>NC_058408.1:91965048-92265048 GCF_002201575.2 Neomonachus schauinslandi
TAAAAAAAAAAAAAAAAAGAAGATAGTAGGAAGGGAAAAATGAAGGGGGGGAATCGAAGGGGGAGACGAACCATGAGAGACTATGGACTCTGAGAAACAAACTGAGGGTTCTAGAGGGGAGTGGGATGGAGGGATGGGTTAGCCTGGTGATGGGTATTAAAGAGGGCACATATTGAATGGAGCACTGGGTGTTATATGCAAACAATGAATCATGGAACACCACATCAAAAACTAATGATGTAATGTATGGTGATTAACATAATAAAATAAAATTAAAAAAAAAATCTCTCTAGGTATTTCTGATGTAGCCAACTCTAGGAACCACTGCTGCAGGCAGAGAATGTGGGTTCCCAAGCTGCATTATGAAACAAAAGTGCTCCCGTTGGAGACTCTCAGTGATACTAATATATTAAAGGATCTCGATTGTCCTAGAGTTAAAAAAATAATATTCCAAAATTTCCAAACTTATTTTCACATGGATTTTTTTTTTTTTTGCTGAATACCTGTAGTCATCCTGTAGAACTTGACTGCCACAGAAGCCTTTTGGGAAATGAGACTCCAGAGGATGGCTGGTGGCATCGGAGGGTGTCCAATTTAGTAGGAACTTTCCCAGTTAATTTCAACACAACCTGCCTGCTATATCATGTTCAGAAATCCATTTTTTTTTATCTTGGAAGTTTTTAAATTTATTTTTATTTTTTAAAAGATTTTATTTATTTGAGAGAGAGCACAAGCAGGGGGAGGGGAAGAGGGAGAAGCAGACTCCCCACTAAGCAGGGAGCCTCATGTAGGGCTGGATCCCAGGACCCTGGGATCATGACCTGAGCCAAAGGCAGATGCTTAACTGATTGAGCCACCCAGGCACCCCTGGATCTTGAAGTTTTTTAATTTCAAGAGTCCTTTGTTTTGTAAACAGGAAACCCTATAATATTTATTACAATATAAGTTCCAGAGGATCCGAGTTCTAAATGTCTTTTTTTCATTTCACCAAAAAATTAAAAGAAAAAAAAAGAATAAATTTTTCTTTATCCTTGGAGTGGGGATGAACTTTCTAAATGAAACACAAAACCTAGAAGCAATAAAGAAAAGGTTGATAAATTGTACTATATAAAATTTAATACTTCTGTACAGCAATTACCTCTAAACATGACACACACTCACATACGGGACCTACAAACGTAAATGAGGGATATATTTGTAATATACATGCTAGGCAAGGGCCAATTTTTTTTTTCTTTTTTTTCCTTTTAATTCCATTAGTGAATGAATGGGTAAAGAAGATGTAGTACACACACACACATGCATGTGCATGCGCACACATGGAATATTATGCCATGGAATAATATTATTCCATGAATAATGGAATATTATTCAACCATAAAAAGGGCCAATTTCTTTAATATGCAAAGAACTCTATAATTCAGTAAGAAAACTGGCAACCTAAGAGAAGAATGTGCAATGTGAACAGGTAGTTCCCAGAGTACTAACAATGAATTCTCAATAAATATTTGAAAAGAGGAAATCAGATATGATCCAGCCAAAGGCCTTTATGCTCCCAGTTCCTTCTGCCTAAATTGCTCTTTTGACAGATTCCCTTTTCACACCCTTACCTGTGAAGCTTTTGCTGAAATGTCAGTTTCTTATGAGATCTCCCCTATTTAAAATTGCACCCTCAATTGCCAGCATATTCTATTCTCCTTTCCTGCCCTATTTTTCTTTGTAACACTGATCATCATTGAGTACACTATCTATTTTCTTATTTCCTTGGTTATTGTTCTTTTCTCTTCACTAGAAGCCAAGGTCCATAGGTCAGGGAATTTTGTTTCTTGTCCTTACTCCTATATCCCTCATACAGACTGGTACTGACACACAGTAGAAATTCAGTAAGTATTTGTGGAATAAATGAGTGAATGAATAAAAAGATGCTCAAGTTTGTTATAATGAACGAAATGCAAGTCAAAACAATCATGTCATAACAGATTTTCATTTTGACTCTATAATGGTAATTGTCAACAATCAGTCAAAATGATATGAATCCTTCCCTTTAAGTTAAAGCCTATACTAGAAGTTTTATTCTTGTAACTCAAGAACCAAACTCTACATCTTTGTCCCCAAACTTGATTATGTAGTTCACTTTCTCTATTGATGATGTCACTGTCTTCTAATCCTTGACTCTTCCTTCTTCCTCTCTGTGTCTTGATGCCAGCTCATCTGGATGGCTCCAACAGCTTCTTTAGGCTGCCTGCCTCCAGCCTTGTCCAGCCTTGTCCGGAAACACAGCTCTGCACCTGCTACTGCCCTGTTCAGAAGCTTCTGTTGTCTATTTTCCATCACAGCAGTCCAGCTCCTTCACAAACTGGTCAACCGCCCTTCAGTTTCCCCTCCTAAATACACACAGCCCAATGTACCAGAACTTCCTTCCTTTATAGTTGCATGATCTTTTATGAGATGGTCAGTCAGGTATGGCCACAGGAGGGGACACCGGAGAAGTTCAGGAAAACAAAGTGTGTTATAATCACAGGTCCTAGAGATAGAAAGCACACCATGCCAGGCAGGGCCATGGTGAGGAACTCCAGATTTTGGTCAGGTGGCCCAAGACAGGGGTCAGGGGAAAGCCTAGACGGAGTCTTTTGGGGGGTTTCTGCAGGAGAAGCAAGGCAGGACAGGGTAAGCAGCTTAGGATTGGCTGCTGTGAATAATTTCGAAAGTCTCTAAGCCTTTGGGGTGGTCTCTAGTTGCCTGGTACCTGGCACTGGGAAGATTAAGGCCAAGGAATATTGCCTCTTAGCATGCAGTGGCCAGATAGAGGAGAAAGGGCTCTGGATTGGCTGGTTTGTATATCAAAGGCATGGTCCCAGTTGGCCCTTGCTAGCTCTAAGTATTGATTAGTCTCAGGACAGGCAGTCTCTCCCCAGCCAGAAAGGTTTTTAAGATGTCAAAATATCACAATACACAGAAAATAAACAGTATAAACAATACAGTACTTCTGCCTATGCTGTCTTCATGACCTAGAATACTTTTTGCCAAACACTCCCCTTCCTCTACATCTATTACTGAAAGCCTACTTAGCCTTTAAGTCCCAATTCAAATATCCATTTCCCCCTGGGAAGTTTTCTGATTTCTCCCAGCAGGAAACACTATTTCCCAGTGTGCTCCCATAATACTTTGTAATTTTCCTTTTACCTCCCACTTGGGTAATTTGTGTCCTTGCCTATTTCACTTCACAGTGTTAACCCAGAGGAATGCTGAGCCCTGCTCATCACTGCATTTGCTAATGTCCAGTCTATGACATGAGGAGGGAAATGGCTCTGGTCCCTCCCTGTGAGCACTCTTCTAGATGCTAGAAGGCAAGCTCCTGTGTTGGGGACCTTTGTTGATTCTTGCTGCAGCAAGTGGCAGAGCCATAGATCAGAGCTGCCCTCCTTTTGTGGAACAGTCTTCAGAGTTGCTAAGAAATAACCCTGGAGACTTGAACATATGGAAAATTTCTGAATTCGCTTTATTTGAACATCACCGAGGCCAGTATGATGAAAAAGGAGGAGTGGTACAGGACTCTCTAGCTGCAACCAGAGGCTAAGGCAGAGAAACAACTTTTAGATCATCCAACACCGTGTTGCTGATTATGGCTTGTCACTCCAGACACCTCATTACCTAGATGCGTTCTCTTTCAAGGACTCTCCCAGTGCTATGCTGCTTAAAATGAACAGTGGCTGGGGCGGGTAGGTGTGGGGAAGGCCCTGACTTATAGCATTTTTTGCTTTCCATGGTATAAATACTGACACCATGGTCAGTGTCAGGCTACTGACCAGGGAGCTGGGCAGAGAGGCTCACCATGGCCTCTAGCTGGCGGGAGCTGGCCTTGACCTCTGGCCAGTGGCTCTCTCTCCAACCAGCAATGCCTGTGCTGGCCTCTCTAGTTATGGACACTGAGTTCTTCCAGGAAGCATCTCAGCCCCCAGGTAAATCCAGGGGATGCACAGAGGGAGAAGTGGGAGTCGTTGTCACTGTTGTCTATTGTGCATCTAGTAGCGCATGACCCAACCTCAGCCTTGACCCATTTCAGAAACCCGGTTTCACATATTGTTGGTGCTGACAAAGTAGGTACTGATTGCTGTTTAGCACCACGTCTCCAGGAGCTCAGATATTTGTTATGAAAACTGAATTGTTATAAGCATATTTGCCATTTAAAGGGATGGCTTACAATAAACTTCCTGAGGGATTACTGAGTCCTTTTGGTGTGCCCTTCACACGTGCTTATTGATGAACTACTCCAAGAAGAACTAGATTTGGGGGTGCCTGGGTGGCTCAGTCAGTTAAGCGTCTGCCTTTGGCTCAGGTCATGATCCCAGGGTCCTGGGATCGAGCCCCGCATTGGGCTCCCTGTTCAGCAGGGAGCCTGCTTCTCCCCTGCCTGCCGCTCCCCCCTGCTCGTGCTCTCTCTCCCTCTCTCTCTCTCTGTGTCAAATAAATAAATAAAATCTTTATTTAAAAAAAAGGAACTAGATTTTGACCTTTCAAATAAATTAGGAGATGAACAATTTTATCTAATTATCGGTAACAAGTTGGGGTCTGTCTATTACTCTTGAACTCTGTGTGGGGGGGGGTGAGGTAGAACTCTCTGGATGTTCATATCTTAGTTTCCCACAGTTCAACTTATTGGGGACATAGTACCATCAGATGGGTCATTCTTCTAACTGCTGAGGAAGTTTCAATAATTGGCTTATAATGTCAGGGGGAGAAAGGAACTTCTTTCTTATTGATGGGCTTGGGGTTACTGTCTTTCTTATGCTTATGGGAAACCAAGACAGACTGAATCTAGATGTTTGCCTGCCACTAGGAGGCATAATTGGGACTGAGGAAAGTTAAAGTTCTGGCTTTCTTGCGCAAGCACTGCTTACCACTGACTCTCAGTTTTGGTGGCGTGCTTATGATGCTGGTGCGGATGCTGACATTGTGGGGAGTGCAGGCCAATGGGCAGGTGGGAGTTACTGAGCAAACGCTCATGAAAATCCGTGACATTTTTATATTTATGTTTTTCTGGTAACAAGAAATAGTCATAGTAGGAAACTTAGAAAGTACAGAAAAGCATACAATCATCCCATTGATATTCTTAATGACACTGTGTTATTCTGTCATATGAATTTTACTACAGCTGATTTAACTCTTACTGGTCTATGTAAGCATGACTCCACTATAATAATAAATCTTGTCTACCTCTTTGATTATGTATTTAGGATGGAATTACAGATGTACAATCATTATATCAAAAAATAAAGACATTTAAAAGGATCTTTTTGAGTCTAGTTGACACACAATGTTACATTAGTTTCAGGTATACAACACAGTAATTCAACTTCTTTATCTGTTATGCTGGGCTCACCACAAGTATATACATACAATGCTATTATAACATCCTTGACTATATTCCCTGCACTTTGCCTTTTATTCTTATGACTTATTCATTCCATAACTGGAAGCCTGTGCCCCTCACTCCCCTTCACCCATTTTGCCCATCCCCCCAGCCCTCTCCCCACTGGCAACTACCAGTTTGTTCTTTGTATTTATAGGTCTGATTCGACTCTTGGTTTATTCATTTTTTGTTTTTCAGATTCCACATATGAGTGAAATCATATAGTATTTGTCTTTCTCAATCTGACTTATTTCACCCTTTAGATCCATCCATGTTGTTGCAAATGGCCTGATCTCATCCCTTTTATGGCTGTGTAATAGTCCATTTTGTGTGTGTGTGTGTGTGTGTATACATGTACATGTCACATCTTCCTTATTCATCTATCGATGGACATTTGGGTTGCTTCCATGTCTTGGCTATTGTAAACAATGCTGCAATAAACATATGGGTGCATATATTTTTTTCAAATTAGTGCCTTCATTTTCTTTGGGTAAATACCCCACAGTGGAATTATTGGGTCATATGGTATTTCTATTTTTAATTTTTTGAGGAACCTCCACAGTGTTTTCCACAGTAGCGGTACAAATTTACATTCCCACCAACACTGCATGAGAGTAAAAAGTAAAGACATTTTTAATGTTCTTGTTTAGTAGACCTGAAACTGCTTTTGAGAAAGGTTTTAAAAGATTGTATTTCCATGAGATTCCCATCTTCCTTAAATAAGTGAAAGCCCTCCTCATTAAGATTCATAATATAAATCAAATGGAATGGACCCTTGTGAGGTTTTTACCTTAAGCTTCATCTGCCATAAAGCTAAAGTTCTGGAGAAAACAGGAAATGCTAGTTTGGTGACATTTACAAACAGTCACCCATCACTCGTCACCAAAGTGCAAGTTGCCAAAATAAGAAGAAGACAGACACTGGCCAAGTTTGTGGGTCTGTGCAAATGCTTAGCTAACCTGGATAGCTGGTTGGGTGAAATTTCTTTGGTTATTTTTCTTTCTGCTGTAACACCAAGCATAAGGTATCTGACAAACAAGATGTAATATGACAAACAAGGTGTGGCCTCCGGTGTCTTCCGAATGAGTGGCTGTCGCACCCATCTTCTGAGGAGGTGGTAATAAGGATTAAGAGTCCAATCCTATCATTTTGTGTAGGGTGTAATTATAGTGTTTCCCTTTTAAATGGCTCTTAAGTGTGTTTGGCCAAAGGGGAAAACCAAAGCAGTTGGTAAAAGTCAAGTGTTTCACCATCTGTCTCTATCACGTTTCCCTGGTTGCAGTTCAAGCAGCCCTGCCGGGGAGGACTAACTTCTTTTTACAAATAGGCCAAATCTATTGGTTTTGGCCAACAGTCTCAGATTTAGAAAAACACAATGGCTTTCCCTTCACCTGCTCTTTTTTTTTTTTTTTAAGATTTTATTTATTTATTTGACAGAGAGAGAGACAGCGAGAGCAGGAACACAAGCAGGGGGAGTGGGAGAGGGAGAAGCAGGCTTCCTGCGGAGCAGGGAGCCCCACGCGGGGCCCGATCCCAGGACCCTGGGATCATGACCTGAGCTGAAGCAGACGCTTAACAACTGAGCCACCCAGGCGCCCCCCACCTGCTCTTTCTTATTACTTATGAAATCATCAAGTAATAGAGTGAATAGTGTGAATAGAGTACTGCTCTTGGGTATCCTTCCAGAATTCTCTATGTAGAAACAAAGATATACATGTATATGAACACTTAAAAACGAACCCACATGCAGTCATCCTGCATACATGCATGCTGTTCTTGGTTTACTTTATGACATATCCTGAACATCTCTTTATATCAATAAGTAGAGATCTTTTCTTTCTTTCTTTTTAATAGCAACATGGACTACGTATGTCTCTAATGAAATTTTTTAAACCAGTTCCCTACTGATGGATATATCCTGTTTTTGATGGTTTCAGTCATTGCCATAATGTAGATTCCAGTAATACTTTTTTTGGGAGTCTACATCTATGATGAATTTCTAGGTTAAAGGGTATGTGCAACAAAATAATCTTTCAGTGATAAGGACAAAGCAAAACAGGTCATGAGCCTCTGGGTATAAAAATGAGGTTAGGATGGGTAATATTTTATGGAGGATTTCATAGAAAGAACCAACTGATAAATTTTCCATTCTGCCATTGTAAGTAGAAAGGCTTAAGTAGCATTTGTTCTTTTTTTGGTGTCATTTGCTTTTTTTTTTTTTTAAATACCCAGTGCAAATGTAGACTCCATTAATGATATTGTGATTCAAAAATGATACTTAAAAAAAAAGATTTTATATAGAAGAAAGAATAGGAGATCTGAAGTTATGCTGTTGGTCACAAACACCCTATGATCTTTGGCAAATCAGTCTCAGCTTTCTCATATATGAAAGGAAAGAGTTGGAAGATCTCTAAACTTTCCTTTAAAATGATTTTCTGTATTGTGTCTGCCACATAGGGCTTCTGGGAGTATTGCTCATGAGTGGACGTGCTCAAACCCAGAAGCTACAGTGCTCTGAACATGGGCTCTGTTGGTGAGTTCAGCCTGTGCCTGGATTAGCACTGCTGGATGCTAAAGGGGCAAATCTAAGACATTTTAGAACATTTTTCATGTTTCCCATATTGTCTTTGTCGTGTGGCCCCAGACATGCGCTCATCAGCTCCAGGAGGAATTTGAGCCAATACTCTACCTGACTCAACCCTCAGAATCTTCCAGAGTAAGAAGCAACCTTAGGGATGATAGAACGTCAGTGTCGCTGCTATAGTTTGAGAACTTTGCTCTTTTCCATCTTGGAGTCTGATTTCCAGAGAGTATTTCACTGAAATGGGCAGTTTGGCATTCACAAATCTAGCACAGAAAGATTGACCATTGTTATTTTCTGGCTTCTCTTTCTAAATCCCTCACTTAAATAATTAATATTTTTAAATTCCTTAAAAAGCCACCATCTTTTTAGACTACTCTAAGTAAATTAGTACCTCCGTATTTTCAAGTTAGCCCAATACTGAGTAAAAAGTAAATGCTAACTAACTATAGCAACTATTAATACTATTACAATGACAGAAGGTGAGCAACTGTGTAGTAGCCAATCAAGATAAGGTTCAGGATCTGAGAGACTTTCAAATATATCAATAGGATTGAAGAGAATCTAGGTAGAAAATATAACTTCTTTATATCAAATAGTATATAAATAATTTCAGTGCCCAGCACATTTTATTATAAGTTTTAAAATTTACATTGAGCTCTCTCAGTAAACGCAGACTAGGCATATATTTCTACTTACTTTTCTTTCTTTCTTTCTTTTTTTCCTTACTTATTTTTCATTCATCATGAGGCTTAGCAAATCTATGGATTTGTCCCTGGCAAAACCACTCCACACTTCAGTTTTCCCCTGAAATCCCAGACTACCAGAGACATCATACCAAAAGGAAGTACAGGTTCACCTTAGATGTGATAGGTTCCTATAGGACCTGCTGCTTGATATATCTTAAGTTCAGCTTGGGTTTCTTTGAGGAGGGATAAAAAGTGTTAAGGGGAAAAGGCTGGGATAACTCAATTAGAACCAACTTATGAGCTTAATGAGCTTTTGGAGGTCCCTGGAATTTAAGTTCCTGAAATGAATTTCCTCAGACGGCAGACAGATGACTCACCAACTTTGGCCATCAAGTCAGGCTGAGTCATCTAAAATCAGCTGAATCACCTGCTTTCAGCTCTGTTTTATAAGAATTGAGGCTGGCTGGATATTTCTGTCTCTTTGATTGCAAGTATTAAGCATTTAAATATATGGAGAATATGATGTCCTTCTTAGGAAAAACCACACAAATTGCTCATGCACAGATGGACTGCATTAGTGAAAGCAGATCAGTAATTGTTCTTATTTCCTGATGATGAAAACACTGGCCTGGACACCTACTTACTAGTTTCTGTTACACACCAGATAAACCAAGTGATTCTTTTTTTTTTGTTGAAGATTTTATTTATTTTTTAGAGAGCGAGCGAGAGAGAAACAGCATGAGAGGGGAGAGGGTCAGAGGGAGAAGCAGGCTCCCGGCTGAGCCGGGAGCCCGATGTGGGACTCGATCCCAGGACCCTGGGATCATGACCTGAGCCGAAGGCAGACGCTTAACCATCTGAGCCACCCAGGCGCCCAAACCAAGTGATTCTTGATGAACTTCCAGATGAGGACTGAAGAGACCAATGGCTAACTCTACAGAGCCATAGGCTGGTCCAGAGAACATCATAAGATGTCCTTTGTAGAGCTTGCTTCTAAAGTCTAGATGCTAATTTGGACCACACACACACACACACACACACTATGAGTAGAGAGGTTTTGAAAAAAAAGATGTTTCACAATGAGGGAATATTGAAAGAAGTCAGCTAACATTTTCACTGGAAATACTGAGGAAGCATTTCTAGGTGCTCAGTTCTCTTGTTTTAATAGCCTTTTTTTTTTTTTTTTAGGGGGATGGCGATTTAGTGGAGGCCAGGTGGCATAAGAAAAAGAATCAGGTCAAGGCACATGAAGATTCTTGAGCCATGTGATCCAGATGAAGATCCAGATGAAAGGGTTGTGTTAGATTGGTGCTTCCCAAACTTGCTTGAATATGAGGATCACCTGGAGCACTACTTAAAAATACAGATATCACTTGCCTCACCCAAGCCTACTGAATCCAATCAACAGGGTGAGGCCTGAGAATGGACTTTTTTAACCAGTACCTTGGGTGATTCTTCTGTTCAGACAAGTTTGGGAAACACTATATTAGATGATCAGTAAGATATTTTTCAGCTCTAAGATTGCTCAAATGACCCTTCAAAATACCAAACCATTTTTTTCTCCCCCCGCCTCCAAATTGGGGAGGTAAGAATGAAATGGAAAACAAATCAAGTTAGGTTGTGGGTGGAAAAATATTGGTGGGGCTGGTCTGCCACTAGATTATAATATATATGAAGACTGTCTTGGGTACACTCAACCTCAGATACTGAAGGCTTCTGTGTTATGCCTGCTCTAAATTAACACCTCCTCTCAGGAAGGGCCTGATCAGTTCCTTTTTACTCTGGAGTTTAAAAAGCTCAAGAGCTGGGACACCTGGGGGTTCAGTCCTTAAGCGTCTGCCTTCAGCTCAGGTCATGATCCCAGGCTCCTGGGATGGAGCCCCACATCGGGCTTAGCCAGAAGACTGCTGCTCCCTCTGCCTGCTGCTCCCCCCTGCTTGTGCTCTCACTCTCACTCTCTCTCTCTCTCTGACAAATAAATAAAATCTTAAAAAAAAAATAGCCCAACAGCTTTCTTGAATTTTTCTCTCTGGTATATTAACAAGCTCTGAAGGCATCGAGAATGCCAGTAAACAGGGTAAGCACCCAAATCAAGCAATGACCTCACCTACTCAGAAAACCGTGCTGAGCTGGTTCAACATGAAGCAGGAGAGTCTGCATCAGTTCAAGGACGGTGTCATAGGATATTAGTCATCCAAGCAAGGCAGTATACCAGAAATCAGAACAAAATTAGTGTCCCCATTGCAGAGTACAAACTCTGGATGTGCTTCTTGAGCAGTTTTAATCTCTTCTCACAAACCCATCTGCTGACAAGAGACATTGGAACAACCATGTTAAGAGCAAAAATTCACAAATCATAAATTCATTCTTTCATGTATTCAATACTACTTATCGAGGAAATTCATCTATTCATATTCAACATCACTTACCGATGTGCTCCCATGCACCAGGCACTTTCTAGGTCCTCTGGCTACAGCAGTGAACAAGATGCGTTCCTGAGTGCATTCTAGAAGATGTTCTGGAGCTTGTGTTCTAGAAGGTGAAGGGGATCACAATATGCTCCCCCAAAATATGCCACTTTGGCATAAATAATATTTTGAGCTGACTTGAGAAACAGCAGATTCAGGTAAAAGCTCTTTACCCTCCCTCATCTGTCTAAAGGCAGAGTACAAAATTCCCTTCATGAAGGTGCCCCTCTCCACTCTCCTGTATCACGAGGAGAAAAACAGCCTTTATCACCTCAGACAGAGACAGTGGCCAGAGGGACCTACAAAAACAAACCTTACTAAAATAATCCTTATCTTCCGTCCGTTTCCCTCCTCTATCTACCTTCTCACCATTTACCTCCATGCCTAAACCCCTTTTCCTTTGGTTTGTCACTGTTCCACCCAAGTGTTGCTCTTTGTTAGAATGGTGTCTAAATCCATGGTCTAACCATTTCTTTGGGATTTTCATTTCTTGAGGCCCTTCATATGCATGTGAAATAACCCTTTTTCTCCTGTTAATCTGTCTTTTGTCAGTTTGATTTTCAGGACCCCAGGTGCAGAAGTAAGAGGAAGAGTTTCTTTTTCCTCTCCTGCAAAGGGGAGATAGACAATAAGCGGGGGAACAAATAAATAAGACCACGTCAGACGTGAGGTCCGAGCCTACTTAGTAGGCCTTACTAAGGAGACGCGGGAAGGACCGTCAGACGGAACTGGCCCCGCCCCCAGATGCGCATGCGTCTCAGTGTCTGGTGGGCGGAATCCACGCCCAGATGCGCTTGCGTCTCTATGTCTGGTGGGTGGGAGAACTGAGGTCCAGGGATGACGAAGGACCTTCCTAGTGTTCAGAGGTAAATTTTTTTTCTGATAAACTTAACTTTCTGAATGTTAATTTCCAATGAAGAGGTTTTATTGTTGCCTCAGGGATGCCCTCGATGTATTTCTCTGAGCCCTTTTGTATCGGTTGCTTGTGGGGTGTAAGTGCCGGAGCAGTATAAGGTTCTCCAGCCTCAGCGCTGAGGAATCGTCATAGCCCATTTTCGAAAAAGATTAAAAGCCAACAATGAGCGAGAAATACTGAGGTGCTGTAGAACTGTAGACTTTTAACCTTACCTGACAGAGAGTCTGGAAAAATGCTTTGTTCCCAATCAAGGGAGATCTGGAATGGTTTGATTGCCGGAAGGGAGACCAGTCCCAATTGTCATCCGTTCTGTTAAGTACCTTTCCCACGGATCTTTACAGCCACATTTCCCTCCAGACTGCTGGTAATGCTTGAATCCTTCCACTGCAAGCAAACAATGAAACTCTTTTCTTTCAAAACGTATTGATTCAGTCTACTTTGGTTCGTTTCCCATAAGCCACGTGGATGAACGGCAATTTTTAAATATGATGCTGTCTCCGAAATATTTAATAAAAGATTAGTTGTATCAAAATGATTTTTCAGCATTAGTACAAGATAAATTACCCATTCTAATGGTCCTATGGCATTTTGTGCTCTTCCCTTGATGCTTGGAAGGTAGGATTTTACACCTGAAGCTGATAGAAATAATTACCTCTTTGGTATTTGTTTTTTATACTGTAATGTTTTAAGACTATGACTTTCCTTTATCAACCTAACTGATGCACTAGTCTGAACATCTTTGTGAGGTTCACTTATATACAGATAAAGGAGCCACCGCCATCTGGTGTATTAGAGAAGATACTACAATTAGCTTGTTGCAGTCCCACCAGGCAAGCAGCCAATTTTCCAGACCATGGGAATTTTCTTATAGACAGATGGGAAAGTTCCAGTGGCCACACAAATTTAATAGAATAAAATATTGGCTAACTGGTACTAAAGTAACTAAAATATTTAATTAAATTATCATTTCCTTGATTGAAAAGAAGGCCCAGGTCACCATACTTTGCATTTAGGAAAAATGAAAGCAACTGTCCACAAAAAATGTAATAATTGAGGTTTGGTTAAATAAGAAAATTCTAGAATATGTCCAGATTATCAATAATAGCATATGAAAAATGTAACATTAAGAATAATAATTTCAGGGATGCCTGGGTGGCTCAGTTGGTTAAGCATCTGCCTTCGGCTCAGGTCATGATCCCAGGGTCCTGGGATTGAGTACCGCATCGGGCTCCCTGCTTGGCGGGGAGCCTGCTTCTCCCTCTACCTGCTCTGCCTGCTCCCCCTGCTTGTGCTCTGTCTGTCTCTGACAAATAAATAAAGTATTAAAAAAAAAAGAATAATTTTGATGCCCTGTAAGTTAGGTTCACTGCTTCTTAAGGCAGAATGATTTTCATCAGTTTTTAGTCCATAGGAGGTGAATATTCCCTGAAGTTGTTTGAATCCTGCTGAACACCCTCCATGCCCGATGTCTTGCGCTTACTAAGTTCCTATTTGATGAATAGTACCAATTAACTGAAAAATTACTAAAAGGATAGCTGATGGAAATCAGTAAGATCTAGTCCCACAGTTGGCAACATTGGGCCAGGAATTTAATATATCTGAGCAGGCTGGAGAAATGGTGAAAATAATGTATCTATTTCATAGGTTCGTTAGGAGGGTTATATGCCAAGTTCAATGCATGGTACGTAGTTGATGCTCAAAAAAAAATGTTCCTAGTACACACACACACACACACACACACACACACATGCACGCCCCAAAACTTCAAACAAGTCCTATAAGCAGATGATATTCTCTTTAAATTCTCTTATAAACTCACTATAACCTCTCTCTAGCTAAGAGAGAGTACCAAATTGAAATGTATATATGAAAAAATATGTTCTCTGCTCTGCTAATACTTTCAGAATTAGAGATCATTTTGGATGGCTTATTTTTAAAAGCCTTCCTCAGTCTATACCCATAGATACCAATATAGGTTTCTGTGGGTGTACTGGGGGCTAGACTCGAGTGGAATCAGGGAAATGTTGAATTCAGTTAAGAAGCTAGCTGTTTTGCAACTAATGATTTGTAAGTAGCAGTTTGGTTGATTTTTCTTTTTAAACATATAGTTTCTGAACTTCATCTAAAAAAGTTGATCTCTGTCAGGCTTTAGGGTAACTTTGTCATGATTTTCTTGCTTTCAGGAAAATCTGTTCATGTAATAAAGTAAGTGGCAAATTTTAAATGAGAAATCAATACTCTTCTCTGAGAGGTTTTGAGAATAAATAGCTATTTTAAAGCTTTCTTAGGAACCCTGCACGTGAAACGACAGGAGCAGATAAAGTTCAAAAGGAAATTTAAGCAAGTTATTTTTAACTCTAGCTATGTTTTCCAGTGTTAACAAACAGCCAGATCATTAAGGTAAAGTGTAATTCATGCACCTTTTTCCTTCTAAATTTGTGTGTGCGTATGTGTGTATTATATGTAATTCAAAGGTTGTGAAATTGGTAGCAAAAGTACTTTTCTGCAAAAGCGGCTGGCTTCTTTCCTCTCTTTTAAAAAGAACCAAAAATGGGGAGCCCTGATAAATATGTTCTTCACCACTAGGGGGTGACAGCTGATAATGAATCAGCTTCCCTTAACACGCAGCAAATCGCTTGGCTTGGTTTGCTAGGTGTTCCAGTGATGTTTCTTCTTTTATTGATGGCGTGGTGATGTTTGGTTTGATACATTTTGTTTGCTGAACATGTTCCACACCCAGGAGGATTCCTGCTGTGATGCACAACATGGGCCTGATGGAAGGACAGATAGTGCTGGACAGCTTTGTAGATGTCAGGTAACTTTCTGGAAAATTAGTTAACAGATAGGAACATTTATTCACTCATGCATTTATTTAATAAATATTGAGAGTCCACGGGCCTGTGGCAGGCACTGGGGATACAGTGGTGAACAATAGTATGTTACCTGTCCTCACAGAGGTTTTATTGTAGGGGGACAAATAATAAAAACCAGGTAAACAAATGTATTAATAAAATAATTGTGAGCTTTAACAAGACAGATAAAAGAAAGATGAGGGTAAGATACAGAATAACTGGAGTTAGAAAAGAGATCAAGAATTACTTTATCTAAGGCTTTGCTCTTCTCCATCTAACAAGCAGATTTCAGAGACACATTTTCTCTACTTGGGTGGTTTTCCACTCATATAGATTCTGGCAGGTTCTCATAATTCAGCATTTTGGAGCCTTCCGAGCTTGGAATATCACTGATAGTTGATATCTGGCACTAGCATATCCTGCCCCCCCCCCCCAGTACACCTCTCACAGACACTTGGAAAACTTGATTATGAGCAGCATCAAATGGAAAGAATATGCCTGTCTCTTTCCATTCTGCACTTCAGAATGGAAATTTCTGTGATGTAACCAGCTCACTTGCATCCATTTTGTCTGAATAGTTGGAGCATTTCTTGGGAAATATCTTACACACAGACACACACATTTCAAATAAAAGATATTGTTCACTATGGAATCATGGCTCTCAGAATCCTAAGGTATAAGATTATGAAAGAATCTTAGAAATTATCTAAAATAATCCAAGATAATTGTCTCCTAGTTCTTAAACATGACTTGTTAAAAATTACATATGCCAAATTTACTGAATTAGGCTCTGGGGATGAAACAATCCCAGCTATTTTTAAGCACTTCTCAAGGTGATTTTGATTCAAACAGTGAAAGTCATTGACCCTTCTACAGAGAGATACCTCAGTTCTAGAGATGTTTAATAACCTAGCCGATGTCCCAGGGTTGGTTTGGACAAGCGTGAACTAAAGCCAGAACTTTGGACTCTTGGGTCAGTGAGTGTTCCTCCTAAAACATCAACAAGCTAGACCATTTAAAATATAAATTTGTCATCATTATGAATGTACTAAATTCCACGGACCTTTACACTTTATTTTATTTTATTTTACTTTTTTAAGATTTTATTTATTCATTTGACAGAGAGACAGACAGCAAGAGAGGGAACACAAGCAGGGGGAGTGGGAGAGGGAGAAGCAGACTCTCCACTGAGCAGGAAGCCCGACGCGGGGCTCAATCCCAGGACCCTGAGATCATGACCCGAGCGGAAGGCAGATGCTTAACGATTGAGCCACCCATGCGCCCCCTTTGGTTAGTTTTATGTTATGTGAATTTCACCTAATAAAAACAATGTTAAAAGATATTGTTCATTTAAAGTTAGAGTTATCCATCATGGAAAATAAGAAAATGATCTTAATGCTGATATAAATATTGGTAAGAGTATAACCTTGGTGCTGTTGAGATTGCAATGTTTTCTAGTCATTACAGATCACTTAATGCCATTTCCGATTTTCTTGAGTTCTTTTCTTACCCAAAAGACGCTCTGCCTTTGTTCTTCATCAACTCAAATCTACCTCATCTTTCATCTAGTGGGTCTCTGTCCCTCTCTCTTTAAATTTTCCAGCATGCCATGCCTATTCCTTTTTTTCTTTATTCCAGAAACACTCATGTAATTGAGCAATTGGTTAAATACTACAGCCTTAGTATTTTATAATCATTTCATCTCTGTTAAAAGAAGATGTTGACTGGGTACCCAACAGTCCCTTCCTTTCCCAGCCTCCCTTTGCAGCTAAGGATGAGAAAAATGACCCAGTTCTAGCCAATGAGATGTAAGGGGAAACATACTGGTATCTTATGAGAAAATTTATTCTCCATGACAAAGGAAAAAGGGGGTGTGTGGAGGCCCTCTCCTGGCCTTGGCTTCTCCCTTGTCCTTCCTTGGGTTGAGGTTATGAAGGATGGAGTGCCTGGATCTGTAGAACCATCTTGTGAACAAAATGGGAAACCCAAGAGACTCTTGGAGATGCCAACCCAGTGCTCTTGAGAATGTGGAACTGATGAACCAGCTCTGGAATGACTGTCATTATTTAACTTAATGTCTTTATTATTTGTACCACTGTTAATCAGTTCTACTGTTCCTGGGAGCCAAACAGACCCTAGCCAACACATTCTGAATACTGACATCCCTCAAAACCATCAGCCCCCTTATTCATCTTTGGATCTTCTATATTAGTGTTTCTAAAAGCATAGTCCCATCATTCAGAATCAACTAGAGCTTTGCTAAAATTCCTATTCCTGGACCCCACTCTGGAACTACAGAAAAAAAAAAAAAAAACCTCTGCAAGCAGGCCTAGGAATCCATTATTTTATTCACTTGTGAATCTCTGTCCCACTTCCTGGCGAAGTGCTCCCTATATGTTAGATTCTCAGTAAATCCCAGGATGAATACATGAATGATACAAAGATAAAACAGTTTCTCAAACTCAGATCCAATCTCTGAAGCCATTCCTTTGAATGAGCTTCCCTGCTCTGCTAATGTAGGGTAGTGTTGCGTGTGATCCACCCTGGCATAACCAGATCAGCTGTAGAGACACCATCTGGATTCTTTCAGCGCAGGAGGGGAGAAAGCTCTTGCTTAAGGAGCTGATGTGGAAGGATCTGTTTTAGTAGTGTGTGGATTCAGGGAACTGAGGAAGCATCTGTTTGTAGGGAGTGAGGCGGTCTTCTTTGGCCAAGTGGTTTGCACAACAAACTGGATAATCTAACCCCGCCTTAGCTATCCAAACTTCTCTCTCCCTCCAACAGAGGCAAGCTGGTTACCTCACTTTCTAGACAGGGATAGAACATACCTATAGCAAACAAAATGGTGAGCACAGATCCCTCTTCCAACTGGTAATCTGGCTATCACCCTGCTCTTCTCACCCCAGTGTGAGGCCAGCCACAGCCCCACTTCCTTGAAAGCTGGTTCCAGAGACTGGTGCTTCCCTGCTCTGCTAACGGAGGGTAGTGTTGCGTGTAATCCACCCTGGCATAACCAGATCAGCTGTAGAAAGAGGCACCATCCGGATTCTTTCAGCGCAGGAGGGGAGAAAGCTCTTGCTTAAGGAGCTGATGTGGAAGGATCTGTTTTAGTAGTGTTACCCCCCTTGGCCAACACGCCACGCTCCTTAAAGACTAATATTTATTTGCCCAACATTTTCTCCAACTGGAATTCCTTATTCTCTTCTCTTCACCAGTAGAGAATAATGCTCATAATAACCATCCAACGGTTACTTTGTGCTTTATACACATTGTTTCTTTGAATGCTTGTTACAACTCCAGGAAGTAGTAGTACTATTATCCCCATTTTATAGATAAGAAATGGATCCCTTTGGGGGAGGAGGTGGATAAATTACTTGGCTAAGATCAGCCAGCCAGTATGTGGCAGAGCTAGATTCAAATCCAAGTCCATCCTTTGAGCCACGCTGCACTCCTTGGAATCTTTTTTTTTTTTTTTTTTGGCACACCACGTCTCTCATTGTCCATGAAGCCCTCTTTGACATTTTACATTGATTATTAAATAAACTATACATATTGGTACTTTAAATCATAACATCGTAGAATGTCAGAGAAAGCAGGAATTCAGAGGTCATCTAGATCACCTCACTTCTTTTACAAAGGAGGAAACTGAGGACCAGAGAGGCTGTTCTCGTCAGAAGTCTTAACAGAACTCAGTCATGCCCTTAGGGCAGAACCTCACTGATTCTGGGGCTTCCTCCTAGAGTTCCTGATTTGGTAGATTAGGTGCAAGGGCCTGGGAATGTGCATTTTTAAAATATCTTCATGATTGCGTCCAGTCATCAGAGTTGGGAATTGCTAGTATTCGGTATCAGTGTTTCAACTGTGTTTGGTGTTTCATTTATTTTATCTGTGTTGTTTTCTCTCTCAAATCTTACTGTATTGAGACCTTATTCTATACTTTAGTATCCCCTACCATGTCCAGCCAGGAGCTAGACATATCTTAAGCGTCTAGTAAATGCTTGTGAATTGAAATGAAGAAAGTTTTAGATACTGAGTACTTGATGAGGAGGTGGCAGGGAAATGGATTATGGCAATTAGTTCCAAGGCCACATAGAGCAAACGTTCCACGTAGGAGGCAAAATAGGTGGTGATTATAAGATTTGGCTTGTCTTATTTGCTTCAGCTCATAATGACTCAGAAGCGTGGTTGGCCAAAGATTTCAGATAGTGGAGTTCTGATTTCTGATTTTTCTTTTACCTTCTTGACTGGGTAGACATGCTTAATAAATGTGATCCCCAGATGTTCAGGACATGTCATGTTCTGCTCTGAGCACATGGAATCAGGCCCCAGTGACACTCTCGCCTTGGAGTGGTAGAGCCTTATATGGAGACAGAGTGTACTTTTCGCTTTACTGGGGGATCTTTAAATAGCAGGGAACAGCAACTCAAAGCTTTTCAAAGAGCTACTTAAAGTTATTTTTCTCCATGACAACAGCCTGCCAATAAGGATAGAATTTAAAGAACTAGGACCCCAAGTAGAAAGAGAACAGGAAAATTTCCCTGCTAAATTGAATGCTCAGAGATGAACCACAGCCAGAGTGTAAATTCCATACATTGACTCACATCTATTGAACAGATGAGATGAGCAATCAGAGTGCATTCTTTAATTATCTGCGTGCAAAATCAGGAGGATATTTAAAGGTGTTCACTTGGTGGTAGATATGGTGGAGGGAAACACTCACAGTCATGTGCTAGGATTGCTGATGTTGAAATGATGGATTCATTTTCTTCTGTGTTACCCTTAGAGGTTTGGAGGGCTAATTTTGTTTCAGGTGCTTAAAGATCAACTTCTAAATAATTCTCTTGGGTTTCCTGTGCCTACACCTTGCAAACTCACCTTTTGCCCTGCCTCCTGAAATCTGCCTCCCAGGACAGCCTGTAGTGAACTCAACGCCTGATTTCCTCTTTTCCACCGAATG
Organism: Neomonachus schauinslandi; assembly: GCF_002201575.2. Taxonomy (NCBI): domain Eukaryota; kingdom Metazoa; phylum Chordata; class Mammalia; order Carnivora; family Phocidae; genus Neomonachus; species Neomonachus schauinslandi. The sequence continues at coordinate 91,984,922 of NC_058408.1, forward strand.
AAAATATTCAGGTGCCTTCTTAGGGAGCCCCCACATAGTTTTGTTGTTTTAACTAAGACGTTATTTTTTTTTAGAGTAGTTTTAAGGTCACAAGTTGGTGAAGGTACAGAGATTTCCCATATATCCCCCTGCCCCTATATCCGCATAGTCCCCCTCATTATAAAAATCCCCCGCCAGAGTGGTACATTTACTAGAATTGATGTACTTATGTTGACACATCATCATCAACCAAAGTCCATTGTTTACATTGTGGTTCACACTTGGTGTTGTACATTCTGTGGGTTTGGACAACTGTATAACGACATATTTCCATCATTATGGTATCGTACTGGGTATTTTTACTGCCCTGAAAATCGTCTATGCTCCATCTATTCATTCCTCCCCTAACCCCCCAACCCTGGCAGCCGCTGATCTTTTTACTGTCTCCGTCGTCTTGCCTTTTCCAGAATGTCATATGGTTGGAATCATAAAGCATTAGCTTTCTCGGATAGGCTTCTGTCATTTTGAATGTATGTGTCCTCCATTTCTTTTCATGGCTTGATCGCTCCTTTCATTTTAGTGCTGAATAACGAACAGTACATTGTCTGGATGGACCACAGTTTATTGACCCATTCATCTATGGAAAGACACCTTGGTGGCTTCCAAGTTTTGGCAGCTGTGAACCCTAACTGCTACCATGAACATCTGTGAGGAGGTTTTAGTGGAGACAAAAATTTTCATCTCCTTTGGGTAAATACCAAGACGTGCAATTGCCAGCTCTGCTGAATTGTATGGTATGAGTAGGTTTAGTTTCACAAGAAACCGCCAAACTGTCTTCCAAAGCGGCTGTCCCTTTTCTGCATTGCCACCAGCCATGAAGGAGAGTTTCTGTTGCTCTGCATCCCTGCAAGCGTTTGGTGTTGTCAGTGCTCTGGATTGGGGCCATTCTAACAGGAGTGTAGCGATAGCCATTGTTGCACTAATTTGCATTTCCCTGATGACGACGTATGATGTGGAGCATCTTCTCATAGGCTTGTTTGCCATTTGTATATCCTCTTTGGTGTGGTGTCTATTAAGGTGTTTGGCCCATTTTTTTAATTGACATAAAATTGGTATATACGCATTTCAGGTGTACATTATAATCATCTGTATGTAGTATTTTCAATTGAGTTGTTTTATTATTGTTGAATTACATTGGATTTTTATTTCTCTGCCACTTTTATCCCCCACATTGGAGGGATTTATGTGATTTATCTTCTACTCCTAATTGGCCCCAAGAATAAGGCTGGACTTGCCTGACAACCTTCTTACCCTTCACCTGGAGCCAAGTCCTTGTCAAACATTAGAAGTGATCGATTCCAGAAATGGAATAAATTCAATTTGCCATTACAGGAATACCCTCTACAGCGTTCCTTACAAATGCTTATCCAGACTTTAACCTGTGACAGACACTCTCTAGCTTGACAGTGGCAAGTTTCACCACTGACCAGTATCAGGGATTACCAACCGTCCAACAAATATTACTGGGTACCCTTTATATGTCAAGCTCTGAGCCAGGCACTGGAGCAGTGAATCAATCAGGCAATTATCAACTTCTTCTTGATGGGGTAAAACTTGATGGGGTAAAAGTGATTTTTCTATAATGACCGGCTCTAGTCCTGCCCATTGAAACCACATAATTGGCCATCCCATTTCTCCAGAAACTTGAAGATGGCAATCAGACCCTCTCAAAGTCCATTGTCATGCTGGTCACCCCTTCCTTTGGACACGTTCCACTTGGTCAATGACCCTTTCAAAGGAGACTGCTCAGAATTTCTACTTCCTGGGTTCTTCTGCCTCTATTGGGATACTCAGGTCTTAATACAGTCACCTAAGTCTGTAGAGTTACATTGCTTGACATGTTTCCGAGTCTAGAGGTTCAAGCATGCATATGTATATGTCCCTTGGGGAGAAGGAGTTGAAAAGATTAACTTCGACCTAGGGAGTTGTTTTTCTTCAGCTTTTTAACCAGAAACATAAATGCAATTGTAGCTTTGAAAACTGAAATGCTAGCTTTTAAACAACTTGCAAATAATAGACTTCAAGATTTCAAGGGGAAAATGGGCTCCATAAAAATTCTGTGATAGGAACCCCTACATTGTCCTTTTAGTTGGTAAATTGAGAGTAAGTGGTAAACAGAAAGTAATCGCCTCTAACTACATTTCACTGGGAACTAATTTACTGGTCCCTCTGACCAGTCAGTAATGTTAACTTACAAAAAAAAGTGAGCCAGGTTTCTCCACGGTAACAACTTAAATCGGGAATGATTACAGTCCTTGAACTTTGCAGGAGCAGGGGAAGGAGCTTGGGGCCAGGCTGTTACACTAAAGCACACTCAGTGCCACCCATGACAAGGGTTTGTGGTCGATATTACCAAGGATCAGATAATCCCTTTGCTCATCGACTTGGCTTCTTCCAGGGCTGAGAAACATTCAACTCACTCTGGGAAGAAGAGTCGACTATTTTCTCCTACTTCAGAATTCGGAAGAATGATTGTTCTCCTGACAGATTATTCTCTACTCCCATTTCCCACCTTGCTCTGCTCCTTGGATGTGTTCTCTGCCTTCCTCTGCCATGATCCTGGCCCCAGGAGGCTGGCCCCCCCCTGCTGCTGCATCTTCTGCCTTGCCCCCTGATTTGCAGTTCCCTTTGGCCAGTGACAGGACTGGGTAAGAGGATGGGAAGAGAGCGAGATCAGTGTAGATCTTCCAAACCCTGTGCTTCTGTAGCGTGTCTTCAGGAGTAGCTGTGCCTAATTGCTCCAAATTACAGCTCCTGCCAAGGAGCACCTAATCGAGGATTCCAGCTCTCACTAGACTCTCAGGACTCTGGGTCCTCCACTGGGCCCTGTGCCCTAGGACTGACAATGGCCTCCTATCATTGTTGGTCTCTGAGCCCCATTGCCTCCTTAATTTTTTCTTATCCCTGCTCTCACCTCTGTCCTATCATTACAGCTTCTTCATTCAAATCATCTGGAATGAATTCTTTCCTGCCTGGGCCATGACAGATAAACCTCTGCTGTTTGAGTCTCTAAGTCATGGAGCACCACACCATCAGCACTGGGGAAGCCTTCTTACCTCCTTTAGGCAGGTGCAGTCCCCAGTCCCATGACCAGAGTTTTGGCTATTCCAACCTGGCAGCTCCTTGAATCACCTGGAGAGTTTTGAAGAAAGATACATTCCAGAATGCCACCTATTCGATAAGACCCTCTTGGGGTGGAGTCTTACAATTTCTACTTTTAAAGAAATCCATGAAGCAAGAATGGCAAAATAGTGATAATCGTTCAAGTTGGGTGATGGGTACATAGGGTTCGTTATACCAATTTCTCTACTTTTGTGTATGTTGGAAATTTTTCCTTACAAAAAAGAATCAGACATGTTAAGTTCTTAGTTGAGAACCACTGAGTCAAAGTAGAGGGCTGCAGTCTGTTTTGCTAATCTCATTATTCCATCTCCATTGGCTCCCATGACACCATGGTAGGGTCTCCATCTGGGTAAATAATGAGATGGAACAAAGAGACCCAGCATCTTGCAGTCCCTACCTCATACCTTATAGATTGGGGTTGAGCAGATTTGGCCAAATCTCTTGGTCCTTTTTAGACAGTTCCCACTCACATAGACACTGTTTGTGACCTTTAGCCAAATTCTGTCTGTGCAGAATTGAAAACTCAAATTAATACACTCTGGTATGGCTCTCTCCTCTGTCCCTTCTTTATGAGAAATTCCTCACAAGTCCCACCATTCTATGTGTTCCATACAAGAAAAGGACCGAGAATTTTGAGCAACAAATTCAGGTTTCCAGTCTCGACCTCTGTGTGATCTTGGGCAAGACACTCACCTTTTCAATTTCTTGGATTGCTTTAATTTCATAGCATCGTAGTTAAAAACATATCCCTGGCTTTGAATCATAGTTCTGCCACTTCCTTAGCCATGTGACTTGGGTCAAGCTGCATAACTTTTACATGCCTCCATTTTTCATCTGTAGAATAGAAATACTAATAGAAACCACATCACTGGGTTGCTGGGGAGATTAAATGAGCTACTCTATGAAAAGGGAGTAGCATAGTACCCAGTGTCTAGGTTCTATGTAAGTGGTAGCTGATGCTGTTACCATTACTGCTACTTAAATTTATAATTATAACTTTGGAGGACTCGGCAGAAGGAAAACATAGCAACAGTTTCAGATATAGAGTTTCCAGGGATTTTCAAAATCATAATAAAATTTGAAGACTGCTGCTGTAGATCTTGCAGAAATTAAAGGCTGTAAAGTTGGGGGAGGGGGAGATCCATTCAAACAAGCCAGCGCAGCTGACTCCCTCATTGCTGGTCATTTTGTACAGTTCTGGGTTTCTGCACCAGCCTGGGTGGAAGGCCTGGCTGGATCTGGAACTCCTCTTCCCCGGCTCTGGCCTGGACTGACACAAGCAGCCCAAGTTACTAGTTTGATGTGTGGGAGGTGATAGTGAAGGGAAGAGCAGAGGAGCATGGAGGGTGCTCCTAAATCACACAGAAAAGACAAAATGCCAAGACGGCCTTGGCTTACGTGTATCCATTCTCAGCCAATTTGAGGACACACGGCTTCATTTAACAAACTTGACCTCATGTTCCTGTCAATTAAAAACTATGCGAATGTGTTTTGAATTTTCTAGGCAAGGGTGTATTACCTCCTAATGCTGACTATTAAAATTCCTGATAAAATCCAATCTCCGAAAGTTGGATAGCAGGAGAGAGAGGGTCAAGGAGAAATTTAGGCCTTTTAATAACTTAGCACTAAAACATACATTAATGAATAATTTTACCCTAAAGAGCACCTTCTTAAGTCCTCCTTCAGTTGGGAGGAAAAGGCTAACTTTTCTTTTCCTCACACCTAACCTAACCTAGCCAAAATACCTGTAGACTCCAGATTGAGAACCCCTTGTTTAAATGTTGTTGTTATTGTTTTTTTAATGTAGATCTGGGCTTTACAGGAGTGACATGCTGAATGACATAAACTGATTCAGCCTGAAGCTAATGTCTAGCAAATGGTTGAAAGCTCGCTTTTCCTTAGACAAGTATGTCTTTGCTCTGAAATGCTGGGCACTTATACCTTGATATCTTCTGTTATTTTTCCCTACTCCTTTGGCATGTATTTTAAAGTCACCAGCTAAGAAAAGTCAGGTCTTCTGTGATTAGTTTTGACTTGTGAATGGCAAGGAGATGTGCAGTCATAGTGCAAAGACTATCATCTGTCCTGTTGTTCTGAAGACCACCAGCATGTCAAATTGGGGCGGCTGCCTGCCTCACGATGTGCCCCAGTGGCCATGGCTCTGCCATAGTCCTTTCTTTGGGGGGAATGACTTTTCTTTGCAAGTTCTCATCCTTCCGCTCCCTACTCTATCATGTGTCCTGGACAGAGCTGCGTGACACTGCCTTGCTGGCCACAGTGGAGGGTTTAATGAATGGTAGATAAGTTGACCCAGTGTCTCACACCTCACTTTGGGTCAGGGCTGGGAGGGACACCCAAGTCGGTCTAACCAGAGTCCTTCCTCAGGATTTGTCTCCTTGTAACCAACACTTTATTATGAAAATTCTCAAACAAATTCTAAAAGAATTTTATAGTGAACACCCACCACCTAAACTCTATCATTTAGCATCTTACTACATTTGATTTATCATCTATCTCTCTATCCATCCTTCTGTCCAGCTATTAATTCAAATTGGTTTTGGTGTATTTCAAAGTAGATCACAGACATTCATACACTTCTCCGTAAGAATTTTAGAATGCATTCAAATAGGTTTCAATATTTGTTTACAGTGGGTTTTCCTTTTGACATAAAAATCACATACAATAAAATGCACATATCTTAATTGTACATTTGCAGAGGTTTCTTTTTGACAAATACATACATTCAGGATTTATTTTCATCAGGAGTGGAGGAGTGGAGAGAAAACTTCTTTCCCTTTTGGAAGGTGAGGCTCAAAGAGTGAGCCCAGAGTGGGGCAATTATGACTCTAGCTTCAGATTCTGAAAGCCAGCTGGAGATAAGAAAGCTGACATATCAATGTGGAGGCAGAGCTAAGAGACAAAAATAATTTGAAAGTATTGTAGTCATTTGTACCCTTTTTTTTTGGCAGTTTGGTTACATGAGCCCATAAATTCTCATATTAGTCTAAACTATTTTAAGTTGTTTTTCTTTTACTTGGATCTAGTCTTGACTAATATATACATATATGTGTGGATATATATATACTGTCCTCTTTAATTTTAAGGAAGGCATTATGTGTCTATTGCAGGTATCAGCACCCCAACTTGGGAGAGGTTAAGGTCTAAGGGACTGTGGATCTAGTAAATTGAAAGCATGGCCTCACCTAGGTTCTGGCTGTGGATCCATCCAGTGTGGGGATAAGGGACAATTTTGCATAAGCACCAGCAACTTTATTCAACACAGACTCTTTAACATAAAAATAGAAGGAAAACATGACATGTGTTAACCTTGACATTGAAAATACAGTTACTGATAGAAGTAAGGACCCTCAGAAGCAGGACCCTAACTTATTTGCTAATTATTTTTTCTAACTTGGAACATTACCCAGTTTTTGTGGCTTTGGCTAAATAATTACAGAAACAGAGGCAGTATGTTTTCACTGTTAGAGGTAGAATAGGTTGCAAAATGCCAAAATGGGTCCAATCTGGAAAATGTTGAGTCCATATGTGAGAGAAGACCAGGGAGAAGGCTCTCAATCATCCGAGGGGGAGTAAAGGAAATCTTTTATTGCTCAAGAGAAATTTCTACTTTTTTTGGATTTTGGTTCATACATATGATACTGTTTATCAGTTGTGTTATCTCGGTATTCTATGGTCAGATTTCTTTCTCTTTCTCTCTTTGTCTCAAATCAAAATAAATAGTTTCTCTTTGGTGAGTTCTATAAAAGTCAGAAAAGTGGTTGCTTTGGGGGGAAGGGAAGGGCTTGTGGATAGGAAAGGGTCCATGGAGGGCTTCCAAGGGTAGGTGCCCAAGTTCTGTTTCTTTACCTGAACAGTGGTTGCAAGTGTGTTCCTCTTATATTGAAGTATGCATTCATTTGGTGTTTTATAATTTACAATAGAAATCTTAAAATCTGAAGCAAATATATTAAGATAAGATTTGATCAAACTATGAGGTGAGTACATTATTAGTGCTTTAATTCATCACACACTTTTATGTATCATTGGGATATTTTATAATGTAAAAGTCTAATTAAAACAGTTTCCCCCTTGACCTCCAACTTTTCTTTAAAAGGACAGAATTTTTATGTAGGCTTTTATTTCTGAGGTCTGTCTAAAGTGACAGTAAATGATGGTCATCCCTAAATTGTCACTAGCACCTTCTTCCTTTGCACTGTCCCCTGAAATTAGTTCTTCAAATCTCCAGATTTTCTAGCTCCTCAACTCTTTTGTGTGAGTCTTAGCATGATTCATTTTATGTAGAACATCTGACCTTTACTATATATATATTTTTACAACTTCATATTAAATTTTATCTGACCAGATCGGCTCATTGCCAAAGTGAATGGGCATAATAAAAGTAATTATTTGGGTGATTTATGTTAAAGCTTTCTTGTTCAGATAATTTGAAGAAAAGCAGAGAAAAGAGTGTAGTGGCAATTGCCTTCCATTACCTGATGATTGCCCTGATTCCTCATTTTGTTTGAAGTTCTTTATTTTTTTCCAAGACTTTATTTTTTTTTTTTAGAGCAGTTTTAGGTTCACACCAAATTGAAAGGAAGGTACAGAGATTTCCCATAGACTATCTGCCCCCAAACATGCATACCCCACCCCATTATCAACATCCCCTATTAGAGTGATACATTTGTTACAATTGATGACCCTACACTGACAAGTCATTATCATCCAGAGTCCACAGTTTACCTTAGGGTTCACTCTTAGTCTTGTACATGCTGTGGATTTGGATAAATGTATAATGAATGTATCCATCATTATGGTATCATACAGAGTATTTCCACTGCCCTAAAAATCCTGTGTTCCACCTATTCATTCTTCCCTCTATCCTGTAACCCCTGGCAGCCACTGATCTTTTCACTGTCTCCATAGTTTTGGCTTTTCCAAAATGTCATATTGTTGCAGTCATGCAATATACAGTCTTTCAGACTGGTTTCTTTCACTTTGTAATATGCATTTAAGTTTCTACCATTTTTTTTTTTTTTTTTTTCTGAGAGCGCCTTTCTTTTTAGCATGGAGTAATATTCCATTGTTTGGATGTAGCGCAGTTTATTTACCCATTCACCTACTAAAGGACATCTTGGCTACTTCCAAATTTTGACAACTATGAATAAAGCTGCTGTACACATCCATGTGCAGGTTTTTGGGTAAACATAAATTTTCAGCTCCTTTGGGTAAATACTGAGGAGCGTGATTGCTGGCTCTGCTGGGTTGTATGGTAAGAGTATGTTTAGTTTTGCAAGAAACCACCAAACTGTCTTCCAAAGTGTCTGTACCTTTCTGCGTTGCCACCAGCAATGAATAAGTGTTCCTGTTGCTCCACATTCTTGCAAGTATTTGATGTTGTCAGTGTTCCAGAATTTGGCCATTGTAATAGGCATGTAGTGGTATCTCATTGTTTTAATGGAGGTTCTGAAGCATATTATGGTACTAGCAGGTCGTTGGTGATAGCAATAGCTGATAATATTTAAACACTTGCTATGTGCTGGGCACTGTACAAAGCACCTTACAAATATCATCTGATTTAATCATTCCACAGCTCTTGCGAAGAAGACTGAAGCTTGTGAGGGTGACATTCCCAAGTCCCACGGTTAGCATGGGATAGCAGATCTGGCTTCATGGACATGTGACCTGGGATTCACACTGGCCCTGTGGTCATAAGAGCTCCGTATTTGGTTTAATGCTTGGAGGTCACTGTCTTGAAATTCTTTTTTATTTTTTTTAGAGAGAGGAGAGAGAGAGGCCAGGGGAGGGGCAGAGAGAGAATCTTAAGCAGGCTCCACACAGAGCATGGAGCCTGACACAGGGCTCGATCTCCCAACCCTGAGATCGTGATCTGAGCTGAAATCAAGAGTCAGACGCTTAACTGACTGAGCCACCCAGGTGCCCCACTGTCTTGAAATTCTTAATCATTTGTGCAGAAAGACACCTGCACATTTTATACCGAGCTTGGCAAATTATGCCCTGCAGGGTAGAGCTGGGTTTTTGACTATGCTGTTAGCCTCTCAACAGAGGCTATGCTGCTCTTAACCGCTATTCGATTCTGCCATTTTGCACCTCTCTAAATGAAGCTAGGAGAAGGAAAAACAGAACAACAAAACCAAAAACACCTCAACGAAGAAATAAATGAACCAACAGAAAATACATAACAGAGGACATAGCATATGCAGGTAACTAAAGACAGTAAGAAGCCAATCTGGGGAAACTAATTTTAATATGTGTGGCTTAGATATTGTTCTTGGTAAATAAGATGAATATGTGCGACTTGTTCTACCTTAGGAAACACACACTGTCCCATGATAGAAAGTTCATTTTCCTCCATTCATTGCATGTAGTTGAGCCAAGGGTCTTTTCTAAAACAAACCACTGTTTCGGGAACCAGGGAGAACTCATCACATCTGGACATTTGCTCATTGTTTTCTCCGACCAAGGAGAGCTTCTCACTGCCCAACTTGTAGACCTACCAACTCATCCATCCTTGTGCCAAGTGAAGCTTCGGCACAGAAAGTGCCAGAAAAGCAGTGGCTGCAGATTGGGAAGGCAACATGGTGAGCATCCCCATACATGGGAGATAGAGGAAGGGGGCAGCTATTTCTTTTTCCCGGGCTCTTTTTCTTTCCCACTTGTTCCGATGTGGATCTTCATGCCCCCTTTCGGCCAACTGCTGTTGGCCTTGTTTTGCCTGTGGTCCCCATCTGTGCTTGCCTCCTCCCTCGAGTTGCTCAATTTGAGTTGCTAGTTACTAGTCTGTCTCATTTAGCCTCCAGGGTCCTCATGGCTTGGCGGTGAGATGAAGCTTGGCTTCTACTCCTCCCTGACACGACTGGCTAGGTGGAGGGCAAGGGTGAGGGCTGGTGGCCGCAGAAACGGGGAAGCTGGTGCAGGGGCTCTGGCCTTGGTCCCCCATGGCTGGCTGAAGCCTCTGCTGCCTGCCCCTGGACAGCTTGGAGGCTTCGATGCCTCAGGAGTTTTAAATCTTACAGCTTAGCATGACTTCTTAATCAGAAACTGGAATCACAAGGAGAAACAGCTTTGCTTGCCGCATGGGGGCTTGGCTAAGGTTCACTGGTGGTTACCGATGTTCCCCATCTCGCCCCACCCAGCTCAACAATGCCCATCATTGTTTCTGAGAGCGTTTCACCTGTGTCTGGTGAGAACCTGTCCAGGCAGGTTGGCAGCAGCACCCAGCGGAGCCTTTGGTCTTCTTAGAGCTGGAACACAATTCCCAACGACCCACATTCCAAACTGAAGGATTGTCATGCTTAAGTAATCTGTTCTTCATTATGGATTAAGGATGGATATTTAAAAATAAAAATCCTGCCTACCCCTCACCCCAAGATTTATCTGTTCCTCAACACACACCTGTCAGGTCTACTTTGTCAATGCAGAAACTAAGTTTCAGGGAAGTTGTGATTTTCCCAAGATCTAAGATGTCAGCCTAGATTTTTCTACGCCAAGAATAGTGTTTCTCCATTACTGCACCACATTACTTCTATCATGAAACAGATTCGGAGTAGAAAGAAGGAAGTTATATGAGAAAGCTGTGTGTTACTTTTGGATGAAGGTGGGAATATTAGTAGTAGTTGTGATTTTAGCATGTGGACCTAACTTGCCAGCCTATTCACTGGCGGTTAGTTATGGTCCATGCTGACTGGAAAGATCATCTCTGTGTCAGGGACCAAGAAACTTCATGGCAAGGAAAAATGCTGACCCCTCTAGGAAAATTAACCATCCCTCAGAATAATGAACTCGCATTTCACTGTTAACTACAAAGCAGATCTTGTTCTCTAGACCTTATACTAACGTTGAAGGAATCTTGGAGAGACTTCTCAAAGTGCAGTACATGGCAGTGTGTGGGGTCCTCAAAGCTACATATTAAATTATGGCACATCTCCCCAGACTGTGAGAAAAAAACCACAGACAAAGAGAACAAATAAGCAAAGCATGTTTATCTATTAAAAACACTGACATCTTATGTAGGAGAAGGCAGTTTGGGCCCGAATTTTTTTTTTTGGGGGGGGTGCAGAGGTAGAGGGAGAGAATCAATCTTAAGCAGGCTCCACCTCCAACGTGGAGCCTGCCGCAGGGCTCAGTCTCACAACCCTGAGATCATGACCTGAGCCGAAATCAAGAGTTGGACGCTTAACCGACTGAGCCACCCAGGCACCCTGGGCCTAAATTTTAAAGAAGAGAGAAACTGAACATCTACAATGGGTATTTTTGGGTCAATACATCCCAGGTACTAACTCTGGGAATGAATTTTCACATTCTGGTATCTTTGGACTATTTTTGTGAAAAGTTTGAAAGTACTGGTCATTTTAGTAGGCAGTTGAAATTAACAGATGATAAATGATTCTCCTGTGGTCACAGCAGGCCTGGGCCCAAGATCCCCTAAATCTTTGTCTACCATTCTCTTTACCATTCCATAAACCCATTCTTTGTTGTGGCAGTGTTTCTAAGAGGAGAGTATATTTTTCTGCCTCAGGCAAACTAGAATGCAGAAATAATGCTGCCTTGGATAATGTAGACCATGTGTTACAGTGAGCATCACTTCTCATTGCCAGAGCAACATGAGACATGGGTTGTGGAGTAGTTTGAAGCAAATGTGAATGGAACCTACACAGGTCCAATAAGGGGCTTTCCCAACCATGTTTCAGCTGCCATCTTGCTTCTAAGGCTTTGCCTCTTCTAAAGTAAAAAATAAATCTGGTTATTAAGATAAAAATATTCAGTCTCCTTAAACATCAAGCAGTGCAAATTAACATAACAATATGCTACTTTTCCCCTTAATTTATTGGTAATGCTTTTTTTTTTTCTTTTTAAATAATGAAAATACTCAGTGAAGGTGAGAAAAAAGAAAATGGAATAGATATTTATCCACCTTCTCTGGTAGAATAATTTTGTAATATATACCAAAAACCTTGGTGTTTGCATATGTTACCCTTTGACAAAGCAATGCTTCTTCTAGAAATTTTTCCCCAAGGAAATAAACATAAAAGCATGCAGGGATTGATTAAGTTACAAAGATGTTCATTTCGAGGTTCTTGAGAACAGTAAAAAATTGGAAACAATGTAAATGTCAAATATTTGGGATTTGGTAAAATAAATTATAAATATATAAATTATAAAATATAGAATACCATTGCATCTTGAGTCCTCCATTGAAATGATGCTGTGAATGTTAGAAGGCATTAGAGGAAGGTAGGTGAGAGTAGGGATTCTAGAACCCAATATCTTGGGTTGACAACCTAGTTGGCCTACTTGCTAGCTGTGGGACATGGGACAAATTTCTTAAATTCTCAGTGCCTCAGTTGCTTCATGAAGATAATTCTATGTGTTATACCTCCCTAATAAGGAACAAATTAAGTATTCATCAAATATTAGATATTGTTAGATAAGCGACTATCAAGAGGGAAATTAATAATATAATAATAATAAATAAAATAATAATATAACAATGTATTTTGCTTTAAAAGATCCTTTTGGTGGGGTACCTAGGTGGCTCAGTTATTAAGCGTCTGCCTTCAGCTCAGGTCATGATCCCAGGGTCCTGAGATCGAGCCCCACATTGGGCTCCCTGCTCGATGGAAAGCCTGCTTCTCCCTCTCCCACTCTCTCTGCTTGTGTTCCCTCTCTAGCTGTCTCTCTCTCTGTCAAATAAATAAAATCTTTAAAAAATATATATATATCCTTTCGGAAAGTGTAGACCAGTGGTTCTTAAACTGCGTGCCAAGGCACCCTAGGCCACTGTAGGGAAAATTCACATGGGCCCCACAGGGTATCTTAAAATTTCAAGAGAAACACAAGCAACACTTCTGGACATGGTGTGAACTACTACTATTAGGTTGTTTGGACCTAACAGCATAATAAACATAATTTATATGGGTTTAAAGTACCAGAAAAAAAATTACTGGAACACGAAGAGTGCCATTGAGAACCTCTAGAGTAGCCTGTGGAATTTACCAAGGTGTTAAATGTTACTGAGAGGCGGCATTATGCGTGCTTTACGTTCTCTGCATTTGATGTATCTGAATATCTGAATTTTCTACCGCAGACCCTTATTGTTTTGGTAAGACAATAGAAGTTATTTTAAAACGATTTCTCCCTGAATATATCTGTACAACAGCTGTTCACTGAGTACAGTTTGGAGCCACTTTCTGGGCTGCGCACTGGAGGGCAAAGATGCTACACCCTCGAGGAGCCCGTAATTGAGGGCGAGTCGAGAATGTAAACTAATGGTTGCTGCTCAGTAGACCAGGCTGTGAGTCAGAGGTGCCAGTTGATGTGGGAGCCCTGACTCTGCTGAGGGAGCCTAGAAAACCTTCCCATAAGGCTGGCGTTAGGTGGGTCTTGCAGAATAAATGGAACTTTCCTAGATGGGAAAGATGCAGAAGAGTGTTCCCCCTTCTAGTCCATGGGGAGGGGCTTGGATGCCATTGGGGGGTGGAAGGAGACTGGAAAGGCAGGCCCGATCAGAATGGCAAGGCTCCTGTGGGTCAGGTCCTGGACCGGGCACTTATAAAGGACGGGTGAGCACTGACACGTTTGAAGCAGGGGAGTGTTGTCAATGTGGTGCTGTGGAAGGGTCACTCTGGCAGCAGTGAGTGGAGAGAGACAGGGAAGTTGGCGCAGAGCTGGCCAGGGGGAGGGGACCAGCCAGGAGGATTTTGTAATCGTCCAGGAAGGAGGTCACTAAGCCCTGATTGACTAATGACGGAGATTATATAATGGGCCCCTGTGGACTAAATCAGCAAAAGCAAATGATCCAGATGTGGCACGTTATTCATCTCAAAATATGTCGGTATCTTTAAAACTAAAACCTTTGTTTTTTTCTGATGATAAAGACAGTATGTGATTGGTGTAAATATTTGGAAAATAAGAGAAATGTATAAAGAAGAAAATGAAAGCATTTATATCCCATGAACTGGAGCTGAGGTAGGTATATGTATATATGTCACATACAAAATACAAAATATTACATATTATATGTAAATACTGATATCTAAATCTCATATATACACATGTAGCTTATTTAAAATATGCACATTTGGGAAAATAAAATCTAACTTACAGGAGGATAACAAATAAAAAATAATTACTGAATGCTTACCAACTGCTAGGCACTCTTAGAAGCACAACATATGGGCACCTGGGTGGCTCAGTCGGTTAATCATCTGCCTTTGGCTCTCAGGTCATGATCCCAGGGTCCTGGGATCGAGCCCCTAAGTCGGGCTCCCTACTCAGTGGGGAGCCTGCCTCTCCCTCTCCCTATACCTCTCCCCCCTGCTTGTGCTCTCTCTCTCTCAAATAAAATCTTTAAAAAAAGCACAACATATATAATAGCTTATTATATATTTAGCTTATTTAATGCTCACAACAATGCTTTAAGGTCGGTCTGTGTGTATTTTGCCATTTACAAGTAAGGGAGTTAACATATAGAAAGGTCAGTAACTTGCTCGTGTTTCTATAATTTGTAAGTGTCAGAGCTGGGATTTGAACCCAGCAGTTTATATCCAGGAACTGTACCCTTAAAGGCCTGTGGTACAATTATGAGTCATATAGTTAAACTTCGGTTGTTTGATTGATTGACTTTACATAGTGACATGTGACACTCTACCCTGGCATTGTCCAGCTGAACTTTCTTTGATGATGGAAATATTCTACACCTGCCCTGTCCGATAGGAAGCCACCAGATAGACACATGTGGTGTTAAGCCCTAGAAATGCCACTACTGTGAATGAGGAACTGGATTTAACATTTCACTTCATTTTAAGTAATTTAAGTTTGAATAGCCACCGTGGCTAATAGCAGTTCATTGGGCTGCACAGATCCATAGAAGATAAAAAAAAAAAATGGGCACCTCATCCTTTTGTCATACTCTTTGACCAGCAATGATGGTAAACTACCTTTGTTTCTGATGTTAGTCCCTTCCCTTGCTCATCTCTTTTAAGTCCAGAAAATATGCCTCTATTTGTATTTCTTGATTTAAACATTGGATTGACTGCACCATGCAAGATGAGCAATCCGTTTGTGGGCCCCTCCCCCACATCTTTCTCCCCTTCTAACTAGTGTTAGTTATTTTAGTTTTCATATCAGTTAGGATTCTTCTGATTGCAAGTGGGAAAAAAGAGCCAAGTAAACCTGACTTGAGTGATAAAAGGGGATTTTATGGGCTCATATGAACTCTTAAGATTAGAGGCAGCACTGACATTCAGAAAGCTCAAACACTGTGAGCTCAGCTCTCCTCAGTCTGGAAGCTTCATTCTTGAATCCTTTGTGGTGGCCACAGTTGCAGGAGCTGTAGCTTCATATCCTCGTAGATTCTAGACTAGTAGGAAAAAATGCATATGCCTTTACTATTGTGCTATTTAACTGTGGACACACACACAGAGTCTCCGTGTTGTACAACAATAATGTATCTGTGGGTTGGCTGAGGTCAGCTCATCTAGGTTGGGCTTGGCTGAGTGGCTCTGCTGATCTTGGTTGGGACTTCTTACAACTCAGGGCTGGGATAGCTCAGGGATGCTCCATGTGTCTCTCAAGTTCCTCCTGGGACTGGTGATGACAGAGGCCCAGGAGCACAAGACCAGCTACATAAACACATCCCATTAGCTAAACAAAGTCCCATGACTGCACCCCAAATCAACAGAATGGGGAAGTATACCCTTCCCATAGAAGTGAGAAGGAAGGAGGGAATATTTATAAGCAGATGAGCTTGGCTTGCTCATTTCAAAACCAGTGACTGTGGCCAAGGGCCTGGATCATACAATTTGGCCTAGGCCTTAGGTCCACAGTCCATCCTGGGGATAGAGGCTGCATTCAAATCCACCTAAAACATTTGGACTAAGAGTGGAAGAGGCATGGCTACCCCCAACCAAGATCAGAGTTCTACTGGCCACATGAAGCGGATGGGGCCGCTTCTGTGATGGCAGACCACAATGATTATGACTTTAAACAGTATTTTAAACTCTGTTACTTGAGCCTTTGGTTCTAGATATTATCCCCTGACCTCATACTCATGAGTTCTCCTATCCCTGACCTCATACTCATGAGTTCTCCTTCAACCCACATCTCCCACTTCTATCACCTTGATCATACAAGATATTTGTGTCTATTTATGAAAGAAAGACTAGGTGATTAATAAAGGTGGCTGGGTGTGGGTAGTGAAGTTCTCTGCCACTGACTAGGCATGTTTCCTCAATCAGCATATCTCTCTAAAGGTGGAGACTGTGTACAGGGGTAGTCATGTTAACGGACGAACTTCCCTTTAGGGTATTAGCATAGGGAATCATGTAGATGGTATTCTTTCCCCCCTCAAAACATCAAAAACAGAGGGCTTCCCTGTGGAACACCAAATCCCATACAAAGCGCCTTAGTTCTGCCCAGGTAGCAATCTTATTTTCTTCCTAGGGGAGGTCCTGGGGAGCCGGTGAAGTTGCCGAATCTTCTCTTGCCGGCCTATTTGCATGCATGGAAAGGCGAGGGATGAGAAAGGCCAGATGGTACAGCTGCTCTCTGAACAACCTTTTGGGCTCCTTTTCCAATTCAGAGCTCTGAATGTGTTAATGCCCAGTGTGGAGATTCCCCAAGGCTTCTTTTGAAAGAATATCTCTATCTTTTCTACAGCCTTCTCCTGAGTAAATCTGGGATGCTGCTGCTTCTGTTATACTTCATCCATCAGTACTGTTCACTTCCTTTCCATTTTACGGAAAATTTTCAAATCTCAGCAGACTGTCCTCTTTTTATCTCCAGCATGGTTATCAATTTGTTGCCTTTGCTGACTCTTCAGCAGAATTTTGAGAGTGTAGATAAATGCATGTGTTCAGTCTTGAACACACACATACACACACACATATACATAATATTGTAGATAGATAGAATTTTTAAAACAAAATTAGATCTTGCCAGTTTTGCCACTGGCTTGATTGGATACTGTTCTAGAAGAGTCTCAAAAGTTGTTTGTTAGAGTCACCCTGGGAAAATGGGAATTTCCTTTTGCTCCTTTTTTTTTCTTCTTTTAAATAAAATTAACAGGGTTTTGGCTTGTTTGTTTTGCTACCCAAATGAATAAATTATTCAGATTTCAACTTCAGGGATGATATGATCTATTACACAGAAATCGGATTGAGTTGCAATTGAAAAGCAGGAAAAGGTACACATGAAAATCAATTGATTCTAACCTCTGGAGGTTAAAGGGTTGTTGTTATTGTTTGCTTACTTGCTTGTTTTTAATCCTGAGCAATTCTAAGCCATGCCTTATCAAACTAGAGCTTTCACTTCAAGTCCTGAGGGTAGTTGGTGAGGAACCTGGAATTAGAGTGGGTAAATGACCCAGGAAGGAAATGACTGTCTTATGTTGGATCTAAAATCCAGCAAATATCTATTATTAGGACTATGTGTACATTTACTATATGCCAATAATATTCAGAATATATAGGTCTACTGAGGATGGCTAAAACACACAGAGAGTAAGAGGAAGTGTTCCTGTCTGGTGGGCTTCAGATTGAAGAGATGCACATCATTCAGATAGACACTTTCCAGGAGAGAATGATGACTCACACGGGGATGACTTAAATGGCATCTGGTTTCCATTTTCTTTGTTTCTTCTCTTGGACTCCATTCAGAGGCACTTCCTTCCAGCTGGAGCTTTTAATGGCATAATGTGAAGGCAAGATCCACAGAAGTGGGTTTAGAGGAGGGACTTGAAGGAGAAAATGCAGATCGTCAGGGGAGACTATGGAAAATTACACCCAGATGGGAGGTAACAGAGAATGTACACACATCCAGACTAAAATATACCAATTAAAATATTTAGGGAAATGTAAAGAAGTATGTAATTTTTAATATGAGATAAAAATTTGAACTGAATAAAAAGTCAAAGTGATAAAGTCCTGATTGTAATTAACAGCACATTAATGTAATTTCTGTTTCCAGCCTGGGAAAATATGTTGGCTCCTTTATTTAAATGAATGTAGCATAACACTGCTTGTGGTTTTGCTATGATCTATTCGTTCTACACACTAACTCCATTCATCATGGTGATATCCTTCTTCCTACTTCATAGATGGAGAAGCACTGACCTTGCCTGGTGTTCCAAAATGGTCTGGGATGGAAGTAGAGCCATCATCTGGGTAGAGGGATTGGACCATGTTGTTATAACAACCAGCAACCCACCAGAGCCCATACAAGACTGGAGGGGTGGAGCAAGCAATTGGTTTCCCTACATAAGCACTCATTCTCATGTTTTCCTCCTCTCAATCCATCAGCAGTAAGGAGGAAGTCCATTTCTCTTTTAAAAATGAGAATCCGTCATATTTCACACCTTTCTTTTTTTACATTATGTTCCTTTCAAGGAAATATCACCTCATATGAGTGATCTGCCCCTGGTCTTGTCCTCTTCCCTGTACCCCAAAAGCCCTTGGGAGAGGCCATATCCATAGAGGTAGGCAGTAATGGCTTTAGAAGCTATGACAATGGTTCTGTTCTAGACACCGTGGTGGGTAGAGCTGATTCACACTGAGAACAAGTCAAAGAATAATTATTGGACACTTTATGAAGACATGACATTGTCCAAGTGTCTGTGGAGATAGGGTTTAATGGAGTAATAGATACATATATACAAAATGATAATATGATACAGAATGTATTGTGCTCTAAGAGAGGTATAAATAGGGATAATAGAGATTACTTTTGATGGTGGGGACCAAATTAGAGAATACTGGCCAAAGGAGAATATGGAATGTGTGGGGAGGATTCTTTGCCTCACTGATTTAGGTAAATCCAGAGGGAGTGCTGTCTTTCCATGTGGGCCTGGGGTCCACGAACTCAGATGCCAAACAGACCAGGCAGGTACCATAAATATGTGAATCCAGCCACGTGTAAGGCAGTTGGGAATGGTAGAACTTGTGATGAACTGAGGGCATGCCCACCAAAAGTCTTTCTATTTCATATTAAAAATTCAAAGTCAAGCAATTCAAGTCATTGCCTGCAAATTTTCTGTCATCCAAAGGTCTCCCTGTGCCTCTAAGCTTAGACCCAACTACCTCCTCCACCCCAGAGAGAGACCCAAGCTTTCCCTCCAGTGACACAATCACATCTGCATAATGAATAGATTCTTCTAGAATTGACCCTCCAGACCTATGATAGAGGTAGGCCTCAAAGGCAAACTTTTGCACTGTGAAGATCAGATTCTTTAAAAGTCAGTTTCATTAGCCTCCACAGGGCATTCTATCACATGCGGGCCACAAAACCAGCAGTGGACAAGCTGATTGGCCAAGTCTGTCACTGCTCCAGGGGTATTTCTGGAATCTGAGGGCTGCTGAGGGCTGAGGAGAAAAAGGAATGCCGCTGCTTCACATGTTGGACTCCTGAGTAAGATCTTGTCTGAAGAAAGAAGACCTTTGAATATTTTTACATGCAGATGAGCAAACCACATCCACCTCTTCAGAGGACTTGGCTGTGATGCCCCGCCCTGGTCTTCCTTCCAGTGTTCCTGTGAGGGAAAACTCTCTGCTCTCCTTTGCTCATGACACTCAAGTCAGGTAAATGCCTACATATATGGTGAGCAGGAGTGGGTGGCCAGAAGTGGGCTAGACCCTTCACTCCTGCTCACCATATATGTAGGCATTTTTCACACACCAACCAATTCTCTAATTCTTGGCAGAGACTTACTGGGTGGCTTACAAATTTAACTCAGTTCTGATCTGAGGTGAAGGGCTCAGTCCCACAAGACTGCCCTCACCTCAGATGATAATCTCAAGTGCAGGTTGTCACCTGTACTCCTCTGACGGACCAGCTATAAATCAGGTTCCTATGACCCCCCTCCTCAGGTTTGATAATTTGCTGTAATTGAGGGAAACATTACTTATGTTTACTGGTTTATTCTAAAAGGTATAGCAAGATGGAAGAGATGCATAGCACAAGGTATGGGGGGAGAGGCATGGAGCTTCCAGGCCCTCTCCAGGTAGGCTAACCCTCCCAGGCCCTCTGTGTATTCCCCACCTGGAAGCTCATCAAATCCTGTTCAAGAGTTATTGTAGTTTAATTTCCAGCCCTCTAATCATTTGGTCTTTCTGGTGAGCAGCCTCATCTTGAGGCTATCCAGGGGCCCCACCTTGGGTCACACTCAGGTGTGCTGAAAAGGGCTTATATGAATAACTAAAGACACTCGTATCACTTACGAAATCCCAAGGGTTTTAGGAACTCTGTGCCAGGAACCAGGGACAAAGACCAAATATATTATTATACCACAGTTCCACTCAGGGATCTTCCCCTTTGGCATGCAAAGACTCATCCACGCCTACCCTATCCCATTCCAGTAAATGGGATGTAGCTATTCAATAAGGATAACTTATTGAAATAAAGTCACATCAGTCCTGATTAACAGCTGACTGTAAAGTTTTCCAGAGTTGAAGAAAGGCAATCTGGGATTGAATGGTCTCTACAAGTACTCTTTAATAGGATTAGGAGAAAATAATAAACCCGTACACAGTGAAACTACAGAACACAAAGAAAGGGGGGAGGACTTACAAAAAATTAAATTAGAATTTAATCCCTGCAAAAAATATGTTCTCTCCTTTAATAAGCAAACCAGTCAACATGTATTAAGGCTATATTAATTCAGAATGGTGTAAGTCTTGCATTTTGAAATCTTTAGTATTCTCCACCATCTTCCTTTTACTGCTAAGGATTTTAGTTAGACATTTGAAAATAGACTTTCTTCTTGTTCCTTCTGTTACTGGTGGGAGAGAGAGTCTATGTTAGGTGAATGGAGGTCTCAGTCCTTGGATTCCCCATGAGAAGATTTATGAGGGATCTGTGCTCAAATAAAGACAGCTAGAAGGAAAGTAGCAAGCTCAAAGCAGCTTATTAAAGCAAAGGTACACTCTGCAGGTGGGAGAGCTGACAGGTTTCCCCGAGGTGGATCCAGCCCCATGGTGGTTTTGGGATTGGATACTATTGGGACTCTCTGGGCTACGAGGAGCTGTGACTGTATTGTGGGATGGTCTCTAATGGAGGCTGCTTCCAAGCATTTGGGGAGCTTCCTCCACAGGTTGGGAGGGAGAGGTTTTGCCCCTACAAGATTTGTACCAGAACCATCATGACTGCCTTTCTCCATGGAGGGGGGTGGCTATACCCGCAGTGCAAATACATTATAATGAGTCTAGGGGTTATCTTGGGGCAGACGTGGAAGAGGAGAGCACATGCTCCGCACCTGTGGCTCTTGGTCTGTCAACCCCAAAGTCTTGGAAGGCACAAGGTCAGAGTGTTGTGCCCCTGAGCTTTTAATGTGTGGCTTATTTATCATGGTCCTTGCGTCCATCTTGTGTCTCTATCATTCCCCTTCAAGGACTTGAGACTCTGCCTCTGGGTGTTCTTCCACTGTTCAGGTCTGGCTTCTACCTAATACTTCTTTTGCTTTACCTCAGTGATTCCCAAACTCCAGTGTACATAGGGATATTTTGTACAGCGTTGGACTGTCACCACCAATCAATATAGAAAAGGGATTTTGAATCTGAGACCCTCACCTGATAGCCAGGTAGCTGTCACAGCCCCCACCTCCCCTCCTACACACACACACCCACAGGACACCCACACCTGCCCACCCACACCTAGCCATCACAGCCCCCCCACACACACACATACACAGCTGACTGGTGAATTCCATTTTATTTGCTTTCCCTATGTTTTTCACTTTCTCTTCATTTCAAACATGTAGTAGGGCTTGCTATTTCTTGCTGAAGGCAAGAAAGGAGAAAGCCTGCTTTTGAAAAGATGAGTTAAGAAGGCCAGGGAGGGAGGACAGCCTCGTGGCTACGGTGCGCTGTGGGGCTCTGAATGCTGTGTAGTTAGTTATACAGCACCGCTCAGAGGGGAGGGTTGTGGGTGGCCAGAAGTGGGCTAGACCCTTCACTCCTGCTCCTGCTCACTGCCCCAGAGAACCTCACCCTCCATGTGGCCTGGAAGCAGCAGAGGTGGAATCTGGCTGGGCCACGTATACTGGCGACAATTGCGATCTCAACACTAGCCAGTGTAGACAGATGACAAATACTGGAGGAGTCTTCCCAATGCTTCTGTTCTGCGTAAGACCAGACTTTTGTAGAATCTCGGTGTGTGGGGTGTGGGAGCAGTCCCAGCATGGCTGGGTTAAATTTCCTGCCAGCTTGGTGGGCTGGTTACTCAGAATCCAAATTTAATTTGATGTAAGGAAATCTAAAATATTCCCGTTTCTTGAACACATGAATTTATAGACTGAGATTTACACCTATTTTAAGTATTTGTTGAATGCCTTGCTGATGGGAAGGATTCCCTGAGAGTTACCAGAGCTCTGTCTGTGCCAGCTTGAGGAGGATATGCAGGAGGCCATAAGAGATGAGCCACACCAGTTTCTGTCTTTCCAAGGCCTTGTTGTAGATTGTTCAGCTAGAGCTAGTACCCTTTTCCATCTCTGCCAATATTTGCGGGGCAGGGGGGGAGTAAAAATGCACATATTCAAAAACAAATCAACAAACAACTTCACTCCAGCAAATCATTTTATTAGGCTCAAGATGAGTTCCTGCCTGCAAAGCTCTCAAATGCAAGAAACTGTGGGCCGGGCATTCGCCTACTTCCCATCCCAGTCACGCTGCTTAGGGTTCGCCTTGAATGGCTAATTACTGGACACCTCACCTTCTTGTCAAAGCTGAAAGATTATACTTAATGCACAACTTAAGCCGTCCCCTGGACCTCACTTGTTTGGACTGGCACTCACGTCTTCTGTTCGCTTCCCCACTTACCTTAAGTTTTAGTAATTGCCCTTTGGGCTCAAAAGAGCATCCCACTAGGCCATTGAAATGTTGAACAACCCCCTGACATGGGGAAATGTTTATCTGCACTCAGAGAAAGAACTGGGACAAATATGTGCAGCTTTGGTTCATGACAGGATGCAGGTTTCTTATGAGCAATTTCCTAACCTTCAGCTTAATAATAACTATAATCAACTTGGCACGTTGAGAGTTGGTTAGAAGTGTCATTAGGCAGTAACTAAAACTTCCAAGATGGTAAATAAGTCAGAAAGGAGATCTTTTGCACAATGTAAACATAATGCCCAGTGTTCTTTCGGGCTTTGCAAGATGCAGGAATACTTTCTCAGTCTATCTTTGTAGGTACAAGGAAGATAAAGCTCTTTGTCTAGCGCTTTACCAATTCTTCCTGCTGTGGGATTCCCAGCAGACGACCTTGCTCAGCCTTGGACAAACCTTTCCAGGATGCATTTGGATGATCTACTACCGACAGCTCTTCTTCCAACTGGTGGGAGACTCAAACTGTGTGCCTTTTGGGGCCACTTCAAAACCCTGACTCCAACAAGATGTAGATGGAGTCTTCAAAGAGAAACCAGGCACACTTTATCAGGAAAAATAAAAGTCTCTGAATTCAAATAGCCCTCATATTAAACCTCACCCCCAACTTCTAGCCATGAGACAAGTGACTTCAGAGACAAATAGACATCTAGGCCTCTCCTGTAGGATAAGGATTACAATATCCTTTGGACTTACTGTGTTCTTTTCTGCTTTGGGTCCTTACACATATCATTTCATCTGCCTGCCTAGGCAATTCTTACTCGTGCTGAATGTCTCATTGCAAATATGATTGTCTAAAAAAAAAAAAAACTTTCCTGACATGATCCCTATATTCTATAAGGCCTCATTACATGATCTCCCACTCCAAGCACTCTGTCCTACTTCTTCACAACACACAAGAGGATCATAAGGAAATCACTTTGTGTGTAATCAGTCTCCACTGCTGGAATATAAACTCCATGGGAGTAAGAGGTGTTTATCTGGCTCACAGTGGCATCCCAAGCTCCTGGTACACAGCCTAACTCACAGCAGCTGGTCAAGAAACAGTTGGTGACTGAATGGATGTCGATCTATCTCCTGGGGTTGGTGACACGACATTGTGGTAATGCCTCCAACAGAGTCTGAACTTAGAAGCAGTGAAATTGATTCATTTTAGCTTTCTTTCTCCCTCCTCTGTTTTGCTGGTGTTTGACAGATGCATTAATTTTTTCTGCTTTCTTCTGCAAACTCCAAATTGGTCATATCCTGATGAAGAACCATAATTTTAGAGCTGGCGAGGAGCAGGATCACTACCTTATGGCCCCTCCTGTTAGGGACCTGACAACTGAAGTCAGAAGAGCAGTTGTTAATTGTCAGGTCACATAATCTACTTGGTGACATGTTCAGCACAGTGTCAATCTTCTGCTCCAGCCTCTTTCTCACACTCAGTATATATTCTATTTTACTTTCTTAATCTTCAACCTTTTCTCAAGCTCTTGCCCAACCAGCCCGAGGCATTCAATACCTTACCCAGGTGGCAAACTGACAGAGGTCTGGCCTGGCTGAGGCTTTTCACAAGAAAAAAAATTCTTTATTAAATTGAGCATATATTAACCATTTGCTGCAAGTAAAATAATCAAAGAAATTTGCTTTAAATCTAAAAAAAAAAATGGAATTCATTGGCCAAAGGTAGGGCACCTGTGATGAAAAAAGTACGTTTTTATGTTTTATTTTCCAAATCCAATGAAAAGTTTTGTATTTTCTTCTTTTATGATTCATCAGAATTTATTTATTTATTTATTTATTTATTTATTTATTTAAAGATTTTATTTATTTATTTGACAGAGAGAGAGATAGTGAGAGCAGGAACACAAGCAGGGGGAGTGGGAGAAGGAGAAGCAGGCTTCACGCTGAGCAGGGAGCCCGATGTGGGGCTCCATCCCAGGACCCTGGGACCATGACCTGAGCTGAAGGCAGATGATTAACGACTGAGCCACCCAGGCACCCCTGATTCATCAGAATTTAGATAGTAACACTTGCAAATTAATCCATTGCATGAGTAATGCAAAAAGTAATCAAAATTATGGATTTTCTTTGACCTTTGACAACTTACGGGTTATTTGGAAAGAGTGGAAGTTGACCATGAAGGTTTAACTATTTTAACCAGTTAGATGACTGAGTAGCAGAAAGTTGTTGAAGATAACTTACCAAGCTCCGATTTAAGACCCCTGGGAATTCATGAACATCCTGAGAGAATCAATCTATTAGGCCTCAAAGAGAAGCTGGACTTATTTTCCACTGTGACCTGGCCTGAACTTCATGGGATCAGAAATTCTGGAGAAGTGCAGAACTATTTGAGAAAGTGAAATCACTCTTTAGGAAGCAATTCACTCATTTTGGTGCTATGAATCATACTGTAAGCTGCTTTGCTTGCTTTCAGTGCTTAAACACGTAGATTCCTGAATGATCAAGTATCTGTCCTAACATTGTCACTCAGTTTCTGGAGTATTCGTGTTCAATCTTGGGCCAGTGTCTGTGTTTGCATGGCTCCGTGACAGTACACTTTGTTTTGTTGACACGGAGACCCATCATCCACAATATAAACCTAGTATCAGAATTGCAATGGTCCCTGACAGAATGCACCCTCAGTTCTCAAAAAGATTGAGTTGGCCAAAAAGTGGTATTCTCCCTGATCTCATCATTAAGGACTGACTAACCGTAGGCTAAAAACTATGTTTTTATGTGATGAAATTTGGCTAACTTACCTTCTTGACTTTAAAATTATTCATAAAATTCATTGTAACTCTCGCCATTTGAATACAAAAATAATAATCATAAAATAAGAAACATAGAAAAGCACATAGAAAAAAATCCATTATCTTAGCACACAACAGACATGCACAGCCAATATTTTTTTGCATATATTTCCCATTTTTTCTATGTCTATAAAGATATATGGGTGTGAAGATTTTTTATGCATGTGTCTGTGTGTTAAAATGATAGAACATATTGTTTTATAAACTCGTATTTTAAACTTTTGAAGATTGATTTTAGAGAGAGTATCTGCGAACAGGGGGAGGTGCAAGGGGGGAGGGGCAGTGGGGAGGGAGAGGAACAAGCCAACTCTCTGCTGAGCGCAGAGCCTGACATGGGGCTTGATCTCAGGACCCTGAGATCATGACCTGAGTTGAAATCAAGTCGGACACTTAACCGACTGAACCACCCAGGCACCCCCCCGTATTTTAAACTTTGGAATATATTAATATATACTCGTACCAATATTGATGGTGATGATTATTATTACTGTGTGCCAGGCATAGGGCTAAGATGTCATCTTCATAGTAACTGTAGGAGAGACTAGTGTCACTCATTTTACATGTAAGGGAACAGACACTGAAGGGGGCTAAGTGCTGCTTGAAGTCATGAAGCAAGTAGTTGTTGGAATCAGAACCTGAAGTGAGGTCTTATTCCAGAACCTGCGATTTAACATTGCATGATACCACTTTCCTTCTCCAGACAGTAAATATTCTTATATTATGTTTTTATTAACACTATATTTTTTAGAGCAATTTAAAGTTCATAGCAAAATTGAGGGGAAGTTACAGATATTTCCCATGTACCTCCTGCCCCCACACAAATAAACCTCCCCAGTTATTCACATCCCCCACCATAGTGGTACGTTTGTTACACTTGATGACCCTACGTTGTCACATCATCACTCAAAGTTCATAGTTGACCTTAGGGGTTCACTCTTGGTGTTGCATATTCTGTGGTTTTAGACAAAAATATAATGACATTATCCATCATTATGGTATCATGCAGAGTATTTTCACTATCCTAAAAATCCTCTGCACTCTGCCTATTTGCCCCTTCCCATCCCCCTTCCATCATATTTTAGTGGGTATATACTATATCATCATATGTATTATTATTATTATATGATGCTTCCAGTTTTCCAGTAGTGTAAATGACACTGTGATGAATATCCTTTTCAATAAATGTTTGCATATATCTTTGCTGACCTGGAAATAAGGATTTGAGCATCAGTAGCTTATTTGGGAGTGATCCAGGAAGGATGGCAAAATCAGTAAGAGGAGTAAGAAGGGAAGGGAAGAAAGTCAATACGGAGTGTTAATGAGCAGGTTACCACCAGGGGCAGCTGAGGCTCATTTCCACCATGACCTTTGGGGGTCTGTATTGAACTCACCTCACAGTGGTCCCCACTGAGGCTGAGGAATCCTTAACTTCTGTGTGTCATTAGTTGAGGACAGCTTCCAGGGGTGTTAACTCCTTGGAACTTCTTGCCAGCCTCCAATGTGATCTGGCACACTTCCTTACTCAGAAGAGATCCCAGGCAGAGTATGGCCAGTGCTGGCCACTGGAAACCAGCTTGTGTGCACAGAAGGGCTATGGATGGGTGCTGACAACATCTTCTACAGCAGATATCTGTGATCTTTTCCTTCTGGATAAACTTAGGATATCTTAAGATATCTTTGCCAAATTGGCCCACAGAAATGTACCAATCTATATATACCTTCTGTGCTACAACCAATGTTGGGTCCACCATGCTTAGGTCGTTATGTATAAAAAGTTACCTTGTTTGCATTTTCTTGATCAGTGTGGCAGTTAAATTTTTTTCATTTACTAATTAGTATAATTAATATATTTTTTTGGTACATTGCCCTTCATTTACTTTGACCATTTTTCTGTTAGAGTGTTCACCTTTTAAAATGTGCTATTTTCTTATGTGTTGTAAATGTTTTTTCCTAGTTCTCTGGATTTTAATTTTTATAATTCATTAATGTGGAAAGTTTTAAATGTTTGTGTACTTCATCTGTAGCTTGATTTTATTAATGGACTCATGTTTTTGATGTGTAATTTCTTTAATTTTTAAACATTTTACATTACTATATTACGTTAATATATACTAAGGTAGGGATCAAATAGCCTATTTTTCCCATGCTGATTTGAAATTCCACTTTACTAAGTTCTTAAGTGACAGATCAATTTATTGAAAAACACATTAATGGATTTTTGATTGATCTATATTTTCTTATTTTTACTGGTATCCGTGTTCAGAATACTTATTAATTTTAATGCATATAATATATATTAATTTTAATATGTGTAATTAATTTTAATTCACTTATTTTAGTGCTACTCACAATACTTATTAACTTTAAAAATTCATATTTCCTTTATTCATATTAATTTCTGACCATATGGTTTACTATTGCAATATCCTGGCTACCCATTGTATACTCACCCTTGCCTGTAGTCTGGCATGGATGTACAGCAATCTTCATGATTATTCTCTAACTTCTTGCATTCTTTATCATTCCAACCTGTAAGTCACACTCTTAATGTCAACCAGAAAGAAAACATTACTTTATCTTGAATTTTTATTATAAACGTAACTTGAACACGATTTTGAAATTATCTTGTCTCTGCACAAGGCAACACTCTCTTCAGTGGGATACGTTATTTGATTATGAAATAAAATTCTAGAAATTGGTACATGTTGAATCAGCCACCAGGGACTCCTTATGTTTCCACAACTGCAATATCAGTAGCATCAGAATGGAAATTGCCTGTAAGTGTTCAAGCTTCAACAATATGCCTTTTCTGATTTTGTAGCTACATGGGGGAAGTGAGCCAGAACTGGGGCGCATGGCATTATAAGCTGCCTGTTGCTTAGATACCAGGCTCCCTGATTCAATATGTGCCTCTCATGTATTACACTTACCACTTTCCAAGCTGTGCCCCTCAAAGCCGAGTCCATGTGGTCTCATCCCACTGTATCAAAATGTCAAGGGGTTGCTTATTATCAGGACTCGAGAAAATTGAGTATTCTAAGATAAGAAGCCTCAAAATGGTCTCCTGACTGTACTGTATTGAAGGACTATATCTTCTCCAGAAAGCCTTCCTATACATTCTGTGAGGGGTTGAACTGTGTTCCACCAACCCTCCAAATTCACATGTTGACGTCCTAATCCCCAGGACTTCAGAATGTGACCTTCTTGGGAGACAGGGTCTTTATAGAGGTAATCAAGTTAAAATGAGATCGTAAGAGTCGGCCCCAATGACTGGTGTCCTTCCAAGAAGGGGGACTTTGGACACAGAGACAGACATGCACAGAGAAGATGTCTGTGTATGAGCCACGGAATGCCTGAGGCCACCAGAAGCTAGGAGAAAGGTCTAGAATGTCTCCTTCCCTAGCTCTTTCAGAGTGAGCGTAGACCTCTGGACATGTTGATCTTGGACTGCTGACCTCCAGAATTGTGAGACAATAAATTTCTTACACCTCTGCATGGATTTGTCACATTTTATTGAGTTTTAAACTTTTCTAAGTGTTTTTGAATAGGTAGTACGTGCATATGGGAAAAAATTCAAAGAGTGCCGAACAGCATAAAACAGACTTAAGAGTAGAAACAGTCCTCCTCAGCTGCTTCCCTACAGCACTCCACCCTCACTCCCCCAAGTGCCTTTCCAAGAGGCAACCACCATTATCTGTAACTTATATCCTTGGTTTCATGATCATTCCTAGTTTCATTTCCTGTTTCTTCTCACTGACCATAGGCCCTTGGGGGAAGGGATATTGCTTCCTTCTGTGTAATCTCAGCTCTCAATAAATCTGAGTTTAATGAACTGTTTACCAGCTAAGTTCAGGCAAGCTGATGCATAACATTCAAGCTGGGTTGAAGGCTTTGATTGTGGTTAATATCTAAACACTTCTGTTATTTAATCATTTACACCATTAGGATGAAGCAAAGGACCTGAGCGAAGATTTTGCTTGGGGGGCAGAGCCAGGAGATAGTGAGGAACCTGGTGATGTTGTGGAGAGCAAGTGGAAAGAATTTCACCAAAGAGGAAGTGAAAACTGTGTTGGTTTGACTTCTCCTTTGCTATTCATAATGATTCCCAGTAATGGGCTTTGAATAGGAGTAACCCAACTCCTATTGGTTAATCTGAGAAGCATTCTAACTTCCTGGTTATTGGAGCTTAGATTTGGGGGCCAAACTGTGCCTATCTTTGTAATATTAGTTCTACCACTAGTTAGGTCTGTGACATTGAACAAGTGATTTAACCTCACTGTAACAAAGTTCTTCATCTGGGAAGTGAAAACAATAGTATCTCCTTCTTATGGTTGTTATGAGGATTAAATTGGCTAAAACTCTTAGAACCATGCCTGACAAATATTAAGAACTGTTAAGTGTTGGATTTATTATTAAGTCACTCATCAGTTGTCCCAGTATGTGCTTATTAGTGTATCATTTAGGATGCTTTCTGGCTACAAATAGCAGAAAACCAAGCAAAAAGAAGCTTACAAAATAAGGACATTTATCATCTCTTGTAATGGGAAGTCCTGAAGGAGGTTGGTAATTCAGTGGCTCACTGACAGCATCAAAAATCAAGGTTCATTCTATCTTTGGAACACCAGCATTTGAGGGAGAAGCACGTTGACTTTTGTCCTCAGTCTTGTCTCCTCAGGGTCACAAAATGTATATCACTGTTCAAGGAGTCACACACAGACACGACAAAATTTAGAGAATCAGACATGACAAAATTTAGAGAATCAGACAAGGGAGTACCCCTCCCCCACCACATATCCCTTTTAAAGAACAAGCAAAAAACTTTTCTAGAAGTGACCAGAAGTTTTCTCATGTCTCATTGGCCAGAATTATATCATGTGTACATGCTTAACCAATCATTAGGGTGTAGAATGAGAATTCCATGGTCATGGGCTGGAGTCCTTTTTTCTTGAAGGACATGACCACTTGGATTGGAGTTCACAAAATTAAGGTTCTGTTAGCCTGGAAAAGGGGCAGTAGGTTGGCAACAAATATCTCTACTGTAATTAGTTTGCCTTTCAATTTTTGATGGAACTGTTGAAATTTCAGTTTGTTTATTTAGTTAGTCACATAAATTTTTTACCTTAATGTGTTTCTACAGACTCAGTTAATTTGTCATGGAAAATTGTACTATTTGCCATGTGTATACATGTGTGTACGTGTGTGTGTGTGTGTGTGTGTGGTGGGGGAGAAGGGGGGAGACGGGTGGAATATATTCTTCATGATAGTCTTTATTTGCTATCCTATGGGAATCTCAGACAAGTTCAAAATGGAACATATTTCCCCCTAATTGACATAACCGTCAAGGAATAAGAGGACACAGCTCTGTCCTGTAGAGTTCATAGCACCATAGCACTGGTTCACCTGGTCTTGCCACCCTTAATTTCTTTGGGTCCTGCTCTGCCAATTTAACTAGCTTTTTTATTAGCTATTTCCATTGCCTTATCTGCTTTCTCATCCTCAAGTATGCAGTGTCCCTTTAGACAATGCCTGTTAGTCTATATCCTGATGAGGATGCACCTCAGCACAGAGCTCCACCACTGGCCCTCTTCCCTTCATGAAGCCCTCAGGGCCACTCTGGCAAGATGTGGTCTTGCTCCATGACCAGTTCCTTTTCCCTGTCTCAGTCATAAAGGGCTAAACGTTTGCTATCATCTCTTCCCTCTTCACAAAGGGGTCAATCAAACGGGTTTGGGGCCAGAGGCCTTGCTATTGGGATGACTTGAATCCAATAAACAGAAACTTAGAATGGTATATAATTGGGACTTCCACTAATTCAGACTTCCCTGTCATGAACTGATATTAAAGAAAACCACTCTCACCTCATGCAACCTTAAAAAGCAAATCATACAAAACTAGAGAGACACTAGAAGACTCAGGGTAGAAAGGAGGGGCCTTGCATTCTTCTCTCAAGCCCACCAAGCTGAGACCAGATTCCTGGCATGGAGCTCCATCTAGGAAATGCCCCAAGTTCTTTAAATGGAGAAGTGGGAGTCACATTTCCTCCCAGTGAGTTCACTGGCCCCGAGGGCACTGTGCAGGATGGAACCTTGTGTCTAAAAGGAGCTGGCCTTCCTGTGACAGGCCCAATTAAGCCACCAGCTGTGATCAATTATCCAAAAGACCAATCAGGTGCAGGCAGCTGGGTAGTGTGGGGGCTGGACTGGAATCTTCCAGAAAACTAGCAGATTCTTGGCTGCCTAAAACTCCTATTCAATTTGTATTTATGGAGCCCCTCTTAAAACTCACATGGATCTTATTGAAGCTCCTGCATCTGAGGGGTATTAGGATACTATAAGGAGGTAGCCAAGATCAGGGTTTGCCCTCTGAGAAGTTGTGAAGAGGCACATTGAAGAACATTTGGTTACCTGTCCCATGTCTATTTTCTGTGAGGTGAGGAAAGGGTCCCTATGCTCCAAAGACCAGTGTCTATTGTACTTTCTCTGCACTGAGGAGAAAAATCTTCTCTTAGGAAATAACCTCAAATTCCTCTACCTTTGAAGTATCACTGACTGGTGACACATTTTAGTTGTTTTATGCAAATATCTCTAGGTAGATTTAGCCTTGAACTTTGCAGTGGTTTTCAAACCATGTTCCTCATAACCATCTAAATTCCATAGTTTCCACAGAGTGGTTTGAGAGGTAAGGTATGCCACAATTGGACATTTATGTAACATTTCCTTCCAGGTATTAGAAAAGTTTTTTTTTTTTTAAATTTCTATGCTGAAGATCAAAGACTTAATTTGGGGAACCAGCTAACAATTGGATAGATATTTTGGAGGGATGAGAAGTTTTCTTGAAACTTTGAAATTCCACCATACACTTTTCACTCCCTCCATCAAGCCCTAACTAAAGTTAGATCTAGAGAAAGATAATTGGTCTGACAGATGTCAAAGAAGCCAATAAAATCAACTAAGATCCTGTGCTAGGAATTCCAGTTACAGACTTCTCTAATTTCTCCTCCATGGAAGCTCTGGAGAAAGGCTGCAATGTTTAAGTCAGATAGTTCAGGAAGTAAAATTAGGTGCTGAACTGTACTAAGAACTTAAATTGTCTCTATAGTTGAAGCAGCCGTGGTACAACAGATGAATACTGTTTCAGCATGGTTTGGATTTTAGAAAGCAGAGAAACACGATATACTGTTTCATGCTATTAGAGCATCTATACATTGGAATGCATTCATGTTTCCTATACTGCTTTGTGGGTATTAGTGGACAGTGTTCATCATTACTGAAAGCTGAAGATAGTTGTCTCTTAAAATCTAGTTTACCATTTTGTGATTAAGTATTTTTGTCACCAGAAGCATATAGGAAGTAAAGAAATGCAGCATCTTGCTATTAAGTTTATTCTCTGCACTAGTTACTATGCTTTGTGAGGCATAGAAAATGGAACAAGACTCAGTCCCTGTACTCAGGTGCTTCATAGTCTAGTGAAAGATACAGATCCTAATGTAATTTTAAGAAAACTGCAAGTGGGAACATAGGGTGGAGAGCTAAATAATGAATGCAAGTCTGGGGTAGGTTTTTGAGATGAGGTAGTGGAGAGAAGGAAAGTGTAATCAGAAAGACAATGTTAGGCAGAATAAATGAAAAGAGTTCCCCATTTAAACCCATCCTGATGAAATTACAGAACACCAAGGATAAAACAAAGATCCCAAAATTTTCCAGGGCAAAAAATAAAGACAACTAGAAAGTCCAGGAAAAACTAAATGCTGTATAAGAAAGTCATAGTTCAAACATGAAGCAACATGAAGTTCAAACAAATGTAGCAAGATTGTGTGTCACTGACTGCTTGGAGCTTTCTCTCTTAGGTATGTGGAATTATATGTCCTTCTTTATAGGTGCAATCACATTACTTGGGATGATGGTGAATAATCTACATAATCTTAATATCATTAACATTGTTTATGGCCATGACAGAATAAGCTAGGTTATGCTGCTAGTGACCCCAAGTCTCAGTTGCTTCCAACAATAAAAGTTTATTTCTTGCTCACCTTAAATGTCTATTACAGGTCAGCTGAGGCTCAGATGTATGTTACCTCCATTTTGGTATGTCTGGAATATTGTCAGTCTCATGGCAGAGAGAAAAGAGATTTGTGACCCATGTTTCTTGACACTCTGCCTAGGAATTCATCACTTTAACCCACATCTTATTGGCCAGAATCACTCCTTAGTTTAACACAAGGGATGTGTATAATCTTCCCACAGGGAGAGGCACCACAGGGATGAGACAAAATGTTTGGTGAACAGCAATACAAACTCCTATAGTCCACCTTTCTAGTATTCACTTATTCAGTAACCTCCTTTTTCCACATGCTGAACATACTCACCCCATCTCCAAGAGAGACAACCAGAAGTCCCAAACAGGAACTTGGTCTTAACCTGTACTTCTAAGGTAAAGACCAGTATCTCCAGGTGATATGAGGTAGTCTCTGTATCAGGTCTGGATGTAGCTCTTTTTGATCCAAAGCTGCAGAAACAAAGGGAGAGACTATCTGTCTCTCATATAACCAATATGCAACAGTGGAATAGGAACAGAGAAACCATAATAAACACTCCCATTTGGAAGGGTGAAGAATGGGGGACACACATATGTCACCAGTCACTACAAATTCTAAAATCCCCTTGGACATATGTTGTCTGGGAGAGGGAAGTATTCTTGATTAGATCTTGATTCCACTTCCTGGAAATAGCTGCTAGACATTTTTCTCATTAGTCCTTGGCCCTATTATTTGAGAAGTCTTTTCTTTCCACTGTTCTCCTCGGCTGTGTCTCACAGAGAATTGTAAAACATGGTCTTCTGGAGGCTGAAGAGCATTAGTCCCCTGCCTCAAGCTCAAGCAGGAAGGATGGGGGAAAGGCAAGGGTTGTTTCAAATCCTGAACAATCTCTTTCAATCTAGACTAGTGGTTCTCCTGGTGGCACAGTGCTTTCAATTTTCAACTTACCTGTTTGATTCTTGTCAAAGAGTTCCTATTCTATTTTGAAATATGTGTCTGTGGTTGTTTAATTGCTTGTACCTTGTCTCTATCTGATTTCTCTAGAAGATGTACGTTGTTAATCTCTTCTTGAGCCATCTTGCCTGATTAAAAGGATTTACTAAATGCCATCTTAATAAGTTAAGAAGTTTCAGCAAATGACATACAGCAACCCCTTAATTTGGTCCTTGACATAAGGCTAAGTTTTAGTAGAAATTTTTTATTCAAAGATATTCTTTTTCTATGCTTTATTGAGTGAAAATGAGAATCAGTTGTATCTTCCAAACTATAAAAATCCCCAAGTTTCTGGATGTTCTCTCTTTTTTCCCCTCTTTCCAGACTGACCAATTCTTTTTGAGCTCATCTCTTTTTTGTCAAATGCATCTAATAACAACCAACTAAAGCTTCTAAAATATTGTTTGCTCACATCTTCTTCTAAAGCTACAAGTTTATTAAGGATATGGTTTTTCATCCTTTCACCTCCAATAGCAGTTTCCTTTCTTTCCATTAATGAGTCCTAGAGTCAATGCAACTTACTTTAGTTTTTGTTGTTGCTGCTGTTGTTTACAACAGCACCTCATGTCCATTAATAACTTTTCTACCAGTCAGGATGGGTGAGGTAACAAATGGCTCCAAAATATCATTGCTTACAACAACGAAGGTCTTTTTGTTGTTTTCATTACATGTCCATTGTGGGGTGGCTGTCTCTCTGCTTTATATCACTTTCACTCTGGGATCAAGACTGATGGACAGCCACTAGCTGGAACATTCATGATCTCAGGGAAGAAGGAGAAGAGACAGTGATGCATGTGTTATTACTCTAAACTTCTGCCTGGAAATGGCACCTATCACTTCTACCCACACTGGCCAAAGCGAGTAATGTGACTTACTTCTGACTTCAATAGACAGGAGTATATATTCCTCCCACAGAGAGGAAAATGAGAATATTTAATAATTGGTAATATTACTTACCACAAGTACTCTTAATTTTAGAGTCAACAGGTAGACAAAGCACAGAAGATAATTATAGTTATATCCTTTAAAATGGAAGTACTAAACCTTAACCACATGCAAAGAACGTATCTGACAAAAGTGAGGTAAAAGTGGGTGCCATCTACCTCCTTAACCAGAAGCTCTGCCTCAGGTTTCTGGTTGTGCAGGCTCTAGCCTGTACTTGTGGTGATTTTACAATTTATTGAGTGGATTGGCACACTCTTGAGAGTGAAAGCTGGTGCTATTAATAACGACATCAGGAAAACGGGTAAACACAGAGAGCGTCCCGTGCAAACCCCGTGCAAACCAGGTGTATGAGTCCCTTCCTGAGCTTCCTGCTCAACTCAAGTGCCCAGGTACAGACTTTGCTGGAACAGTATGAATTCTCAGTTGTGAAAAAATAAGCTGTATGCATCAATCATCATTTGGCAGCACATAAGTGAAGGGTTGCCAGCACCATTGTTGGCCAAGACACATGGTTCAATCCACGTTTTTGACTCTTGTTGCTGGCACCTAGATCCCATCGTCAACTATTTCACCTTTGCTTTTGGTTTTTATGACTATGATTCTGCAGTTTGGGAAGAATGCACTTCAAATGGGATGCTTTTGCATGAGGTCTTAGATCAAGAAAATCATATGTTCATCGTGTCAGAAAAGCTTTTATTTGTTCAACAAGTATTTATTATGTTTTGCATGCTGGGCACTTTACAAGACACTTAAGCCAAAGCGGAGTGGGTTCAGACTTCCAATGCATGAGTTTCATTTTCACACAGCTGTGACTTTTCTGCCTAATGATGCAGATTTCTTGAGGGCACAGCCTGGTCCTCATGCTTTGTATTTCTCATGTATTTTTCCTATAAGATAGGATCATACTCTATTTAGTTTGGGACATAGCAGATGCTCAATTATTGTTAAATGAATGAATATTTAAAGTGTAATTTATTTCTTCAGTGCTATTCTCTGGGTAGAACAAAATCTAGTTTCCTGCCCAAAGAGAAATAATCAATTGCTTAAAGAAGTCCAGTTTAGTTTGTTTCAAAAGTACTCTTACCAGAGAAGTTGGGGGACTAAACTGAATTCCTCCCATGAGGTAACACTGTCTTGCTCTTCTCAAAATCAGTGACCTTATAACAGAGTTCAGAGGGGAAGTGTTTCCCCCCCTAAGGCATATTTAGCACAGCCTTATTAGAAAAGAAGCATATAATGGAAGTTTTTTCCCATCTCTTTCGAGATGTTGCTCAGGAATCAATCCATCATGACAGAGTTGTGCAGTATTTATGAAATTGTCAAGTTGAGGAACACATCTGCTCATTTTTTTCACTCTGAAATTACTTCCCTTAACAGAGGGGCTGGATTTGGCTGTTCTCTCATGATTTAAATTGCCCGCACCTCATTAGTGTTACCAGCATTTATTTAATAAAATCAAATCAGAATAGCATTTAATTTACTTTTAATAGGATAGTTAATATATGTTAACTAAATATCAATTGATTATTAAAGTGGAGAGTGCTGAGGTGTAACAGATATGTGAGATATAAATCTTGTTGCTGTGCCATTAATTCAGAATTACATAAGCAATAAATGTCTAATTAGATTCTTAGTAGTGATGAGTTGTAAGCATTTATTGAGATTCCATAAGATCGATGTTATAGACTTGTGCTGAGGGCCACAGC
Organism: Neomonachus schauinslandi; assembly: GCF_002201575.2. Classification (NCBI taxonomy): domain Eukaryota; kingdom Metazoa; phylum Chordata; class Mammalia; order Carnivora; family Phocidae; genus Neomonachus; species Neomonachus schauinslandi. Next base: position 92,022,450 of record NC_058408.1, read on the forward strand.
TTAATTAACTCCTTCATTCTTATTTTCACCAGCCTCTGCCATTGTTTACTGTATAGGGTGCTCAAGTGGAGGAGTGGTGGTGGAGGGGGGAGGTGTTCTGAGAACAGCACCCTAGATGATTCCAGACTGACCAATAACGAGAAGACAGGGATGGCCATTCTCTCATACATAGGCTTGGATCCCAGGACGTTTGCTAATGCACTGATTTCTAGGGTCTTTTTCCTGCAGATAAGTTTGGAGATTCAGCATGAGGTGGCAATAGAGTTAGACCATTTGCATCAGGTGAAAAGTGGGCCCGGAATTAATCCCATCCTGCATGGGGGAAGAACAGAAAATCTCTTATGCAGTGTGATTTTAGGAGTCCTTGTTACTCCAAAAATATCTATCCTACTTCTCGCTCACACTGTCTAAAAATCATTATGCAATTATTCCTTTGGGTTCAGGTTACCCTTTGATTTCTGGATTGTATAGGATGGGCAAAAAGTCTGGAAACATAGGTAATTATATAAGATAAATGGGTAACTGTCATAAAAAGACATGGTGTGTTCAATGATTTTGCATAATGTACTCATTGCGTTGTTCCTTGTTAAAAATATATATCTCAATGCACTGTGCAAAATTACAAGAAATGAGATTTGTGAATGCAGTGTTTCCATCAATCCCTATACATGCACATGTGATCTGTTGCCTTATTTGTGTCTCTGATTTGCACTGAATAAACTTGTTTCTTTAACATGCCCCAGAAGAAGTAGCCAAGTGGGTTCAATCTGTAAAAAAATAATTTATCTATATCACCAGATTTTATGGCCCCTTTGTATTTTAAGCTAATTCTAGACAGCTTTCTAACACCATTTGGAAAGTTAATCAAACAGTTTATTTGGCATAACATCATGGAGACTTTGGTTTTGGAATCAGACACACCTGAATTTGAGGTCTGTGTCCTGTTCCTAGCTGTATTAGCTCCTGCACATTAGTCAACCTCTCTGGGCCAGTATTACTGATCCCATAGCATAACTGGGGGGATTAAATGAGATAATGGATTAACAGTGCCCAACATTATTTCCTACATTGTCTGAATAAAATACATGTTGATATCCTTTGTTCTTCCCTGTTCTCCTCCAGCCCTTTCCCGACCTCGCATCCTATCTCCCTGCCTTTAATGCATGAACATTATCCCCTCTCTTTTCTTTTAGAAGTGGGGGAGAGAGTACAATGCTATTTCTTAGATGGGTGTAGGGCTTAGTGCTGTAGAAGCCAGAGATGGGAAGTGGAGAAAGGACCCAGAACCATGGGAAGAGAAGGGGACAGAATACTAGGAATGTGATTCTTTGCTGTTCACATTTTTGCCATGGCCAATCCTGGTCTAGTTCAGACTTCCAAGGGACCCCAGCTGTAGAAGTTGCAGACACCCCATTGCTCTGTTGACAGAGGTTAAGTATATCTCAGAGCAACTGCTTTTGCTGCTGGAGCTCCCATGGGGCTAGGCCACTGCCTGCAATTTGCATTCCTGAACTAGGCAGCACTGAGAGTAGACCTCAGAACCTGCATGGGGGTAGACATTGGCACTGGACTTCTATACTGGTTCAGGCATCACTACTTTATTCATTCATTCACTTATTCATTGGCAACATCCCCTGGAATCTTCCTTTGTTTCAGGCCATCTGCTAATCTCTATGGATAGAGAGGTGATACAGAGAGGCTCACAGTTCCACATGCCCGCAATGCCTCTCCTTGCACTTAGGAAACCTATGCCTGCTATAATAGGGACTCTCCAAAGGAAAGCAATCATTCAAATTCTTACCTGCACATTCAAACTTAGTGAATAAGAAATTTAACTGTTTTCCTAGAAAATTTGGTATCAGAAGCTATGGGCAAATATTTGATTTTTTTTTCCTTCCTATTTGTTTATTTCTCTCCTTGTTAGTGAGACTTGGGCATAGGAATTCAGCTACGGAAAAAGGTCTGACTTCTGAAAGAGACAGAATTCACTGGTCTGCAAAGATAGAAACCAACTGTGTACAAAACGTTGTGGTTCTCGCCAGTATGAGCCCAGAGATGGAAATCAGCACAATGCACTGGGTTCTCCAGGTAAAATATTGAAGGAAGGAAAAGGAAGAAATAACTAAGTTCTAGGAGCATCACATTTTTCTTTAACCATCCTTGACCCTCCAAACAAATCTCTGAGACAGGCATTAGCCCCATTTAATCGATGTAAAAAGAGGCACAGAGAGGATATAGTTCTATTTCTTAACCTCTTTGTAGTCCCATAGCAATTAAGTGTGAAGCTTGAATTTGATTCTGAAACAATTTGTCTTCAAAGCTTTCTTACATAGAGCACTCCAGAACACCGAGTGGGGTTTGAACCAAGTCTTGACAGATGGGTAGAGTTTGCCTCATTATGCAGGAGGAGGACAAACATTTCAAGAAGCACTGGCCATTTGGCGGATGAGACCAAAGTGGACTTGGGATAGTGAAAGAAAACATTTCATTTTAAATTAGCTGTATTCCCTGGCATGTTTCAGAAGAATCATTGGTATCAATAAATAGTGTTCCAAATAAACAATAAAAATAAATTTGGAGTTGTACCAATGTTTAATGGTTATAATAGTCAATAAAGATCTAAAAATGTTTGTCTTCTTTATATGGTATAGTTTTGCATGTGCTATATAAATCCATTGCTATTGTTACTCCACTTGGAGGATGCTGCGCAGCATGGCCCAAGTGAGAAGTAGATCAACTGCACACTGACACTAGCAATTTGAAATATTTTGTGATTTATGTGATTCAGGAACAAACAAATGCTTTCTGGGAACTGTGGACCTTTGAAAGTGAGGGGGTAGTTTAGCAATCAACCAGGAAGATATATAAATCATGAGCCTACGTACTCCTAATGAGCCAGCCTCAAACTACATAAAAGAAAATTTAAGAGAACCACGAAGAGAGGCTAATCCAGAATCATAGCGGGAGATTCTAATATATTTCTCTCAGAACTCGATAGATCAAGTAGACAAAGGAAAACTAGTAAACGTGTAGAAGATTTGCACAACATAACTTAAAAGCTCAATCTAATGGTAGATCCAGAACCTTGTACATAATAGGCTAAGAATGAATTCTTTTAAAGTACCCATTGAATGTTTATAAAAATTAATCACATACTAGGTCATGAGAATAGTCTCAACAAATTCCAAAGAATATATTCATATGGTCTATGTTATCTAACCACAAAAAATAATTAAATTAGAAAAAAAACAATAAAAAGACAGTTATAAACAACAGCAGCTGTCATACCTTTAGGGGGTAAACATACTTCCAAAAAACTCAAGTGTTAAAGAGGACGAGTATGGAAGTTAAAAACTATTTAGTACCGAGTTAAAACAATCGTATTACATTTTAAAATGTAGCTAAAAGCAGTACTCAGTAGAAAACTTGTTGTCTGTAAGTTCAATTCTGTGTCAATAAAACGTGAATTGGGTTTTTCAGGAAACTTAAAAAGTTGTATTTTTCACAAGGAAGTCGGAAAATAATAAAACAACAGTCAATAGCTAAAACTGTTCTTAAATAAGAACAGAAAATGCAGGCTTGTGCTACCTCATATCCAGATTAGTTATAAAGCTATAGTAATTAAGGTAAGGTAAGGGGATACTGGTCCATGGATAGAAAGACAGATCATCAGAACAAAATAGAGAGCCTAGGAATGAAACCAAGCATATATGGGCCCTAGTTTTATAACAGAGGAGGGGGGAAAATGAGATAAATCAGAGAGAGGGGAGGCACTAATAAATAACCCTTCATATGAAAAATTGGTTTTCATGTAGAAAAAGTAAAATTAGATCACCGCCTCACATCATACATAAAAACCATCTCCCAATGGATTAAAAAACCATAATATGAAAAAAACTTAAAAAATATTAGAAGATACTAGAGAATATTTTAGGATCTCAGGATAGGAAATGATTTCTCTAGGCAAAATAGCAAAAGCTTAAATCAAAACAGAAAAAATATTGACTTTGACTAACAACATTTTTTAAAGTCACAGTAAAGTTAAAATATGTGACGAAGTAGAAGGAATAAAGGTACTGTATTTTAATGCATATGACAGATAAAAGATTGTCATCTAGAATGACTTATATTACAGATAAATGAGAAGAAGACCGCCCCAAAAAAACCTAAAAGAAAATCATCAAGGATACAAATAGTCAATTCTCAGAAGAGTAAATTTGGATAGTCAAAAGAAAAAAGAAAATGGCATGCACATAAATATAAATGAGTACAAGTAAAACTGGGAAAATCTGAATAAGATCGGTGATGTACCAGTGTCAGTGTCCTGGATGTGATGTTATATTATAGCTCTGCAAAATGTTAACCACAGGGAAAATGGCAAAATGTACAAGGAATCCCTTCACATTATTTCTTACAACAGCAAATGAATCTACAGTTATCTCATTAAAATTTTTCCATATAAATATAAAATGATACTGGTAATCAAACAAATTCAATTTTTAAACAAGATGCTATTTTACACATATAAAATTGGTAAAAATCAAAAATTGTGACTATAACCAGGGTTGGCAAGGAAGTGTCTATTTAGAGAAAAGGGAATTCTAGTATTTTGCTGGTGGGAGTGTAATTTGAAGAGCAATTTTGCAATAATTCTTAAAATTCAAAGTGTGCATACTCAACAAATTTACTTGTATATCTGGATGTATTATTTTGCATGTGCCCAAGGGGACATATACAAGGATGTTATAGCAATTGGTAATATTAAAAATTGAAAACAAATATCCATGAATGGGAGAATGGATAAGTAAATTGTGGTATATAATGGAATATGAGACAGCAATTAAAATGAATGAACTAGATTGTTACGTATCAACATGATAGCTCTTGCAGGTATAACACTGATTGAGAAAATCAAACTGCAGAGTATTGCATACACTAGGAACCCATTCACTGTAAGTTTTAAACACAAAACAATATTCTATATTGTTTTTAAAATTGTATGTAACAAGATGTTAAAGTAAGTGTCTTTCTGTTTCAGTTTAAAACTGGAACCCCAAATCAAAAAACAGAAGTGGTCCCACATTTTAAAATAAAGCCCAGCTTTCTGGTGATTGATCACAACTTTAATCTTTAAAAAAGGATGTAGAGGTCAAGAGAGATAATGGGGATTAGATAAAGGTTTGCTTTGGAATAAGCATCCAGCTTTGGAATAATGAGAGTCCCCCTTCTATCATTTTGAGAAAGGTGAGGTGCACAGTTCTATCTTAAGTCAGATGTGAGGAGCTTTCTTGGGACCACTCAGAGGTTGATGGTCTCCAAGTTGTTTGTTGAACACAGTGGGCTGGCATGAGGTGGAACCTGAGCAATCAGGGGTTCAGAGGACATGGTTGGGGCTCAGTGTTCCAAGGGTCCAATAAGGAGAGAGGCTGTGCTGGGAATGGCCTGGACCAGAGTCAAGAATGCATGAGTATTTCCCATGGACAAAATGAGCCATGAAGAAGAGCCTGCCATTGATTGATCATCTGATTGATTGATTGGTTCATTCATTCATTCAACAAATACTTATTAAGTGCCTATTATGTGCCAAGCACTATTTTAAGTATTTAAATCAGTGAACGAATAGGTACTGATCCTCGTTCTTGTGGAGCTTACATTTCAGTTGGGAGAGACAGATAAGAAATAATATACATAAGAAATAATTGAATGATATAGTACAATACAATGTGATAAGTACTACAGGAAAAATAGAGCAGAGTAAGGTGCATTGGAAGTTCTAGGGAAAGGTGGGTGAATAGGGTGCAGTTGTAAATAAGGGCATCAGAGTAGGCTTTATTGAGAAGATAAGATTTGGGCAGACTTGGAGGAGGTAAAGAGAATCTGCCTGCTATGTTTTGAGCAAAGGCTGTTCTAGGCAGGGAGACTAGCCAGTTAGAATGCCATAGAAGGAAGCATGAACAGCATGTTCACGGTGCCGCGAGGGGCCGGAGGCTGGAGAGGCGTGATCAGAGAGTGAGAAGTAGGACATCAAGTCTGAGGTCAGAGAGGTAATGGGCCAGCAAGGTGAGGGAATGGGTAGGCAGATTATGAAGGACCCTATAGGACCTTCTGAGTTCTTTGGCTTTGACTCTGAGTGAACACGACTTCTGCAGGGCTTTGAGCAGAGGAGCTGGTATGATCTGCTTGTGTTTCAATGACCTGCTCATGTGTAACTAGCTGCTGCATTGAGAATAGACTGTCCAGTGGCCAAGGTTGGATGAAGGGCAACCAGCTGGGAAGATTCATTGCAGTGAACCAGGGGAGAGATGATGGAGTTTAGATGAGGGCAGTAGGAGTGAAGGTGGTGAGAAGCAGGTGGAGTCTGGGAAAAGTCCATACACAAACGAGTGTGAACTTATGTGAGAACAACTGGACGGCAGCATCGAAAGACACAAAAGAACACTTTAACAAATAGAAGACATACCATAGTCTAGGAGAGGAAGACCACATTACACAGATGATAATTCTCCATTAATTAATTTGGAAATATTATGCAATCCCAAGAAAGCCACCGATAGTTTGTAAGGTTTTTTAAATTAGACAGACTGATTCTAACGTCCACTGGAAAGATTGATAAATTTGACAGTACAATAAGAAGGAATGTCTTCATGGAAAAACACATCATAAATGAAGAGAAGATAAATGACAAATTGGGAACAAAATTTCCAACTGATATAACTGATTTTGTTAATATACGAAGACCTCCTACAAATAAGTAAGCAAGTTGACAACTCAATGGAAAAATGGGCCAAGAAAAGGAGTGAGCAATTAAAAGAAAATACAGATAGATTTTAAGCATATGAAATGCTGCTCAAGCTCACTCAGAATTTGTTAAAAAAAAAAAACGCAGCTTGATACCGTTTGTCACCTATCATGTGGGCAGAGATCAAAAGAATATGCCGTGGGCCAGATTCCAGGAAACGGGCATGCTCTTCCATTGCTAATGGAGATGTCCACTGTTGCTCCCTCTGAAGAGTAACCTGAAAATGAGTATCCACAATCAAAATGCCTCTAATGTCCTTTGATCTAGAAATACCACTATTAGGACTTCCCTGGAGATGTACCTTCATTGGAGCGAAGTAACAGATGTACAAGAGTATTCACTGTGGTATTGTTTTGAATATCAAGAAATTAAAAGCTGCTTAAATATCTATAGAAAAAGGGACTGGTTAAGTACTTTCCATCACAGAGCACGAAGGACCATGAGAGAGCTGTCCAAACAGTGAGACAGTGATACATACTGATGCGCAAAGCTCTCTGAGATACAGTCCGTGGAAAAAGCAGAACAGATCGGTGTATAAAACACATGCAAGTTTGTTAAAGATATTCATGTGTGCTGTACATTCCTGGAATAAGGTAACGGGTGATCACCTCTTAAACGGGAACTGGGCAACCAGAAGGGGAGACTTTTTTTCACCATGTGCACCTGTTGAATTTTATACCATGTGCTCAATTTGCTGATTTAAAACTGTAAGTGATTTTAAACGGTCAAAGTCGATGTGTGAAGAACACAGCCCAATGGATTAGAAAAGATCAAGAAAATTGTGGCTTTAGAGGTGTCATCACGATTCTCTGAGGTGAGTCCGGAAATGAAACTAGTCAACATTTAAGTGGAACTGGGTTGGGTTTTTTGGGGGTTTTTTTCTTTTTCTTTCTTTTTTTTTATTCTTCTGCAAATTCACTTGAAATCCACCAGATGGCACAAGAAAATACAGTGTGAACAGAACTGGAGTGGTTGGCGCAGGTAATAGATCGGGGTTGGTGTGAAACCAGACTAAGGAGAACAAAGTCGCTCCAGACTGAGTCCTGAAGCATTCAAATTTCAGTCTAGCCAGGGGCCTCGGGGCATGCTCGGGTCACATGACAGACAGGCGATGCTGGGGAATCTTCAGGAGGTGCTGTGCTGGCGGTCACAGACATGGAATTATCTGTATGTCACAGCCTCTGCATGAATGGCTTACTGAGCGTTCACTTCTTCCATGTAGAATCCTCTTTCTTTTTTTCCCCTTCATAATCCATACTTAATGCCTTACGAAAAGAGGTATTTGTTTCTTGGTAAGCCACGTTTCTTTAATTAAAGGAGGAGGGTTGGGAGAGGTCTACTGGAAAAGGAGAAAACTCTGGTTTCACAATATGCACTATTTATGAGGGTGCTTTGCTGTTGAAACCTATTAGAAGCCAGCCCAGCCCCGTTTGCCTCTTGCCCTCCCAGGAGGCAATTACTGTCCTGCATAACAATTTGAAGCAAATATCGGATGTGGTCGAAAGAACAGTTGCGGCCCTCTCTCCAGCAACCGTTTCTGCTTAGATTTCTTAATTGTTTCCACCACTTCCTTTCCTTGGCTTGTGGCCTTCTGGGTTCCGTAGGATCCTGAATTTTAATAAAAGCCTCCCGTCCCCTCTGGAATTCACATATGCAAGCAGACACCTCCTGGACCCTGGAGACACAGCACCTTAGAGCGGTGCTTTGGGCCAAATTTGTTCAGCGCCGGGGCACTTGAGAGTCCTTTCAATGCCACACCTTCACCTTCTGGGCCGGTGGGAAGCAGGGGCAACGGGCCCAAGCCGCCCCTCGCCTCCCCTGTCGGCACAGCTCTCCCTCCTTCCAGGCCTAACATTCTGGTTTGTTCTTAGCTCCCGAGGAGACAATTGCCAGTTGCTCTCTTCTCTTATCTTCCTTCAGGTCTGTTTGTGGTGTGGCCTTCTGGGAGACTTTGGGAGACCGTAAAACAGGGCATCAAAGAAGGGAACTGGGCAGGACAATGGTTTAGTGATACAGTTTTTAGCACTGAAGTACCCAGGCAGGGAGATGTGTGGGGACACTTAGGGTTACCACACTGGATGATCCACTTTATTTTTTATTCACTAAAATGAGCGACCAGCCCTGCAACGGCTACTACCTCCGACTTGTGGGTAAGATGCTGGAACTGAAGATTTGGGGGCAGCCTGGACCAGGTGTCAGTGTGCAGGACCAGGAATCAGCCGAGGCTCATCTCAGCCCTCTGACCTCAGTTTGAGAACATCCTTACTACCCTGGGCCTCGGTATCCTCATCTCTGCAATGGGGCTGACCGCATCAGCCAAGCCCACCTCAAAGAACTATTGTGAAGAGGAATACAATCAAATAACTTATTTTAATAGACTCTCCAGGTTGTAAATGCTCTGCATCCACGGGATGTCAAAACAGCAATTAAAACCATTGTGCAACTGGCTTATGTATTGGGAGGTGCGTTGGTCTAAACCTTAGGGTCGTGGTGGGATCCATGAACCTGACCCGGTGGCTTCAGCTGGATGGGAGGCAAGCAGAGCCCAAAGAGCCCGCCACCGTCGAGACCAAGTGTTGGTCGATGGGTGGTCACCGCTGTTCCCTTGGACTGGGCTGAATGTAAGGGAAACTCCTTCTGCTGGAGATAAAGACCTGCCTTTTAGGGAGTTGAGACCTTTTAGTTACAACACCATTCAAAATGATGCTGGAGGTGTCATAACAGTGTTCCTTGCCCAAGAATGACAAACCAAAGTGCAAAACCTGCATTTCCCTAGTTGTATCTTAAACAGTTCTGAGTGTCTGCCATTCTTTGTTTTTCAAAGGGACTTTACAGAGGTAGTTGTTAGCAAGTTTGGAACTGCACACACACACTACTTCTGCAGAATAACCGTCTACGCAAGCCACGTCCGGTACCCTTCCACCATCTGCCCCAGGATTTTATTTCCATTTATTTTTCAGAGACCACCCTCACCTTTCCGGCAACAGTCATATGCTACCTTACGTGTTTCAGGGGCGCCCTGTAGATGACAAAGAACTTTCGCAGATAAAATCTGCTAGCAGGCATGGAGCACTCTGCAATATAGATGTTAGTTCTCTTTTACAGATGAGGAAACAGGCTCAGAGGGATTTGCTGATGTGTCCAAAGATGCAGCATGTAAATTCAGAGTCAGAATTAGGACTCAGCCCTCTGTTCCATCCCTTCTTCAGTGACACTGTGTAAGGTACCCCGACGGTCCCAGAGCATGGAGCTTCGTCACGCTGAATGGGAGAAACGACATGTGGCATCTGTCATGCGGCATTTCATCATGATTCATTTACTGCTCTGCACTAGCTTTTCTAAAATGTGTTGGGATATGTAGCCCTAAGACTCTGGGGGAAGGGGGTGGGAAGGAAGAGCCTTCCCTGTCCAAATACGTCTGGAAAATGCTACATGCTATACCCCCTGCTTTCCCACAATGTGCACATTGTCATCTTAAAGGCCTTGAGATGTCTGTTTTACCTTATTTGACCGCGTATTTCCCACGCTTATTTGGGCACAGACTTCTTTATATAACATCTATTAAAATCCTGCAGAATTAGTGTGCTGTGCATGAAATACACTTTTGGGGAAGTGTATAAAAATGATATGAGGGAAGTTGAGAAAGTCAGAGAAAGTAATCAGAGGAGATGTAAACTAGGCAGGAAGAAGTCTTTAACGACAAAGGGGCAGCCTGGGTGAAGGATATTCAACTGGGAGTCTGTGGCCTTGGTCCTGCACTTGTGTATCCTCTGCCTTTGACAGATGCTCAGACAGGTTCTTGCCCCACTCTCAGCCCCAATCTCCCCGTCCCTGAATTGAAAGGGCTTGCCGGGGAGATCTCCAAAGTTGTTTCTCACCGGAATAGTCCATCATTTTTTCCCATGAGATCCTGAAACTTAACTCTGTAAAGGTTTTTATGTGAAACGTTTTAGTTGACCTAACTTGAAACTTACAGAAAGTTGTGAAAATGATACACAAGTAATTTCCATATACTCTTTTCCCAGATTCGTTCATTGTTTACATTTTCCCCGTTTGCTTTATTGTTATGTCTCTCATGTTTTTTTTTTTCTGAGCCCTTTGAGGGTAAGTTGGAGACATCCTGTCACTTTACCCTTAAATACTCCAGGGTTAATTTTCTAAGAATTAAGACATTCTCTTACATATGCATAGAAATTTATCAGAATCAGGTACTTACATTGATACAAGACTATTAGGTAAGTCACAGTCAATAATCAGATTTCATCAATTTTCCCAGTAAGGTATTTATAGCTATTCTTTTCTCCCTGATCCCTGCTACCTTCTTAGAGTGGGCAAGGTTTAGGTGGAAATCGTTTATCCACCTAAAATGAAATCAATGTATCATGCTATTTCCCCTTTCCTCTTGTTTTAGTACTGGATAGAGGGGTGGAAGGGACAGAGTGCAACTGTTTGAAAAGTGTTCAGAAATAAACCTTGGCCTTATATTGACCTGCACAAGAACAAATACCCTCATGTTGATCTGTCTTTACTAAAAACCATGGAGATTTACAATGACAAAACCTGTTTGGCTCATGGTGAAAATGAGCACTTTCTGAAAAAAAATTTTTAGTCATTCATTCCTTTATTCCTTTTCACTGGGGATATAGATCTCCTTAGATTGCAAATACTTTTGAATTATATCTGGCAATTTCAAAGCATGGTGAGAGACCCAGTTGGCTAGAGAAGGTTTATACAGGAAAAGAATGGGAGATGTGCCTAGAAAGGTAGGTTTGGTACAGGTTTGAATCCTTAAATTCTTTACCTAGGATTTTACTCTTTCTTCTTTTCCCGAGAGAGAAAGATTACATCATGATCTTCCAGCACTATAGGGCAGTTGAAAGAGCACAGACTTTGAAATCCTAGGAACCAAATCTCAGTTCAGTCATTTATTAGCTGAGTATCTCCTTTGACCTCTCTGAACCTCATTTATAAAATGCAGATGTTAATAATGCAGACTTGGAGGTAGAATTCAATGAGGTCACATATACAGTGTTGGTCTTCCGTTTCCCCCACCTCGCACCCCAAGTTATAGGTGTCAGGTAAACAGCAAACCTTGTGAGTTGATATTAGACTTTCAGCACTCAATATAGGAGAGTATTTGAGGATATGAGAGATGCAGAGGTGGGGGAGGAGTTCTGGAATAAGAATATCATGATGCTGTAAAATACCTCAATTTTAGTGGCAGTTTTGACATTTCAGTCTGGAGTTTTATGATTTCCCTCTGATGTGTATTTGGTTGCCATCCTCTTTACCCTTTTCCCCGGATTCCTTCAGTCTGACTGGAAACCTTAAACATGGTAATACAGTCTCACAATAAACGGTCCCACTGCAGGTGCTGAGGAGATGGAGTCAAGGCTCTCCCTCCTTGAGGAGATAGGCTGGGTCAGGTGCTAGGAGGAAGTGCGTTGGAAAACGTGTGCGTACAGTTTGGAAACCTCCCTTTTCTTGCTCCATCTTTTGCAGAGATTTGTACTCTCCTCAGAGACCCATTTGGTAAGAATTTGGGCTAAGTCAGGTGTCTGTGGGCACCTGGAGCCATAGCTGAGACTGGGGGGCAAAGGGAAGCACCATTTCAGGGGTAGTCAGGTGTATTGGTCTTTGGCTCTGGAAAATTAATTCCAAAAGGCACATGGAACCACCATTCTCGTCCTTCTTTTAAAAGAGCAAATAGTGGATACATAGCCAGCAATAGCCAACAAATGCCAAATACACCCAAGTCCATCATGTTAGTTGCAGTAGAGAAAAGCCAGCAACACTTGAGCCTTTCTTTTGGCTTCAGGTGGGTGGTAAAATAGTAAAGAGAAGGGGGTCGGAACAAGATGAAACAAAAATGATAAATGGAAACCATTTTCTTCTAAGGGGCTCTCAAAAGAAGCAGTGTTTCCCCAGCGCCACCCCCAGCCTCCAACCGGTATAGACTTGCTTGACACAATGACTGGCGTTTCCGTTCTCAGGTAGAAATACTCCAAGTAAAAAACTTGCTCTTGCAGTTGCGTTATTATGGACTCGTGTGATATGTCTGATGAATTGAGTTAATTCATTCTTTTAACTTAACTGGCAAGATTTAATGGTTCACATTGAAAGCATGAATAACCATTTTGTTCCTTGAATGACTCCAGTTTAATGCCTCCTGATGTCAGTGTATTTTGCCCAGGGTGAAACTTGCTATATGAATTATTCACTGCTTGATGGAATGAATGGGACCATGTTTGCCCACAGAAAGTTAGCTGTGGTTATCTGACACGACGGGGCACAGCAGATGCCTACAAAGGACAATGGATAATGTAGAATGTGGTTCCAGGGCCTAGCTATTGCAGTTAAGATCTTTATAGGAAGCATAGCACCTTTTTCTCTTGCGCCACACATTAAGATGGCCTCAGTGAGCCAAGAAACTCTTGGCCTTTAAAAAGGAAAAAAAAAATCTAAGTATGGTTCTGCAATGGGCATTTTTGTCTTTGGTTAAATCTTGGTTAATGGAGGGTAGAAGTAGTGGGGGAAGGAAAAACATTTAAGAAGAATTTAAAATAAATAAGGAAATTAGTAATTTTCATTATGGTGATTTCACCAATGTGGAAATCAAATGTTTTTGGTGAAGGAGAAATAATGTGTGACTAATAATAAAGAATCTGAACTCTGATTCTTAAACCAGACTCCCCTGGCTTAAGAGCATTTGGGGTGAGTTATCTTCCTGGCTATAGTGCCCAGCCTTGCCACTGAAAGGCTTCTGGCTTAATAAGAACGATTTATAATCTGGAGAGACAGTTAGTGCAACTTAGTGGGAGCTGATAAATGAACCACTGAGTTTACTTATACAAATAAGTGGGACATTAATCTTGACTTTGAATTTCCCCATTGGGTTCGCTTTATAACCATTTGTGATATTATGAGCGATAGGAAGGAATGATTGGCAAGTTTTAATGGTGGGCAAAACTTTTCTAAATGTCTTTAAACTTTACAAACAGAACAAATAAGCTGAGATTGAAATACAGATTAAACTGGCTTCCATCCTTTCAGTGTTCATAGCTTACTATAACTGGTGGGCAACTTGTTACGTTAGCACAGCATTCAAAATCCACCCGGAGACAAAGCTGAAATCCCAGCTGGGGCTCTCTGCAGCTGAATTGGGTAACTCCAGCAGGCCTGCTGGCATCTGTGTCCTCATTGTAAATCTGCTGGAGAGAGAGTGTCAGCCCCTGGTTCAAACAGCTCTGGCCAAGAGGTAGAGGACACGCCTGCAGGGTTCCATCCCCGTTGTGGACGGAGAGTTAATCCTCAGAGAAAGGAAATCAAGAACTGGAAAGTCACCCATGGGAGGCTGAATAATGGCCCCCAAGAGATGTCCATGTCCCAATTCTCAGAAACTGTGAATATTACCTTGTATGGTGAGAGGGACTTGCAGATGTGATTATGTTAAGGATCTTGAGATGGCGAGATTATCTTGCACTATCTGGATGGGCCCTAAATGTAATCACAAGGGTCCTTGTATGAGGGAGCCAAGAAAGTCAAAGGAGGAAGTAGGAGAAGTGATAACAGAAGTAAGAGGCTGGAGTGATGGGAGGAAGGAGCCACGAGCCAAGGAATGCAGGCATCCTCCAAAAGCTGGAAAAGGCAAGGAAACAGATTCTCCCCCAGAGACTCTAGAAGGAACCATCCCTGCCCACACTCTTGACTTAAGCTCAGCGAACTGATTTAGGAAGTGTGTCCTCCAGAACTATAACAGAATACATTTGTGCTCTTTTAAGCCGCTGAGTTTGTGGTAATTTGTAACAGCAGTGATAGGAAAGGAATCCAACACCCAAAGGTTCCCTACTTCATTTGTTTGGTTGTTGTCATCCTGCTCCTCACCCCCACATCAGTTTTGAAGCCTAATTTCATAGTGTCATCCTATAGTCTTGTTAGTTCACTGCGAAAGAACTATTGAAGATAGACCCTCGTGTCACTTCCTCCAAATCAGAAGACTCCTTGTGTTTGTGGAAATACTGTGCTCGACAGGAAGGTCTGTGTTTCCAAAAGGAAGTGAAGCCTTCCACTTTACATGGGGTGAGGCTCAAGTAACTGTTGATGGAAGGAGGAATAAATGAAGGAAGGCAAACAGAAAAAAGCCATTGAAAATCAACACGTAACTCAACTGTATCTGTTTTAATGTTAAATGAATTTCAGTGCTAAATCTCATTGGAAGAAATAATAAATGGGGAAATCCTCCCCTGGATTTTAAATTAGGCTTTGTTTTCATTTGAGTCTAATAAAAATGCTTAAGGAAAACCTGATTTTGTCCTCCGAAATAACTCTTTGAGCGTTTCTTGAATATGTCTGCAGAAGGTAAGTTTTCTTTTTACTTATTTCCCCCTGCATCAGTATCAAATAGAGCGTATGTCCCTACAAACCCACTTTAGAGGGAGAAGCATGTCAGGTCATTACGATGATCCTGCTAGTCCCGTCAGAACGGTCTGAGACCTAGTGTTGGGTTTTTGATTCTCAGCTGTTTTCCCCATTCTTTTTTTTTAAAGAGAAGGAGAGAGAGGCCAGGGGGAGGGACAGAGGGGGAAGGAGAGAGAATCTTAAGCAGGCCTTATGCCCAGCGTGGAGCCTGACCTGGGGCTCGATTTCACAACCCTGAGATTGTGACCCGAGCTGAAATCAAGAGTCGGATGCTTAACTTACTGAGCTACCCAAGTGCCCCTATTTTCCCCATTTCTTAATGTGGGGAGGAAGAATTAGCAGTCAGTTATTAAAGAGGGGAGACTAAGACAGTTATTAAAAACTCTAAATCTCCTGAGATTTTATTGATCTGATCTTCATTCTCCCTGACCATTTTGAAGCTCTCTTCTTCTATCCATGTAACTTTGCTCTTCCCTGACTTCCCTCCGACCCGTCCAGTCATCATGCCTAAGCTCCTCTTCCATAGCTTTGTCTTTAATTGTAGGCATCTCTCCCGTACAAGTACTCACTTCCTCCTCTCTCTCTTCTCCGTGCTCACTTTCATTTTGATGACAAGGTAAGACTCTTTTTATCCTGATCTCCAACCCAGTATCTAAAACCACCCATCAGGGGCGCCTAGGTGGCTCAGCTGGTTAAGCGTCTGCCTTCAGCTCAGGTCATGATCCCAAAGTCCTGGGATCAAGCCCCACATCGGGCTTCCTGCTCAGTGGGGAGCCTGCTTCTCCCCCTCCCTCTCTCTCTGCCTGCCACTCTGCCTGCTTGTGCTCTCTCTCTGTGTCAAATAAATAAAATAAATAAATAAAATCTTTAAAGTAAATAAATAAATAAAACCACCCATCAGACGCTACTTGGGTAGGTCATCACCTGTCATATACCAGCAACCTTCAATATGTACAGGGTCTTTTCTGTCCTAGGCTCCTTGCATATGCTGTTCCTTCTCTCTGACAGTCCTTCTTTGAGGATCACAGTTTAAATATCACTTCCTTATGGAAGCATTCTCTGACTTGCCAGACTACATTGGCTCCCCATTGTAGGCTCTCTTAGCACCTGGCAGAAAAAGAGAATTATCTAAAATATATTTTTTGAGGAAAAAAAAATTAAAATTAGTCCCCCTTTAAGAAGGAAGTCAGTTTCGATTAAAGGGAAATCATGAAGCACATCAATTGGAACTAAAAATATTTTGTTTTTCAGAAACCATGTTGTAAAATACAGGGAAGTTGAATTTACAACTTAGTGAACTGAACCAAGAGCTTTGGTTAGGTGACTCAGTGACTAAGTAAAGGTCCTAAGAATGATCAAATATGATATGCTCTGCTTGCTAGCATGCAAAGTTGTTATGCTGTTTTAAGACAGAGCTTGTCATTATCCATCTGACATTTAAACCTCAATGTTTAGATAATTGTGTAAAAGCATAAACCATGGCTGGTAGAGAGGACTGTTCATGAATTATATCTGTTGTTAACCATTTTAGATAGAACTAGACTTAAAATGAACTCTCTTAGGTTTTTAAAAAATACAGCTCACCTCTTTATTCTGCCACATAGGTGATTTTAAAAAAATCTCTTTTGGAGCACCTGGGTGGCTCAGTCGGTTAAGCGTCTGCCTTCAGCTCAGGTCATGATCTCAGGGTCCTGGGATCGAGTCCCGTATTGGGCTCCCTGCTCAGCGGGGAGTCTGCTTCTCCCCCTCCCTCTGCCTCCCCCCAACCCCGCTCATGCTGTCTCTCTCTCAAATAAATAAATATCTTTAAAAAAATAAAAAATAAATTAAAAAGATCTCTCTTATGATGTAATTTACATACCATACAATTCACCCATTTAAAGTGTACAATTCAATGGATTTGAGTATATTCAGAGCTGTGCGACAGTCACCATGGTCAAGAAATCCTATATGTCTCAGCTGTCACTACCCAATCTTTCTAACCACCCCCAGCCCCCAGACCTAGGCGACCACTAATCAGCTTTCTGTCTTGATGGCTTTTCCTATTCTGGACATTTCATATAAATGGAATCATACAATATGCGAAACTTTGTGACCAGCTTCTCTCACTTAGCAAAATGTTTTCAGAGTTCATCCATGTTATGGCATGAATCAGTACTTCATTCCTTTTTATGATTGAATAATACTCTATTATATGGATGTACCACATTTTATGTGCCCATTTATCAGTTGATGGACCTCTCTGTTACCTCTGCTTTTTGGCTTTTGCAAATAACGCTGCTGTGAATGTGGGATGATTTCTGAGCTCTGAGATCTGCTTGCTCCTTTCTCTCCTCCCTGTAGTCATTTAAAAATAAAAGATGGCTTGAATATTTCTAAGTCTGAAACTACAACACAAAATATTGTTTATTCTTTGACAACCCTACAGAATTTATTACACCTATCGTTAAGTAGTAAATGATATGTAACTATGTAGTGTCGGTCTTTCCCCTCAACTGTGAGCTCCGTGAGGCCAAGGATCACGTGCCTGTACCCCTGGCACCTGGCCCAGTGATGAGCATGTGTGAAATGTTTTCCACCTAACTAATTTTGCTTTGCCCCTAACCACAGATTGGCCTCTCGTCGCCAGTTCCCCATTTCTATAAATGGCATTACTGTCATCTCAGTAACTTGAAATCCAGATCAGAGTTGGATTTGACTCTTCCCTTTTGCACTTCTTCCTCTACATCTGATCAGTCAGCAATTTTCTTGAAATTGTTTTTCAGAGATTTGGAGAATGAGTTCTGATGGGAAAGGTCTCTACAAAAGCCTGTGGGAGAAAACAGAAAGGTCCAGAGAGGAGTTCCCTGAGGTTGATTCTCAACACTTGGGTGCATTCCTTTTTTACCACACTCCCCAATCTAGACCCTCACACTTGGCCTCCCTGCTTTCCTTCTCTCCACATCTAAGCTACTTTGTAGAGTTTTCAAAGTAATCTTCACAAAAAAGGATTATATCACTCCACTTCCCTCTTCATGAATCACCGTGGTTTCCCACTGGCCACAGACTAGAAGCCCTCAATCCAGAGTTGGAAGATTTCCACAACATAATTCCTTATATTGTGTGGCAAGTAGCCACCTCAGTTTTTTTCTAGCACTCCCTGCTCCTAGTTATCAGAGGATAGATCCTGCCTACCTAACTTATTGGCCTGTTGGACCTGGATTGTTGGCTCAATAGCTTACCATTGCATAGGAAGGCAAATACTAGTAATTTGGAACACTTTTCTGTCCAGGTTTCATTGACCAATACACAGATGTATTTGATTCAATAATGTATATGTTATATTCCAACCCAAAATAGCCACCTTGATTTTTCCATCTTCTTTCCCAAAAGTGAGTTACTCATAACATTCTATAGGAAATTCCCTGTATACAGGAACTCCCTACTTTCCTGTCACAGAGAAGATCATAGTAAATCTCCCACAGACTGTGTCTTAGACAAATTTGTATCTTCCACGGCACCTGCTGTGGTGCCTTGTATATGGTAAAAGCAAAGGCATGGAGAAAGTCCTGCTATTTTTTTCCTTAGCAAAGAATTTCTCTCCCCACTCCCCAAAGCCAGAAATGTTTGGTTTTGATAAGTGGATAATTAGATAAGCCATTCGGGTTTGGAGATGACATCCTTACCCCAAGGGGACTGTTGGGATGACCACAGACAGTTGCTTAACTGACTTCCAGAGAACTTTGGCCTGGTTAATTATACCAGCTTTTGCTTTGTTTTGTAGCACACACCACTTTGAACTGTTTGGGACAGTAGCAGAGATTTGGAGAATGGGTTCTAAGGGGAAAGGGAAGTCCGCGAGGCCAAGGATCACGTGCCTGTACCCCTGGCACCTGGCCCAGCAATGAGCATGTATGAAGTGTTTCTGACTGGTATCAAAAAAGGGCTGTGGGAGAAAATACAAAGGTTCAAAGAGGAGTTTATTGAGGCTGATTTCCATGTGGTCTGCAGTTCTAACCCTCTCCCCTGTCCGTTCACAAAACTTCAGTAAAATCTGCATTGCTTGCCAATGCTTAATGGAATGGATTTGCTTTTTGGGACTAAGCCTATGCTGAGTTAGACCTCGAAGTTTGTATAAGGCAACAGCGCCTGCCCATGGGAGGACCGCCATATAGGGTTTGCGTATGTATTAAGTAAATATGTATGAAGTTAATGTGTTTGTCTTGTCTTCCTAAAAAGATATAATACTCCCCTTCACCTCTAGGTGATTCATAGAGAAAGTATTCAGGGAGGAATGTGCTGTAATCTAGTTTGTCTTTAAAGGAGGAAGGAAAGATGGGGCACCTGGGTGGTTCAGTTGGTTAAGCAACTGCCTTCGGCTCAGGTCATGATCCCGGGGTCCTGGGATCGAGTCCCACATCGGGCTCACCCTGCTCTGCAGGGAGCCTGCTTCTCCCTCTGCCTCTGCCTGCCACTCCCCCTGCTTGTGCTCTCTCTGTCTGTCAAATAAGTAAATAAAATCTTTAAAAAAAAAAAAAAGGAGGAAGGAAAGAAAGTTTCATAAGCCCCTGCTAGGTATCTTTTTGTAACAGATGTTCACATGTAATCTCATTTGATCCTTGCAACCTTGTGAAGTAAATACCTTTAGTATTATTCTAATGATAATTACCTTCATTTTCTAGGTGAGAAAACCAAGGCTCAGTGGACTTAGGTAACTTGTCCAAATACGTATCACTAGAGGTCTGTTTGACACCAAAGGCTTCTTTGAATTACTCTGTGAACTTCAATGAGGGAGAGAAAGGGAGAGGGAGAGAGAAGGGGCGGGGTGGGGGGGGGGAGATTGTATTGTATAAAGACAAGATCCTTGATGTTCTTATATCATTCATTTTCCCGTTGAATATTAATTATGTAACAATGATTGGCGAGTCCTGGACTTCCTGGATTTAATTTTTTTTGTAGTATATTATGAATTATAGTTGTGAAATATATCCTTTAGTTTGAAGAACCACCCCCAAGCCCTCTCTATAATTTGTATGCCATGGGTAGGTTAATAGCCTAGCTTTTCTTTGCTGCCACGAAGATAGAATCTTTTACCCATTCCTGATTATTTCATTTCCATAAGTAGAGAGTTGAGGATGAAACTGTTGTCCAGTTTCTTTAACAATGAACTGTCTTTGGATTTACTGCCTACCTCAAAAGTTAGAGCTTGCAAGAATTGTGCATACTGAATATGTTATAGCCTGGGTAGCAAATTACTGAGCTATCTTTAACAGTGCCCTCTCTTGAAATAGCAACATGAAAAACTGAGTTTTTATTTCAACTCCAATGATGACAATGGCTTACTTCTTGTAAGATGAATTGTTGGTAAATAAGTTACAAGCATGTGAAATTGTGTACTTCTGGTTATGGGAGAAAGTCACTGTCTATTGGTGACCATTCAAGAATGCAACCACAAGGCAAGGTTGTCATAAGACCAAGTTGCCATCATTCCTTAATGATACCTAATCCAGTGAAAATGCCATTTTCAGAAGTCAATTACCAACAAAGTAGTGGTGGATTTTGTGGTTGGCTTATTTGGAAATTGTTCTTGGGGGTCTTGAGAAAAGAATCTAACTTCTTCAGTAATTTGTGTGTTACTACTGATTTGAGTCAGATTTAGTTTTCTTTAGAAGGTACAGTGTATTGGAATATGTATAAATATGAAAAAAAAATTAGTTACCTTCCAAGATAAGTTGGCTAAGAAAAGTAAGACAAATCACTTTGCGCAGATCTGACTTGTCTAGGTGAAGATCTTTGTGTTCCTGATTTTGACTGGCCCGTGTTCGCTGAGTTAGTGTTTAACACTTCTTGTCTGGGCCTAAATGTGAGCACAGTCTCACTTCTACAATTGTGCCAACCTGCCTTAGCTTTGCTCAGTTGGTTTTTCAATTGCATTTAACAGGCACCTATTATATGGTGAGCACTGCTTGGGTAAAATTTGAATGCACTATTGTTCCAGGAATATAAGGTTTAGAGAGAGTTTTCTTGTAGCTAAAAATGGAAGGCCTTCTCTTTTCAGGCACAGCCACACTTAGACTTGGGAATCAGTCACCTTCAGGTGGGCAAGGATTCTCGTTAGAACTCTGCATTCCAGAAGTCAGCTTGAGCCCCTCCAGCCACAGGCCTTTTAACTAATAATACACTATATGTTAATTAATTGAATTTAAATAAAAGATACAAAAACTGTCCAGATGTAAAATGTGGCCCCCTTTCTTTGAGTTTCCCAAAAACCTACTCACTCAAGGCATATGTGCGTTTACTATTAACTACAACTGCCAGATAAGTGGTGATTGACTATCTGAGATATTGAGAGTCAAAGTAGCACCTTCTAACAAATAATTCCAAGCTGTGTAAGGATATTTGAATCTTTTTTTTTTAAGATTTTTTATTTATTTATTTGAGAGAGAATGAGAGAGAGCACATGAGAGAGGGGAGGGTCAGAGGGAGAAGCAGACTCCCTGCCGAGCAGGGAGCCCGATGCGGGACTCGATCCAGGGACTCCAGGATCATGACCTGAGCCGAAGGCAGTCGCTTAACCAACTGAGCCAGCCAGGCGCCCTGGGATATTTGAATCTTTTATTCCTTTTGTTCTCAGACAAATTTGTTTTTTTTTTTTTAATAAGAAACATTTTATGACAAAGAGGTTCCATAATTGTGTAACAACTTCGTTAGCCAGACTATAAGTTTCATGCAGAGGTCAACGCATGGTTAACCTGCATCTCATAGAGGTACTCACGTTTTCTCAGTTGACAAACAAAATCCTAACGGAATAATTGCATGGCAAATTAAAAAAATTTCTCAGTGCAAGTTTGACTTCTGGACCATCTGTGATCAAGGCTAATGACACACTATGTTAATAAATAGTATGCAGTGGAAAAATACATCTAATGAAGTTGTGGGTAGCACTTTATCCACTTTAAAAAGAGTTTGTTTTTATACCTTTCTGTTTTTTGTACATTCCAAAAAGAGCCATTTGATCTAATTGAAAGCAACTGTGAAAATCAAATCGATTTAACATCAGTTATAAAAATAATCTTTTAGAATGAACTGAGTGACTTAAGGAATATGCAGCTTATTTCCTTTTTGTTTGTTTGTTTTTGATCACCAGAACAAATTCACTGTAATTTGCATAGATTAAATTATAACTGAAGATTTAGCAGGGAATTGAGATTACTAGGGAGTGAAAAGAACACTCTTCTGTGGGCAAAGGATTTTTTCCGGAGCTGTTTAGCTGAAATGTTGTATACATAAAGGCTTAATGTATTTTGGCAACTCTAACCCTGAGATTTACATCTTCTGCTATTTCACTTTAAAAAATATTCAAAAATGCCTTTTATCTGCCTTTTCATCCATTTAGTTTCATTCTCTACAATATACCCTAGACATGATGAACTTGATTGCCTGCAGAATGAATTAATGAACCTTTTGTGTCAGTGGGAGTTTATTAACAACATTCATGACATTTTCAAATCAATCCTTCTATGTTCTCCAATTATGGCCTCATTGTGGTCAGGCACCATCCCAGGGGAAAAACAAAGGGAGAAGGGGGGATCAACATACTTACAACTGACTTCAGAAAAGCAAATTAATAAGGGCAAGTATATCTAAATTATGTTTTTTGTTTTTTGTTACGTTAAATGCAGAATGCAAATGCATGTTCTTTAAGTGTTTTGGCAATTGTTCAGAAATGTGAATTATTCTGCCAGAAGGCAAAAACGCTTTCCTTTGACCTTATATCCATAGTTAATTTACTTGTTTTTTTCAGCATGGGGCCATTTCTTAACTTTAAAGTAAATATTATTTGCACGGCACATGTACTAACAATCAACAGTCTTAAAACATCTCAATGATGAAAATATAAAATGATTTGGGATGAAGGTTATTTAATGCTCTTGCCAGTTTTCATACTATGTAAATTAGTCTTAAAATGTGTAGAGTCATACATACATGTTACATATATTACACATATCTGTAATTTCCTGGTCCTTTAACTCTCCTGATCACTAAACCCTCACATGTTCCATTAGATGTCAAATCCTGGCGGGGCACCTGGGTGGCTCAGTCAGTTGAGTGTCAGACTCAGTTTCGGCTCAGATCATGATCTCGGGGTGGGGGGATCGAGCCCTGAGTCGGGCTGCATGCTCAGTGGGGAGTCTGCTTGGGATTATCTCCCTCCCTCTCCCTCTGCTCCTCCCCCCATTCATGCACCTGCACGCGTGCTCTCTCTCTCAAATAAATAAAATCCTTAAAAAAAAAAAATTCACATCCTGGCATGCCTTTCAGGGTGACACTGTGTCCTTCACTATACCAGTGGTTCCTAACAGGTAAATCAGGATACACTGACATATTGTCTCTTTCATCGGAGTGCCACCAAATTTTCATTGTTGCATAAAATTTATTTTTGCTTAAACTGAGGGTACATATTATGTTCTGTGATAGGTTGGATGTAACATTGCTGGCAGTTCTTACAATAAGGTTTAAGGTACAGTGTTCCAAAAATAAGGGGTAAAAGGAAAATAATTATGTCAACCCAGTGACAGTTTAGACCTATACTGTCCAATATGGCAGCCATTCGTCACATGTGGCTATTGTCTTGAAATATGGCTAGTCCAAATCGAGATGTGCTGTAAGTGAACAATACACATCAAATTTTGAAGACTTAGTGCAAAAGAAAATTGTGAAATATCCCATTAATACTTTTTATGTTGATTACATATTAAAATGTTAATTTTGGATACATCACATTAAATACATTGTTCAAATTAATTTTATCTGTTTCTTTTTACCTTTTAAAAAATGTGGCTACTGTAAAGCTTTAAATTCCATATGCGGCTCTCATTATGTATCTTTCGGATACTGCTGGTATGGAATCAGATGTTTATTAGAACGTGAAAGAACTGCCTTATTAATATATAAGAAAACATGGTCAGGTCAATAAAGTTTTCCAATAGCTGCCTAGAGCTAAATGATGCTTGAATAGATATACTATTATACTGTAGCCATGATATGTAAAAGTCATTTAGAACTGGTTTAGTCCTGTTCTGAATTTTATTTTTTTTAAAGATTTTATTTATTTGAGAGAGAGTGAAAGCAAGAGAGATCACAGAGGGAGAGGGAGAAGCAGACTCCCCACGGAGCAGGGAGCCTGATGCAGGGCTCGTTCCCAGGACCCTGGGATCATGACCTGAGCCGAAGGCAGACGCTTAACCAACTGAGCCACCCAGGTGCCCTGTTCTGGACTTTTAAAACCCTTCAGTGTGTACACATCCACAGAAGGCCAAGAACAGGCAATGTCTCCTTCCGTTGTAGGTTAATGTGGAAGCTCTGCATGTTCTTTATCTTATCTTCAGTGACACTTTGGTCTGTGACTTTCATAAAGTTCACTCTAATTCAGATGCATACCAGGTTAGATAACAGAAAGGCGCAGGAAAAAACAATCCCTTTTCCTGCCATTGGATCTCTAACTTGGACCATCAGTTGTGTTCCAGGGAGCACCACTGTTCCACTGCGCTGTTCTCCCCCTTCCCCCCCCACCCCACCCCAAATCACTCTCCTGTCCAAGGAGATTTGCCCTTGGCTTAGTGTTTTCCATAGGTGTGCCTTTTTGGGGGAGTTCGCTACTAAGCACGCCAAACCTTGCACTTGGAGCTGTTGTAAGACAAATAAGCATGTTTTGAAGGGATTGGGTTTTGAAGTAAAAGATGAGGGCTTGATGGTGCTCCAAATGCGCATTAACTCTTTGAGGGCCAGTGGTTCTTGTAGGATGTCCTCACTCACCATGCTCTGGTTCTCGGGCTGCTTCCCCCCTCTCATTTGTTCCATTCTGGAAAATTTCAAGCCAAAACATCTGTTTTGAAGTGCTATGCTCCTTTCTGGACAACAGTTTTTTTTTTTTTAAATTCTTGAGTTTGCTTATTTCCTCCTTATCATCCCCAGATGTTTTGTACCCCCCCCCACCTTATTTTTTCTCATTTTAGTACTTGTGCAAGCCCCAGGAGGACTGCTGGCTGATTTTTCCCCCCCTTTGGATCACCCTGCACAGCTCTCACCAAGAATTCTACCTTTGCTCTTTGCCCATCTTTCAGTGGACTTGGGCCAAAGTCTGTGAAGGATCTGGGGATTAGGGGAAGATGGTAGGCAGTAATTTCTGTCTTTAAGTTGATATGAGTCTCCTTGGAACCATAGTATCTGCACACAGGTGGAGCTATGTAGGATGGAAACATGCTTCACAACCTAAAAGTTTCTGTTGTCATTTAAAAAAAAAATAAAGCAGAGGAAGCATAAAAATGTGGGGTTTTTTAAGCAATAAAATTTTGTCATTTCTGTTTTTAAAGAACTAAGGTAAGAGCATATAAACCAGCCATAATGTTATAGGACAAGAACACACAACAATCTTTATATTGATTATAAACATAATAATAATGCATCCGACCTAGTGTCTTATCAGTTTCTAAGTGTTTTTACTTAGAGTCTGGAGCAGTGGGAGCAGCTGGGAGTCTGGGGCCCTCTGAGTACAACAGCTGAAGCTTGGACTTTAGGTTGGACAAGGCTCTGGAAAATGCTGTGTAGACCTGGGCAAACCATTTTCCTTCTATAGACTTCTGGTTCTTTATGCACACCAGGCTCTGATTTTGTCATTTAGATTTCCCAGAAAATGTAGATGAGGAAACATAAACATCTATGTCACTGTAGGAAAATTAAATTTATGCCCATTTCAGAGAAGAAGAAATAGACTCAGAGAGGTTAAATTCTTTATCAAAGGTTACACTGCTGGTTGGTGTTAGATGAAGGGTCAGAGTTCAGGTCATCTGCTGAGGTCTGGCGGGAACCTTGGCGGGCGGTCAGACTCCAGTGCTGCTGATCTCTGAGGATGACCCCCAGGCAGTGGCCATCCTCTGCCCTTCAACTTCGGGCCGTGGGTCACAAGAAACTCCATCTTGAATTGTTACCTATTTTGATTGCCTGCTTCTTGTGACCTTCCCCCGAGCTCTGGGCTGTGATGTGCTGAGGAAGACAGAAATGTGTGAATGAGGAGGTTAAAGCCAGGTCTCTGGAGGGTGAGAACTGAGACCACCAAACTGACCTGACTCCCTCTTGGAGAGAGAGACACACTCTGGGCCTCTGGAGGCTGGGCGAGGCTCCGTTCCCTGGAGGTGATCCCTGGAGGAATAGAGTTGAGGAAAGGGAGGGCCTGTCATCTTCCAGAGTGAGTTTTCTGAATGTCGAGTTGGAAAAAGAGAAAAAAGGTAGGGAAGGAAAGAAGTGGAAAATCGCTATTATATCTACAGAGATTTAGAACACAAGCCCTCCCTGTAAGAGAGGAAGGATGGAGTTGACCCTGGCTGGGAAAGTAGAAGGCGGTGTTGATATAACTGAGGGTATTGGTAGGACATTCGCTTATTCATTCAGAAAGTGTCTGTGAAATGCCCACTATGGGCAAGGCACTTGCAGGGGGCAATCTGTGGGGCAGGGGAAGAAATTACAGTTAAGTGGGAGAAAAACATTTAAATACATATAAAGAGAGAGGGGGATGGGGGAAAAGTGGAATGATTTGCACTTTTTAAACACAAAAGCGAGGGTAGTCAGGAACTGAGTTGGACAATGACCAAATAGGACAAAGATCTGGGTCAAGGTGCTGTGCAGACTCCGTTCCTGGTTTCCCTGCAGAGGCTCCATCCTATGGGAAGAGCAGTGAGGTCAGAAAAGTCACATGCAAATTCGGGAAGCAGAAATGCGTGCAAGGGCTCCATGGGGCCTGGTTCTCTCCCCTGAGGAGGGAGGCCTGGGGATAAGTTTCTGAGGGTTTGTGCCACAAAGAATGACACCATGAGGGGAAGTATTAAATGGTTAATTAGAGCCTGCCCGCTTGAGAGGGTCTCCATTTACCCGCCAGGGGCCCATCCAATTGCTTATGAGCCTCGTTTCTGGCCCCATCATGCCCGCGGCCCTCATTAGAGCACAGGATAATCTGAATTCCTCCTTTGGTCCTTCCTGCTCTGCTCCTCTTGTGTGTGCTCGCTTGTGAGCTCACCTGTTTAAGGGACTCACTAGATGCCCGGATTTAGGATTCACACTGCCCTCAGGGTGATTTCCTCCCTGGTCCTCTGTGCGAAGTTAGAGCTTCCTTAGAACAGGCCCACAAGAACGTATTCATTCTTTGTTTAATCAGGGGGAGACCCAGAGCGCCCAGCTTGGCTTGTTAGTTCTGAAACAGATCCCTCGGACGTGCGGCCAAGACACTTTTGAATCTCTCTGCAGGCAATTTAAGCCTGTTGCTTTGAGTTCTGAGAGTCTGTAATTGTTTAATTGATGGAATGAGTTACCAAGGCAGGACGTGTAAAGTCCATTCTTGGAGATCTTTACAAGGAGGATCGTCTACTCTAGGTTTGGATGAGTTTCTTTTGCCTCCAGATCTCTTTTCAGTTCTGTTCTACGGCTTCTGCTTGTGGTAAGAGGTAATTCCTAACAGATTTCAGTCTTTTCAGGTTCGTTGCTAAACTCTAATTTTGTTGCAGGATGACAAGTTCTGACCCGTCATACGGGATCTTCATCAAAGAAGAGAAAACCATCTCAAATGTATTGTTTGAAAGGAAGGAGCCCCGAAATTTTCATCTGCAGAAATCCTGGTGGAACCTTGAGGGACAATCTAAGGAGGCCATGGAAATTACAGAATAGGGTAAAAGACAGTGGCTCTTTCGAAACCATCAAGAGGGAAAGGAATGAAGACATCAGCAATACATGAAAGGGTGTCCTGGTTGGTCATTGTACAGTCGGCATAAAATATGAACTGTTCTTTCCTTCTCCATCTGATTCTCGTTTACACTTTATATTCCCTGTTCATTTTTTTTTTTTTTACATTCAGTGGGCTATGAGCAGTGAGTCATCATTTTAAGTGATCGTTCTTGCAGGCAGAATGAAACCTGCATTGATCTTTGAGGTGTTTAATGCACAGTAGGTGAGACCCTACCATGTGAAATGAGCGTTCTCCTGGCTTCACTCTGCCACATGTGGAGCCCCGGACCGAGTTGGAGATGCAGGTGGAGGTGTCATTGGGGGCTCGGACTAGAAATAGAGATGCAGAGGGAGGTCATCATTGAAGTTGCAGGTGTGGGGTGTGGATGCAGTCCAGGGAAGTGGGCGCAGAAACAGAAGGGGGGGCAAGGGGACCAGGAGGGCCAGCTTAGCATAGGAGGAGGTGAGGAGCACCAGGAGACAGGGGAGCACGAGCAAGAAGAGCTGGGACTTTGAAGGAAGGTGTGATCCATGGAGTCAAATGCAGCACAGACACTGGGCAGAAAAGACCTGTGGGAAAGCCACCAGATGGTGGTGCCTGCAAGGCCTGATGTGGCTTCTGAGAAGGTGGGTGCAACAGAACCTTGCAACAGAAACCTGACTGCCAGGTGCTCAGGCGTCCAGGACGAATGATTCTGATGGCTATTCCGAGATTGGTGGTGACACGAGGGAAGAGTGAGGACGAGAGACCAAGCTCACCTACGTGGTTTTGCTCTTTAAGAAGGGAGGTCATCTGAACATCTGTGCCGGGGAAGGAGCTTCTGGGAAGGGGGATTGAGGAAGCAGGTGAGGTGGTTACTGAAGGAGCTGGAAAGAACCAGATTAATAACAAATGAGGAGACTCTCACCTTGAAAGGAAATAGCTATGGGTGGAGATGAGGGGACCCCCAAATACATACCCCTTCTCATTGTATAAAATCTAAACAGTATCGTGGCACGGTGGCCAAGGCCATGGACCCTGGAGTCAGACTACCAGGGTTCCAATGACCACTTTGACCCTAACTCGTCTGTGTGAACTTGGACGTGTTACTCGAGCCTCTGTGCCTCAGTTTCCCCATTTTCAAAATGTGGAAAAGAATAGTATACCCTGTAAGATTATATAGGTATTTATATATCTATAGATAGATGGATGGGTGTATAGGTAGATATCAAATGCTTAGAGCAGTATCTGGCATATGTAAGTACTATATAAATTAACATAAAATGAAGAGAAATCCTGGGGGTGTGAGGGAAGTATCAAGCACTTCATTGAGTCAGTCTCTAACAGAACATGTCTCATCTAAGTTTTCTTCTTGGAGCCGGTCCACCTTGTGTGTTTTTGTTTTGCTGTTTGCTCATTCCCCCCTGCCCCCCATTTAACCCTTTGTCTAATGTAGGAAACCAAACCACAGCATCTGGTGCCCTTGCAGTGACTAAATGTTTCTGGTCCCATTCGGTGGCGAACCCCAGCTGAGATCCTGTCAGACCCTGTCTGATGCTTGCATTCAGCCCTGGAAAAAAATGTGCTGGACAAACTCTGCGACTCCTAAGAGAATTGAGTTTTAAAACTGAAAACTCAAGAGATTTGAACTATGAGTAATATAAAGTATTTGAGTCAGTAGGAATATAGTTTTATTTATAGAAGTAATAACAGGAATATTCCACACAAGCGTTTTATACCAAAGCACTTCAGACACAAAGAGATGGAAGTGAATTTTTATAGATTATTCACATGGAGTCTAGGATACTTGGATACCTATTGTCATCTTTCAAAGAACAGAATCTTGTCTCATCTCTGAAATGCAAATTAAGTGTCGCAGGCTTAGTTGGTCCAGGTCACACAGAATCTGGAGCTCACTCTAGTCTGTGCTTTGACCTCGACTCTTACACCTGCTACACTCATGGCAAACCGAACAGTGGGTGATGAGTCAGGCCAGAAAACACCACAGACCTTCCTTCAGGGCGTGGCAAGTGTAAGGGAAAGATAAACTTTAAACAAAGCTGTATTTATCGTACAACAATGCCCCCATGAGAGCACTTTGTTTCTATAGGCAAATATTCCAAATACATTCTTTCCACTGCTCAAGAACCTTCAGTGGCTCCCCAGTGCCTGTGGATTCACAATGACACCATGTGGAGACTGGGCTTTTCTTGCTTATAACTACCCCTGATGGCTTAGCAGAAATTGTCTAAGATCTGATTGGAATTCAGGATTAATCATGCAGAGGGAGAGAGACTGAAGGCTTTATGACGGTGCTGGAGTGTGCTTTGATTGGGCACTAAAAAATCCAAATATTTTAGCCTCACACTCAACCCCCTCATTACCTGGCATCAATTTAGTATCCCAAGCCTATCTCCTGCTCTGCATCTACTCAAACGAAGCAGGTGAGGTGGTTACTGAAGGAGCTGGAAAGAACCAGATTAATAACAAATGAGGAGACTCTCACCTTGAAAGGTGACATTTCATTGTCAATGAAACTCATCCGTGCTGTCTCACCTCTCTGTTCTCTGTCCAGCTGCTGTCCCAGCCAGTGGTGCCCTTGGCATTGGCCAAAGGAACCCCTCATTTCTTTATGCTGCTACATTTATCACTAGTTATCCTTTTTTTTCTGGCCCTCTCATTTTATTTAACTCTTAAATCCATTGTCATCGTGTAAAATTCAGACTGTACAATCAACTCTACCGATCCACGGTTTACTCGGAAATAATCACTGTTACCAATTTGAAGTGTGTCAGCCCATGTATTTTTCTATACATTCACATGCTTATGAATACATAGTTAATATTGTTATTTTTTATATATTTAATATATTTTATATTAATACATTAATTTGTTAATTTTTTTTAAAGATTTTATTTGACAGAGAGAGAGACAACGAGAGAGGGAACACAAGCAGGGGAAGTAGGAGAGGGAGAAACAGGCTTCCTGCAGAACAGGTAGCCCCATGTGGGGCTCGATCCCAAGACCCTGGGAACATGACCTGAGCCAAAGGCAGACTGCTTAATGACTGAGCCATCCAGGCACCCCTGTTAATTATTTTTTAATGTTCTGTATTTTATCTTTTTTTTTTTTTTTAAGATTTTATTTATTTATTTGAGAGAGAATGAGATAGAGAGAGAGCATGAGAGGGGTGAGGGTCAGAGGGAGAAGCAGACTCCCTGCTGAGCAGGGAGCCCGATGTGGGACTCGATCCCGGGACTCCAGGATCATGACCTGAGCTGAAGGCAGTCGCTCAACCAACTGAGCCACCCAGGCGCCCCTGTATTTTATCTTTTAATTGATTATAAATTCCTGGAGGGGAAGGATGGGGGTTTGTGGATGTTTAATCTCCCACGGTTTATAATAGTCTCTGAAAAACCAGCGGTTTCCTAAAAACAGCATTGGAGCAGAATGGGATTGATACATGGGGAAGTAGTGGTGAGAGGGTCGGCTCCTGGGACTGGAACATTGGCTCTGAAGATGATTTGATTTGAGTTCAAATATTACCGGGAATACTCTCTTAGTATGAGGTAACTCACTTGGTACAACAACCAGGGGAGGTAGGTTTCCTCATTTTACTGATGGGAACATGGAGACTTGAAGTGATTACATAATTTTCCCAAGGCCACTCTGCGAATATGTAGCACAGCCTAAGTCTGAACCCAGATCTTGCCGGCTCTAAAGTCCTTATTCTACCCATTAGATTCTACCCCCTGGGAGATTGGAAAGAATGAGCATAATCATGGTGAGAAGGACACTGAAGATGCCAAGTTCATTTACTCTTTCAACTATGTGGCTGCTGGAGGAAAGACAAGTGAAGGGGGATCCCTTTCAACCTTCGGCGGGTCCTGTTGAGGAATCTGCTTAAAAGGACTTCTCCTCGGGCATCCCGACTTCACAAAGCTTGCCACCTTTCTTACGTGTGCTGGCGTCTTCCTCTTATCTGCTCTTGACCTTCAAATTTTGTTGCCTTCTTGACTCTTTGCTATTGCCTTTAAGGGCACCTTTCATTTTGTTGTTGTTGTTGTTTGCCTCTGGTTTTCACCCGTCTCCACCGCTAGAGCTGTGGTACTGAGCTCGTGGTTCATAAACGAGGAGACTACAGGCAAAATCAAGCTGATATAAAGTAAACAGGGGGACCTCTGAAGCAATTTCCCAGAACTAGTTTGGTCTGTAGAGTTTTCTGTTTATGCAAAATAGAGCCTAGCAAGGGCTTTGGGTAAACTATCTTTTCCTTTATCTGCTTTATGCTGCTTTCATGTTGGATTTCTCCAGATTTCATTAGCAGCCCTTCCTCTTTCATTCACTGCACCGGATAGTCTCCTGCTGGACAGGCCCTACCATGCCCACAGCAGCTGCTACTCCTCCTACAGCACATGAGTGGCCCTCCAGTCTCCAGCTGCTGCGCTGATTCTCTTCTGATGTCAGGCCCCAGTTTCTAACACCAACTTTGTACACCTGTCTGTATTTCTCACGGCATCCCAATGCCAACCTGCTTCCTCTTCCTCCCTGTGGCCATGTCCTTCTCTTCATATCACCCATCCTGATGACTGGCTCCATCCCTCAGTCTCTCCAGATCAGAAACCTGGGAGTCAGCCTAAATCCCTTACTCACATGCCCTCTGGTGCGTCGGCTGCAGGTCCTGACTGAGTCAGCCTTGTCAATAGCTCTTCTCTGAGGCCACCCCTGATCCCTTAGATCAGGCCACTTACTTCTTCCAGGACAGTTTATGTCATTAGCTTTCTAATTGTCCCTCTGCCTCAGACATGGTCCGGTACACAAATCTGCTTAAAACCTCTCAAAGGAGCCCAGTTCTTACAGGACAAAGGGCAAAGCCCTTCTAGTTATGAGCCCTGCTGCTTTTCCGATCTCCTCCTTTGTGCCATGTCTTTGTGCTCGAGCTAAAATGAACAGCCTTATTTCACCAAATCTAATGCACCATTGGTTGTAACACATCAAATTATTTTATGTTGCACTAAGAAAGAGGGGGGAAAAGAACACCATCAAGTAAACTATAACTTGTCATCAATTGTAGGCTTCAATATATGAATTTGGAGCTGAGGGGACACAATTCAGTCCAGCAATTAGTGTTTGGTATATAAAGTAATGGACTAATGGACATTACCCTGACTCATACTCTCCGTTTACCCTGACCTTACTTTCTAGTTGCACCTTGACTTGGATTGACCTATCTGGTGGCCCTTGACCTGTCCTTGGCCAATGATTTTGTTTTGTCCCTGTACTCATGTAGCACAAATGACATGTTAAGGTTCATTCCTGATCCAGCCAACTAGGTGTCTTAATCTCCTTGAAATATAAATTTCTTGGATTCCCTATAGCATTTAGCACAGGGCCTATCACAAATTGAAAACCCAGTCACTCTTTTTTGATAGCTCTACCTGCCCTTTACAATTGGGGCAGAATGTGAAAGCTGCTGAGAAATTGCCTTAATCTTAGATTTAGGATTTTAGTTGCAATGGGATCTATTTTGCACAGAAATGCTTTTGATAACATTGAAACATTATTTGTTCAAATTACAGAACTGATTACTCTTAGCTCTCTTTCTCCAGTGCTTAATTTTATTCTTTGTCCTGGTGAATAATTGGTGGTTAGAATATCTAGTTAAGCTATTGAGAGCATCACATGTGGCAAATTTTCAGGCTCATTTTAATAATTGTTCATTTTTTTTGGCCAATGACTTGAAAATGTTTCACTCTGAGGCCTCAGATGCCTTTTTCCCACCACAAGTAAACCCTATTGACCCTATTTCAGTCAAGTTTAGTCTGTTCATTTCATTTCACTGTGAATGTTCTTGTAGCGGTAATTTATGATATTTCTAGATTTGTGGACTGTTATAAGCATAATGGGTTTTAAAAATAATTTTCACCATAGCTGTTGATTTTGCTAATCACAAATTATTACTGTAGTCTGTATAATGGGTGAGGAACCAATCTGATCAAAAAGCTGGTTAGGTAGTTTTCTCTTCACTTGATTCAAAGGAAGGAAAAGTCTGATCAAGGATATTGAGTCTATGGTACAAGTCCATTTTATGACTATTAACTTCTCGATACAAGCTCATTAGTCAGAATTTGGGTGCTTCCAATGAATATGATTGCATTGTGTTCATAATCAAAAGTAAATCCAATTTGTGACTTTACCTAAAAGATTTGATTCACTGAACATTGTCAAGTGGTCATACTAAGTGTGGTAGAAGATGGTATTTCATGATTAATAATGCCTAATAGGAAGATTAACTAAAGAATATTTGAGACGGTCATGTACTGTCTCAAGTATGATTGGAGTGTGATTGGAGTCAATGACTGTGTTCAAGTGCATATTGAGTTCTAATGGGAAAAAGCAAGAATGCTTGGTTATCAAAAGAAGGGGCAGCCAGACCAATGAGAACAATATGTAACAGATAGTTCAAGTTGTGAGCCAAGTTCTTTTAAATTGGCTTTAGACAAGTGAAAACCTATGAAAGTAGATGTTCCCATTGCAAGGTTCAACTCTCCTCTTTGTTGCCAGTAAATTTTGTAACAGCTTTGTTGCTTTGATACCTCCAGTTGAAATGTCCATATATGCCTAAGTTATATGTCAAGGACAAGATTATGAAGCAAGTGAAATTTGTCTTTGAATCCCCACAACTTACTCATTCTGGACCTTTCGCACCATTTGGATCTTCTTATTTACTCTCCCCTCCTGATGCAAATCACAACTGCCTTCCTCTTGCTATAGGCAGTCCTAAGCCCCCTGAGTCCCCCTACCATAGTCCACGCAGGCCTATTTGACTATTTAATATCTTCCAGTCTACTCACTCCACTGTGACTGGTCTTACCCTAACTAGGTACTAAGAAAGCACACAAGACATTTCACGATGAGGTCTAGACTCATAATTTGAGGGTTATTGTCAAACTGGAGCATATTTAAAGGATAGGAAGGTGGAGTACTTGACACAATTTCACATACATGGGCATTCGAAGGCACTGGGATCTGGGGAGGGGGATTTAGTCTGGTGCTTAAAAAACTACGAAAGATGAGAAAGCTGCCTTCAGATTTGTGAAACTGTGTCATCATCATCATCACCTTTTATGAAGATCCTTGGCATGCTGAAATTTTTATGAACATTAGCTCTAATCCTCACAGCAACCTTACAAGACTGGTATTCATGTCCTGAATAAGGATCGGACTTGAATCTTGAGAGTTAAAAGCCTGCTTAGAGGCCATCCACTTTAACATTCCCCAATACAGAACCAATAACAACAAATTCCATGTGCCAGTAAACAATAATAATAGTAATGGCAGTTGCAAGGAAGAGTTTTTGGTCAATCTGAAATAGAAATTTCTAACAGAGTTGCTTTAAGATGGCATGGCTTTCCACGGGGGATGTGCAGTTCCAGTCACTGGAGGTGTGCAGGCAGGGCTGGACAACCTTTGACAAGGACACTGTGGAGGGAGGTCAAGCCTCAGAAGCAGAGATGAGATGAAAGAACTTTGATGGTCCCATTACAATTCTAATTCTGAATCTAAGTCATGAGTGACATATTACTGTTAACAGTGCATTCCTCCTCCTGCTCACGGCCTCCATGATTATGAAATTTCCAGAAAGAACACCATCTGTAATATGTGGACAGTCTGTGTGGTTTAGATCTGTCTGTGTGTACAGGACACTAAAACCATAATCAGCATTAAAGCAAACACTCCATGATGCACATGCTGTAGAGCACACGTCTTCCACTTAGTTCAAATCATGGCTCCAAAACAGGTCCAATGGTGGTGAAATAAAGACGTTAGCAGGTCTGATTCCTTCTGGACATTCTAAGGAAGTATCTGTTTTCTTGCCTTTTCCAACTTCTCGAGACCACCTCTATTACTTGGGTCATGGCCTCTCCCTCAATCTTCAAAGCCAGCAAAGTAGTGTCTTTAAATCTCTCTCTGATTCTGCTTCTGTAGTTACATTTTCTCTGACCCTGACCTTCTATTTTAAGGACACATGTGATTATACTGGGCCCTGGATTATCTGGATAATCCAGGATGATCTTCCCATCTCAAGATCTTTAACTTCATTACACCTGCAAGTTCCCTTTGTTATGTAAGGTAACATATTCACAGTTTCCAGGAGTTGGGACGTGGATATCTTTGGGGGATGATCATTCTGCCTACATCGTCATGTGAACTCAAGTAGATTATTACATCTCCAAGCCTTGTTTTTTTTTTTTGGCTGGGTACAGTATACTTTATTGATGGTACATGACAAGGTAGGGCTCCCCAAGCCCCTCCCCTTCTTCAGAGGGTCTGGGAAGCAAACGGTGGAGGTTGGGAGATTCTCAGTGTTTTGGGGGATAAGTTGGGGCAGGGACTCCCCAGCAGCTGAGGGCCTCTCTCTTCCTCTTGCTCTCGCTCGGGCTGGTGGTCCAGGGGGCTCTTACTCCTTGGAGGCCATGGGGACCATAAGGTCCACCACCTGGTTGCTGTAGCCAAATTCATTGTCATACCAGGAAAGGAGCTTGACAAAGTAGTCGTTGAGAGCAATGCCAGCCCCGGCATCAAAGTTGGAGGAGTGGGTGTCACTGTTAAAGTCGCAGGAGACAACCTGGTCCTCAGTGTACCCCAGGATGCCCTCGAGGGGGCCGTCTGACACCTGCTTCACCACCTTCTTGATGTCGTCGTATTTGGCAGCTTTCTCCAGGCGGCAGGTCAGATTCACGACGGACACATTGGGGTTGGGGACATGGAAGGCCATGCCAGTGAGCTTCCCGTTCAGCTCAGGGATGACCTTGCCCACAGCCTTGACAGTGCCAGTGGAAGCAGGGATGATGTTCTGGGTAGCCCCTCAGCCGTGGCACCACAGCTTCCCAGAGGGGCCATCCACAGTCTTCTGGGTGGCAGTGATGGCATGGATGGTGGTCATTAGTCTCTCCATGATGCCGAAGTTGTCATGGATGACCTTGGCCAGAGGAGCCAAGCAGTTGGTGGTACAGGAGGCATTACTGACAATCTTGAGGGAGTTGTCATACTTCTCATGGTTCACACCCATCACGAACATGGGGGCATTGGCAGAGGGAGCAGAGATGATGACCCTCTTGGCCCCGCCCTTCAAGTGAGCCCCAGCCTTCTCCATGGTGGTGAAGACCCCAGTGGACTCCACAACATACTCAGCACCAGCATCACCCCATTTGATGTTGGCGGGATCTCGCTCCTGGAAGATGGAGATGGACTTTCCATTGATGACAAGCTTCCCGTTCTCAGCCTTGACTGTGCCATGGAATTTGCCATGGGTGGAGTCATACTGGAACATGTAGACCATGTAGTTGAGGTCAATGAAGGGGTCATTGATGGTGACAATATCCACTTTGCCAGAGTTAAAAGCAGCACTGGTGACCAGGCGCCCAATACAGCCAAATCCATTCACTCCGACCTTCACCTTCGGGTCTCAGGGATGCGGCTGGCACTGCACCAGAAGATGCGGCTGTCTGTTGAACAGGGAGGAGCAGAGAGCCAAGCCTTGTTTTTTCATGTGCACAATGATGATAATGATATTAGGTTTCTCAAAATATTGTGAAAATACAATAAGATAATGCATCTAGAGTACTTAGCACAAGGCCTGGTACTTTGCGTAAGCACTTAAGAAATTATGCTTTAAGAAACAAGGGTGGAAAGACAGAGTAGAATCAATTCTCATGCAAAATGGCTGTCACTGACTTAAGCTGCTTCCACAAATCTGTTTGAACAAAATGAAGAAGAAGAAGCTAGTGTAAGAGGGAAAAATACCAAAATTTATATATTGTCAAAAGCATTATCATCCTACAACCAATATTTTCCCATGCCCAAAACTGCTCATTCCAGTTTTAATAATTATAAAGTTCATCCTGGTATTAAGCTAAACTAACTCCTAATAATGTCTTTCCTGTAGTTCTATTTGTGCCCACCTGCTTGTTTATCATATATTTGGTGTTTCTTCTCATAGACAGTGTTTCCTTAGCCTTTTGAAGACACTATCCTATCTCCAGCCCCTTCTGCCCCACCCTTGAGCTTTCTGTAGAGCAAACCAACCCAGTTCCTCATACTAAAACTTAACATAAATCAAGGTTGTTTTTGAGGCAGCTGAAAAAAAGAACTGAAACACTAGGTTTTTTTCCCCCCCTTTTTTTTTGCACCACATCCTCTTATTCATCTTGAACATTAGGATGAATAGATTATGAATATAGGATGGAGGAAAGCCAAAGAGGCTCTCCATGTTACCACCACTAATACCCTGGTTCAAACCACCGTTATTTTTTTTCCAGGACTACTGCAATAGCCTTCTGATTACTCCTTCCTCTTTCCCCTCCCCCCTTCCCCTGCCCCTCCTCCCATCCTCCTCCTCCTCCTTTTCCTCCTCCTCCTCTTCCAGCCTGTGTCCCTATCTTATAGATAAGTTTACTGATACAGACTTTAAATAAGTAATTTACTTAAGGTCATGGAACAGTAAGTGGAAAAATTGACACCAAGACTGTTTTCATTTACAGCCTATTAGAAAATGAAGGACAGCCAACAAAATCAACAATTAGGCCATAAAATCACTCCAGATGAAATGAAAATAATGCACACTTGAAGATAACTTTAAAAGACTTAGGGTTCCAGTCTAAGAAAGATGGAATAAACACACTGCACCCCATCTCTTCTGCTGAATGCAACTAAAAGTCCTGGACTGATTGCATGAGACAGCTATGTGAAACCTTTAAAAAATAAATGGCAGGGATGCCTGGGTGGCTTAACTGGTTAAGCATCTGCCTCCCGCTTGGGTCATGAGCTCAAGGTCCTGGGATCGAGCTCAGCAGGGAGCCTGCTTCTCCCTCTGCCTGCCGCTCCCCCTGCTTGTGTGCTCTCTCTCTCTGATAAATAAATAAATAAATAAATAAATAAATAAATAAATAAATAAATAAATATAACAACATGAAGATTGAGGAATAAGACCTGAATTTGAAATTTAACCCAAACTGGTGAATTTACCAGTTTTTTCCTCCAGTATCACAGAGCCTGGACTCAAATGCAGCCCCAAATCTGAAAGACATCCTGGCTGTTGTCAGGAAGAGATCTAAGAGAAGCTTTAGATTTCTGTTTCAAAGGCAGGGAAAAGGAGATTCTATGAAACTGAGAGTGGAGAACAATCCAGGTTTTGCCCCTATTTTCTCCTTTTCCAAACCCCAAGCAATAAAGGAGTAGCAGTGATTTTTGTTTTTGTTCCTGTTTTTTGTTTTGTTTTCTTTCTCTGACCTCCTACTGCTTAGCGCTAGTCATAAGAAGTACCCTACAGAGTAGAAAAAGTAAAGATTCAATTTTCTGGCTGGAAGTCCCAGTGAGTTGAAACATGATGGTGAGATTGCAGAGAGAAGGGAAATCAAGAGTAATTCCCTAACATTATATATGAATACTGGGCTTACCTTTGATATGCACATACATGGATCTGAGCATTCCATAGGATTAGAAGACTCCCTGACAGGTTAGACCACACCCCAGGTGCCAGACTGGCCACTGGAAGGTACACATGTGGGACTGAATAACATTGAAAACATTTTGAAATTGAACTGATACTGGAAACATCGCCCTTAGAAGGCAAGTTAAAACATGTGGCTTGAATGGAACCTGGACAATTGCCTGCTAAAACAAAAAAGTCCTTTCCCTCAGGACTTAAACAAGATTTAGAATCTCATAACATAACATTCTAAATGCCTAGGACTCAATCCAGAGTTAT
Organism: Neomonachus schauinslandi; assembly: GCF_002201575.2. Classification (NCBI taxonomy): domain Eukaryota; kingdom Metazoa; phylum Chordata; class Mammalia; order Carnivora; family Phocidae; genus Neomonachus; species Neomonachus schauinslandi. The sequence continues at coordinate 92,062,167 of NC_058408.1, forward strand.
TTAGGAGAGGGGAGCAGAGAGAGAGAGAGAAAACCCAGGGAAATCTTAACTCTCAAGAAAACACAACGAACAGGTGTTAACTCTGAGATGACACAGATTATCTGTAAGAAAGAAGGCTAAATGCTCTTGAAACAGAAAGGTAGACTATCTCAGTGAAGAAATAAAAGATACTAAGGAGAACCAAATGGATACTTCAAAAGTGAAAAATAAGATGTCCAAACTGAGAAATTCACTAGATGGGCTCAATAGTAGAACAGAAATGATAGAGGAAAAATAGATCAATGTAAAACATGCACTATTAAGAGCACAGAAGAAAAAGATTTTAAAAATGAACAGAGCTTCCGGGAACCGTGGGAAATACCAAAAGCTCTAACATCAATGTTCTATCATCAGACTCTCCAAAAAGGAGAAGAGCATGGAGTAGAAAAATTATTTGATGGAATAATAGCTGAAAACCTTCTAAATCTGACAAAAGACACATTTTTTTTAATTCAAGAAGCTCAGTAAATTCCAAAAGGAATAAACTCAAAGAAGTCCATCTCCAAACACAACATAATCAAATGGCTGAAAGCAAAAGACAAAGAACAATCCTGAAATCAGTCAGAGGAAACCAGTATATCTCATATAGATGGACAGGATATGAATGGTGGCAGATTTCTCATCAGAAACCAGGGAGGCCAGAAGAGAGTGATATAATATTTTAAAGGGCTGAAAGAAAAAAAGAGTCAACTCCAAATTAATAACCAGTGAAAATATTCTATCCAGTGACTGTTCTACTGTCAAGAATGAGAGTGAAGTAACACTTCTCAATGTAGAAAAACCAAAAGGATGTGTCATAAGCAGACCTGCTCTAAAGGAAATGCTAAAGGAAATTATCCAGTGGAAGGGAAATGATATCAGAGGTCTGAGGGAGAGGAAAGGTTGGTAAAGTGTGAGTATAAAAATAAATGAATTGCGAACATGAAAAACATTCTTGAGATTGATGGTGGTATTGGTTGCACAATAAGGTACTTAATGACACTGAGCTACACACTTAAAAATGGCTAAAATAGTAAATGTTGTGTTATGGGTATTTTAACACAATTTTTAAAAATTTTAATAGAATAAAATAAAAGCAATTACTGTATGTAAGCCACCATATTAATAGACCAAAAAAGAAAAAAGCCGCATAATCATTTAAGTTGATGCAGAAAAAACCCAAAAAACAAAAAAAAACACTTCACGAAACTCAACATCCATTCATGATAAAAACAACCAGCAAGCTAGGAATAGAAGGAAACTTTTTAAACCAAATAGAGGGCAGCTGCGAGGATCCTAAAGCTAATTTCATACTTAACTGGTGAAAGACTGAATCCTAGCCCTCCAAACTGGGAACAAAACAAGGATTCTGCTCTCACCAGTCCTATTTGTTATTATACTGGAGGTTCTAGGCAACGCAAAACAGGAAAGAAAAATAAATGAAAGACATACAGATCGGAAAGGGGAAGAAGTAAAACATCCTATTCACAGATGACATTGCCTATATAGAAATGACAAAACTACATAAAAATTTCTACAGCTGAGTTTAGCAAGATTGCAGGCTAGAAAGTCAACCCACAAAAATCTATCATATTTATATATGCCAACAAGGCAGAAATTGAAACAGAAATAAAATAATTTCAATTTCCATAGATCCCCCAAAATGAACTATTTAGGTATAAATCTAAAAGTCATGTGTAGGCTTAGATCTACAAAATGCCAATGAGAGAAATCAAAGAAGACATAAATAAAAGAAACATACTGTGTTCTTTTAAATCTCTTGGATTATTCTCAGTGGATTGGAAGATTCCGGAAGAGTTAAGATGTCAGTTCTCCTCAAATTGATCTACAATTTTAATGCAATCACAGCTGATTTTTTTTTGGTAAATACAGAAACACTGATTCTAACATTTATATGGAAAGGGAAAGGAACTAGATTAGCCAAAACAATTTTGAAAAAAGAAGAACAAAATTGGAGGACTGAAACTTCCCTTTTTAAAGACTTACTATAAAACTATAGTAATCAAGATATGTAGCATTGGTGAAGGGATAGACACATAGGTCAATGAACAGAACAAGAGTTCATAAAAAGATGCACACAAATACGGTCAATGGGCATTTGACCAAGATGGAAATGCAATTCAGTAAAGAAAATATAGTCTTTTCAACAAATGGTAATGAAACAATTGGATATCCCTAAGCAAAATAATGAAATTTAACATAAGCCTCACGGTCCGTAACAATGTTCAAAATCCATAATAAATTTAAGTGTAAAATGTACAACTATAAAACTTTTTTTAAGATTTTATTTATTTATTTGAGAGGGAGAGAGAATGAGAGAGAGAGAGCACATGAGAGGGAGAGGATCAGAGGGAGAAGCAGAATCCCCACCGAGCAGGGAGCCTGATGCGGGACTTGATCCAGGGACTCCAGGATCATGACCTGAGCCCAAGGCAGTCGCTTAACCAACTGAGCCACCCAGTTGCCCCAACTATAAAACTTTTTAAAGGAAGCATAGGAAAAAAGTCTTCGTGACTTGGAGTTAGGGAAAGCATTTTTAAATTTAACACAAAAAGCATGATCCATAAAAAGAAAAAATAAGGATAAACTGGATTTCATCAGCATTAAAAACTTTCGCTCTGTGAAAGATACCATTAAGAGAATGAAAAACCAAGCTATATGCTTGGAGAAATATTTACAAGTCACATATACGACAAAGGACTTATATCCAGAATATAGAAAGAATTCTCAAAACTCAACAGTAAGAAAATAGACTACCTAATTAGAAAATGGGCAAAGGACTTGAACTGTACTTCACCAAAGATGATATACAGATGGCATATAAGGACAAGGAAGGATGCTCAACACCATTAAGAGTTAGAGAAAGGGAAATGAAAAGCATGATGAGATACCACCACACCTATTAGAAAAACTAAAATAAAAAATATTGACACACACATCAATAAGAGGTGATGTGGAGTAGACCTTGTACGAATTACTGCTGAGATGACTACATATAAATCCAAGGGCTTCCATACTGACATATTTGACAATCTTTCACATGTTTCAAAGCAATGTTTCACTTTGTGAACTATTCTATTCGAAAGATTACTCTTTGTTGTGATTGTTTCCCAGTATAATTCCACCATCAAGAAATGTTATAATCGAAAAAAAAAAATATTGACCATGCCAAGTGCCGAGAAGGACGCAGAGCACTTGAACTGTCATATGTTGCTGGTGGGAATGAATTTAATTGCCCCAAACTGGAAACAACCCAAATGTCCTGCAACAGATCAATGGATGAACAAATTGTGTTATGATGAAATACAACTCAGGAATAAAAAGGAGTAAGTTAGGGGAACCTGGGCGGTTCAGTCAGTTGAGCATCCAACTCTTGGTTTCAGCTCAGGTCATGATCTCAGGGTCATGAGATTAGCCCCGAGTCATCAGGCTCCGTGCTCAGTGGGGAATCTGCTTAGGATTCTCTGTCTTCCTCTGCCCCTCCCTGCCATGCACTTTCTCTCTCTCTCAAATAATTTTTTTTTTTAAAAAAAAGGAACTAGTTGGGCGCCTGGGTGGCTCAGTTGGTTAAGCGACAGCCTTCGGCTCAGGTCATGATCCTGGAGTCCTGGGATCGAGTCCCGCATCGGGCTCCCTGCTCGGCAGGGAGTCTGCTTCTCCCTCTGACCCTCCTCCCTCTCATGCTCTCTGTCTCTCATTCTCTCTGTCTCAAATAAATAAATAAAATCTTAAAAATAAATAAATAAATAAATAAATAAATAAATAAAAAAGGAACTAGTTAATGATACATGCAACAACATGGGTGTATATCAAATGTTTCAGCTGAGTCAAAGAGTCTTAAGAGGCTGCATACTGTATGATTTCGATTAATGACATTCTAGAAAAGACAAAACTAAGATGATGGAGAAAAGATCGATGGTTGCCAGGGGAATGGCATAGGAGGAGGGTGTGACTAGAGGGGGCAGCACTGGGAATTTTCACGGCACTGGGCTTTTCTGTAACCTGTTTGTGGAGAAGTTTAACATGAATCTGTATGTGTGTTAAAATGCATAGAGCTGTACATCAAAGAAGTCAGTTTTCTTGGATGTTAATTAAAAAAAATAGAACAAAACTTTGTACTTAGCATTTTAGATACAGATGAAATCATACTCATAAAAAGAATAAGATTGTGAAACATAATAGCAGGCAGAACTGAAATGGTATCACATGGGTGTGAAAAAGTTTTTTGGACGAGAGTAAGTAACTTGACAAAAGTCACAATTTAATAAGAGACCACGGAGTTCGAAGGCAGGCTGGCTGACCTGGACTTGGAAGGGGGGTTAGAGCACCACGCTATGAAGTGTCTATGGTCAGTGGTCAGTCTATGGTGAGAACATTGGACAAGGACTCCAAATGCCTGCTGGTGAATCCTGGCTCCACGCTGCCTTCCAGCATGGGATGTTACCTTGTCCGGAAAATGAGATTAATAGCAGGATCTGCTTAATCAAGCTTTGTCACGTGTATAGAAAATGCTTGGTATATCATCTGGCATGTAATAAGAGCTGAAGAAACGACAGTTCTTAACCACTTGGAGACCTAGTTTCTCCACTGGTAACTAAAGTAGCACCTGCGCTGTCAAGAGTTTTAAAACAGTACCCTGTAAACGTGCTCCATAGCTGGTGTGTTAGTGTTTCCACAAAGAACACAAGCCCTTAGGGTTCATATTTGGTTATAGACATGGTGGAAGAAAATTGAATTTAGGTCTGTTTGATAAAAAAACAAACAAACAAAACACAGTCTTCCTTCTACTCTTCACTCCACCCCCCCCCCACTTTCCTCATTGCAGTTGCCTAATAATCACTTCCTGAGTAGATGTCCAAGAATATTTTAAATTCCTAGTCAGATGTTCTTTATGGAGTACCAGCGAAGGTTACATGAATCTGTGTTTGTCAAAACGCATAAAACCCTACATCAAAAAGTCCCTTTTACTGGATGTTAATTTAAATAATAGAGAAAACAGAACACAAATGTATGCTTAGCATTTCTGATATAAATGAAGAAATAGTACTCATAAAAAGAATAATCAATTGTGAAACAGAGAAGCAGGCAGAACCGAAACAGTATCACATGCGGTAAAAAAATTTCTTGGAAGAGCGTGATTAAGGAACTTGACAAAAAGTCACACATTTAATAAGCGACAATAGTGGAATTTGAAGGCAGGTCAGTATATGTACACTAGGTCTCAGAGACAAAAGAGTAGTCAAGATTAGGACTAACAAGCAGGGAGGGAGAGGAGCAGAGAAAAAGTAGTAACTTCTCTGAGCAGAACACCTCTAGTTAGCTCGCTGCACTCATGTCCTTGTGAAGCAGGAACAGAAATGACAAGCACCCTGGCTATTATTATACATATAGATCACCTTGATTGCTTTAAGTGATGTGGCTTAATACAATCAATGGGCAGCAGCTTTTTAAAACAGGCAAAGCTCTTTTCCAAGAATTGACGTCAGCAGAGCCTTGTAATTGTTCCTCTCGATGGCTCAACGGCCACTACAGTCCACAGACTGATGTTCCCCGCATGACGGGGACTGTCGCTTTCCACACTGTAGCACAGGCCTATGGAAGCTGCCCTCTCCCTTGGGGTTGGCAGGGGTTTGGTAGTGACCTTTGCTTCTAGCTTATTAGCTGTCTACATCATTTCCAGTCGGAGCTGAAGGATAGTTGTGGGCTGTCCCTTTTGCTCACTTGCGTTTATGAGATTCAGTGTTAGAGATAGCTTGGAAAACCTCAATCCACCTCAACTCAGCATGGGTCCTGCCCCTATTCATAATCAGAGGGCTGCCTGCCTAAATAGTTTGATTTTTAAGTCAGCATCAGAAAGCCCTTTCCTCCTACTCAAATTCATATTCCCATGAGCCCAGACATGCTGCTAGAAATATCAAGATTATTAAATCTGGACTAATATTTTGGCCAGACTTAAATCTATCAATCTTTTAGTAAAGGACAGGACCAAAGGGTAAGGGACTCAGGGAAGACAACTTTTTTTTTTTAAGATTTATTTATTTATTTATTTATTTATTTATTTATTTATTTATTTATTTCAGAGAGAGAGAGTGCACAAACCAGAGGGGCAGAGGGAGAGAGAATCTCCAGCAGACTCCCCACTGAGCATGGAACCTGATGTGGGACTGGACCTCAAGACCCTGAGATCACAACCTGAGCCCAAACCAAGAGTCAGACACTTAACCGAGTGAGCCACCCAGGTGCCCCAGGGAAGACAACTTTTGATGGGAACTTTAAAGCAGAAAGAGCAAAAAGGATTAGGAGCAGAAAGAATACACAGGGGAGTTTAAGTGTGCAGGATGGAGATGGGGGAAAGGAGAGCACAAATAAGAACAGAAGTTAATAAAAACAATTTCGCCCACTCCATCAGAAGAAATGTACCTACTCCTTCTAAGACTCATAAATAAGAGAATGATTCAGTAATTGATTATTCTCTGTGTCCTATCTTGTTATCACCCTTTCAGTAATCTTTGTTGACTAGCAGGAAATTTGAAGATGTTGGGATTTAGTGATAAAGCGGGATGTATCATCACTTTGAAGTTGGTTGCCTTAATTTTGCCTTTATTCACCACAAGCAAGACTTGGAAAGCTGTAAACCTTTGTGTGTGTTTTTCCCCTGGCTGTGTTCCCATGTCCATAAATGATACTTCTGGAAAGACAAAACTCAAGTCGTGTCCCGGATGTGACCAAGACTGGACTATTATCTAGTATCTGAATAAAATTCTCATTTTCTAAGAGAATACTTACCAAAATAGCTCTTGAAAGCCCAGAAAGTCTGACTGGTTTTCCCACTGTGTTTGAAGATGTTTTGCCTGAAATCAACACATGCTCCGTCTTTGCGATAATTGGCCAAGCCCTAGGGTTGGGGTCAGGGCGGGGGGGCAGAAGGGGAGGAAGGATGACTGTACATGTGAAGTAGAGAGATGACATCTTCATTTCCTACAAAAATCTTTTTGTGTAAACTGTGAGAACTTCGCTGAATACTTTGAAGTCTGAGATGACTGGATTTCACTCTGTGCTGTCTAGAGTAACCTCCAACTTCAGCAAGTGTCACTTCTCAGGAGGTAGACAGACCTACCAGCTTCCCCCCAAAGAAGGAAGGGCAGAATTCCTTCTCCAAGTAATAGAGGCTCTGATATGGATGCAGATAATTAACCATGTTATAAAGCCTCTGTACCTCAAGTTCCATTCATTGCGTGGTTAATAGTGTGGGCTCTGGAGTCAGAGAACTGGGTTTAAATCTGTGAGTCTGGACAAGTTATTAACTTATGTTCAGTGTTCTCCTCTGTAAAATGGAGGTCATAAGAGTATGTCAAGTACTTCTTCCTGTTCCCTGGAACATTGTAAAGGCTAACTAAATGGCAGGTATTATTATTATCATTATTGTTGCTCTTGATTTTTTTTTATCATTGACATAATTATTATTCCTTAAGTGGATGTCTCTATCCAGAGTTGGAGCCACTCTACCAAACAGGCTGGGTAGAGAGCTAAAATAGCACTCCCGTGCACCTAGGGCCAAGATGGCAAGTAGGTTTTCAGTTCAGTGTACTGATTAGTTGATAGTAGCTTCCTGGAAGACTGTGTGGACAAGAATTGTCAGGCTGCTGATGAGATTCACAGAGTGCCATGATGGATTATCAATGTCTGCCACAGTGTGGGAGGAGAAAGGGCAATACTCTGCTTATTTGCCAACCCTGGCCTAGGAACTCTGGGCCATGGCTCAGCTTCTTTCTGCTCTTCTGAAAGTGCAGAAAAGTACATTCTCCTTCCTGGTTACCACAATTTGAACACCCTGGATGTTGAAAAGGGATTCTTATTGGTAGGAAGCTATAACCCAGTTCAAGACCAAACGCTGAAAAATTGTGTGTGTGTATGTGTTTTAATTTTGTTTAGAATTTCATAGCTTCCTTCTGGGGAAACTATTTGGCTATTAGACATCATCATCTGAGTAACATGGTGGTCTCCTCTTTCTCAATAATGATAATAATGGCTTATATTTTCAGAGTACTTAATTTGTAAAATGCTTTTACATCCATTAAGACACTTTATATTCAACTATTTGGCATGCAGCAAGCACAAAAGGAAGGGAAGGCAAACTGGTGTGGGTATTTCTTAAGTCTCATTTCAAGTTCATTGATGATTCCAGCACATATGTTTTGTTTCCAAAGTGCTGGCGTTTCACTTCCAGGGTAATGGTATCTGCCTCTTGCTGTGAGCCTCCCTCTGGTTCTTGACTCCTTAATTTATTTTCCTTTCATTTATGATTCTTCCCCATGTAATACATGTTTGTCTGTTGTTAAAATATTGCCCTCATATTGTGCGGCATGCCCAAATATTTCCTCAGTGAGTCACTTATGGATCACAGGGCCAATTCTGTTTTTAAGACAAAATACCAAGGCTAAGATTAGTTCCAGTTTTGTATTAATGATTGCAGATTCTTAAGGCTTAGAACTCCCAATTATTGCACAGATACCAAAATGGTCAAATGGTGGCCTATGTTGAAGGCAGGCTCTCATTCTTTTTTTTTTTTTTTTTGTACCAAAAGGTTGTTATCCTGTTCTCCTAGATAGTTTCTACTTCAGAAGCATAATCCATTCTCTCCCACTCATCCAGTCTCAAGAGATTTGGAGCTCTTTTGCAATGAAAGATGTGTAAGGTTGACCCTCCCTGCCCACACTGCTCTCTGCTCAAATGGGTTGAGTCAGTATTTCCTCTCTCCCTAATTCAGCAATGGGCCAGCTGGGTTCATCTGATAGACTAAGACCCAATTAAATGACCTTCTTCAGACTTCATCTAACCAGGAAAAAGACGGTTAAGCAATGATTTAATTAATGAAGTCATAGAAGACTAGGGAAGCCGATTAGATCTTAAAACCTCTTTCCTCCATAGCAATATTTTGGGAAGTTTCTATAGTAGAGTAATTTGTCTTATGAAACTTTAAATTATATAATAGGGAACAATGTTTTGTCCTCCATCGATTGTATGGCAACCTAGATGGATCAAAATTCCTTAGATGAAGAAATAAAAAATATTGTTTATTATTTATATGATTTCAAAGCCCAACAAAACACTATTAAAGGCCATATGATCTTATATGTGTCTCTCTCTTTATTTTCCTTGTTATTTAGGTTTGTTTTTGTTTGTTTTTTTTCAGTATAGTTTACATACAATGTTACATTAGTTTCAGGGGTACAACATAATGATTCAACAAGTTTTTACATTATACTCTGGTAGGATGGCTACCACCATACATCACTATGACAATACTATTGACTATATTCCCATGACTCACTCACTCCATAACTAGAAGCCTGTCTCTCCCACACCCCTTTACCCATTTTGCCCAGCCTCTCCGGCTACCATCAGTTTGTTCTCTGTATTTATAGGTCTGATTCTGCTTTTCATTTGTTTGTTTATTCATTTGTCGTGCTTTTTAGACTCCACATATAAGTGAAATTATATGGTATTTGTCTTTGTCTGACTTATTTCACTTAGTGTAATACCCCCTAGGTCCATCCCTGTTGTCACAAATGGCAAAATCCGTATCTCTTATATAATTGTTTTCACTGAATGAGGGTTTGGTATTATGTCCTTGATATACATTAAAAAGTGCTCCAAGAAACAACCACATGAAATACAATTTTGCATTTAATGTGGGGATACGATTTGAATATGTTTTCTACTTAATTCAGAGTCTTTCTTTGATGCCCTTCCTGAGGCATTTGTTGAAGAACTAAGTTCCATGAAAAGCAATGCTTCCCTTGAGTAACTGATATTTTTCTCCTTAAGGACAATGACAAATATTAACTGATCAAGTATCTCTTTTTTTGTTGTTGTCTTGTCTATCAGGAAGCTCATAGACAGATGTGTGGTTCAACTTCAGTAGGACACTGAATATATGTAGTCGGAGTTAGAAATGGCTTAACCAATGCAAACATGCGGTGTCTCATTAATAAGAAGACTAGAGGGAGGTGATTGCTGATACTGGTGTGGCTGCTCATTGATGTCATCAAAGACACAGGATTTTTCTCATGATTTTTCAGCCCTGCCATTTTTGGCTGGTATCTTTTCAATCTAATGCTTAGCGCCTCATGTCACATAATGGCAGTTACAGGACCAGACCATATGTCCACATTCAGTTCAAGAGAAAAGAGAAAGGGTGGGTCAGCAAGTTCTCTTCTCCCTGACCATTTTAAAAGGAAACAAAAATTTTTCCAGAATGAATCTACTTATATCTCCCTAGCCTTTCTGGATCACGTGACTACCCAATTATCTAGCTGTAACAACATATTTTGTCTGGTTCCATTTTTATAAATATTTTGATAGGCAACTTTAATCTAAGGAATTGAGAAAAGTTTAAGATATGGCTCCTGCTTTCTTACTATCAGCTTAGCCTCTAGTTGAGAGTCAATTCAGGACAATAATAACAATAACAACAACAACAATAATAATACAAGTCAATAACATGTGGGTATACAAGGCATTTATCATGAAATACCCATTGAGTGATCTAAATAGTAAATGTTGAAGGATCTGGATAGTAGTTAGATAGCAAGAGACTGAAGGTCTAGATAGTAAATGCTGAAGGATCCCACTGTGATTTGGGATGAACAGGATGGGTTTTGAAGAGTAGACAGGGTTTGAGGTATATCTTACAAGGAGTGAAATAGAAAATTAAATGTATTCTTTTGTCATTAAGCCCCAGAACTACATCTTTCTGCTGTAATTTTATTATCTGCTCACCATCTTCTTCAATAGACAATCCATTTCAGACTTTAGAGATTTTTTGAGGATCCATGACCTATCAGGTACCTGAAAATCAGAAGTCTAGTGATAAGGCAAAACAGCATTAAAAAATGTTGGAGGGTGGTGCCTGGATGGCTCAGTCGGTTAAGATTCCAACTCTTGGTTTCAGCCCAGGTCATGATCTCAGGATCATGAGATGGAGCCCCAAGTTGGGCTGCACGCTCAGTGGGGAGTCTGCTTGAGATTCTCTCCCTCCCTCTCCCCCAAGCTCTCCCCTACTGTGCTCTCTCTCTCAAATAAATAACAAATCTTTAAAAAAGAAGTTGGTAGCTGATGATGTAATGAACTAATGAATAAGTATATCTATAGGGTATAGGAATTGGATGACCTCAGGGGAAAGAGGAGAGCGGGAGACTTGAACCCTGAGGACCTGGGTCCGGTTCCACTTGACATTTACTAGTTGTGTAATCTTGGGCTAATTGCTTAACTTCTTAAGCCTTGGATTTTCTCATCTGTAAAATGAACATGGTAATTTCCTCCACATTGACTTGCAATGATCATAAAAGCTAATATCTTTGAAAGTGTTGTGCAAACTTTAATAATGAGGTACAAAGTTTTATTTAAAAGTGACACTCATTCCAGCAATAGACTTCTTCATATAGATTTGATTATTATCACTTTATCAGAATGCCCATCTAACTAGGTTCAGTGCTTCCCGTTGACTTCATACTTGGTACTGGGAAGCAAAGCTGACAAGTCCACTTATTCCAGGACTAGTAAGCATACAAGGGCCTCTGAAATAATAAACAAGTATTAGGCACTCCGGTTCTTCCATGAGTGGGCTGAGTCCCCTAGAAGGCTTAAAGAAAATCCTCAAATGCCAAGTCAGTGGAGTTCATTCCAGGTATGCACATAATGCCAGCTCAAGGAGAGTTCACACCCATGGTAAAAGGGGGTTTATAATGAAGCAAGATATTACCTTACCATTGTGAGAAAGTCTGGAATCACATCTGTAAAAATGGTGTGACCCTCAGAAGAAAGTTTTTTGGGATAAGGATAGCATGGGGATGTTCAACAGTGGTTCAAGCTCTCTTTGCTAGGTTTGTCCATGGAAAACGTAAAACTAATTTTGGAAAGAGCAGAATAATGAGCACCCTGGAGCTCTGATGCCACTAGCCTCCTCAAATAACTAACAGAAATGAGAAAATAGCTCATTCATATATTATAAAGAAACCACATGCAGCACTAAGTACTAGACAGGATGCAGGAATTTTTTCAAACCCTAATGCTGTAAATATGCAATAAGGGAAAGAATAATACACAAGTCAGTTTAAAATAGAACTGAGCAGGTCCCATCATTCTATTTTAGGGAAATCCAATGAAGTATGTACTGGGTTTCTAAAATTGTTGTAATGAGTGTTACATGGAAATTCATGGATGCCCATCTTAGACCCATCCCACTAGACTGAGGGAAAATCTTGTAGACCATGAGTGGTTGTATCCAAGTATATCGCCCAGTATGCTTGACTAGCTGTTATAATGTTAGGGCTTAGTATCAAATTCTAGACATGGTACTCATTCTCTTTATTGTCTGTTGACCTGATTATTTAGCTGGAATAGAAGATTTTAAACAAATAGTCCAGATGGGAGACTGACACCAACAATGTAGTAGTATAATCATTTCAATAAATCTTAAGTGCTGCTGAATACTGGTTTCCTGGATTTTCTAAAATTTACAATTGTTTCTGGAAAATGAAATAAAATATTGTGTTTATTACATTGCTCTGCAACACTCTTCATGGATTAGTTATTCTCTAGGGATTTTAGGGGACTATGATTAACATGTTTTAACATGTTTTTAGGTACATCCTAGGTGCCCAGATCTTATATATAGCATCTGATTTAATCCTTATGGCCAGTCCAAAAGGTAGGTTGTGATCATTTTTTCCATAGATAAAGTGGAACTTGGGTAGGAGAACCAGTTGACTCAAAACTACTAAGAGATGGATTTGGAATTTTAAGCAGAGCCCACCAATTACATAGTCTCTTTTCTTCAATTATTTTGAAAAACATTCTTTGTCCACTATACCATGTGGTCTCTGCATAAATTACCAAGGATGCTTAAATGTGTATATTGCTGCTTTCCTATAACTGCAATGCCTAGGAAATAGGGTTAGGAGGAATTCTGGCTAATTGGATTTTCTAATTAGCTGAGGGTTAATGTTTCCTTTAAAAATCTTGCTGAGATAGTTCTTGAAATGCACCTATCTTCTTCCTTGGCTTAGCAGAATATGGCAACTAAATGCAACTTTTTCTCTGTTCATGCCATAGTCTTGACCAGATCTCTGCTCAACTTTCACCTAATCAGAGAGCCCTTTTATGACCATACTTGATAAAAAAAAAAAATCACTCCCATTGTCCCCTCAGCGTTTCACCCTTGCACCGCTTTACCTTTTCCCCTCAAAGCATGTATCACTAATTGAGACATTACATATTTGCTTATTTTTTGTCTATCTCCCTTCAGTGTAAGCTTCATGAGAGAAGGGCCTTTATAACATCCAGAGTTGTTTCTCCAGGGCCAAGGATGGTGCCTGAAATGTAGTAAGTACTCAAACAAATATTATGGGATGAACAAATGAATCCAGTTAAATATGAATTCTAACCATTTAGTCCCGTTGCTCAAGTAGATCGGGCTGAATCTCTGTGTGCGTGACACCCTGTGGCCTACCACAGAGCACTTAGGGTTGGACTTCTTTATACTAAAGCTGTTGCCACATGATCTGATTCTTCCTCCTGCAAACTGACACAGGGCTCCAATTTTAGCAAATCAAGGCTTCTGGTCAGTTGGAATCAGTCCATCAAGGTGTCTTACAATTTGAAGGAAAGAAGTGGTTTCTTGTGTGCTCTGCTTTTTACGCTATGCATTCTTTTATGCGGAGCATGCATCATGTAAACACATTCACTCTTTAACAAAGGATATGCACTTTGAAAAGGACTCTGTTCTGGCACCTTGGGTGGCTCAGTTGGTTAAGCGACTGCCTTCGGCTCAGGTCATGATCCTGGAGTCCTGGGATCAAGTCCCACATCGGGCTCCCTGCTTAGCGGGGTTTCTGCTTCTCCCTCTGACCCTCTTCCTCTCATTCTCTCTGTCTCTCATTCTCTCTCTCGCAAATAAATAAAATACTAAAAAAAAAAAGAAAAAGGACTCTGTTCTAAAGAAAGCAGGTTCCTATTTTGTGAATCTGCTCTAGAGTTTCCTGCAAGTGCAGCATACTCACAGAGCCATCCATTTGCAGGTAACTTTCTTTTTTTTTAAACTCTTGGATGTCAGATTTATTATTTATTTATTATTTATTTATTTATTAATTATTTATTTATTTATTTAGTGTTCAGTGATTCATTAGTTGCTTATAACACCCAGCAGTTGACTTTCTTGCGCCGTTTCGGAAACGCTGTTGCCAGCATAGTCCCGACCTTGCTATGTGACCCTGCTTAAGTGACTTTTTCCCCCTCTTGCTTAAAAAAGGTAATCCACGTGCTGTTTATAGAAGATACGTGGAAGGTAACTGAGCAGTAGGGGTTGGAGAAAAACGTCTTCCGAGTAGTACTATAGATACTTGGCAGCTAAAACCAGGACTTTCAACGGCAAATTAACTGAGTGGAGTATTGGTCATAGCAAGATGCCTGTGTCTTTTGACTATAAAATAGGCCCCAACTGCTAGGTTTTCTCTCATTGTCTTCAGAGGGCAAGCGTGGTTGGGAGCATGGGTGAACTTTCAGACTGTCTGAAAACGTTCATGAAGCTCTCATTCTGAGACCCTGCATCGTAATTAGAGGGAGTCAAATGGTGGTTGAGAGCTTGGGCTCTGGTACCAGACTGCTCAGGCTTAAATCTTGGGTCTGCCACTTCCTGGCTAGGAGACCTTGGGCAAACTTCATTGTACAATAAAAGTTGGGTCTTGACACTCTCCTGCTCAAATCCCTCTAATGGCTGCCCCAGACTTTAGCACAGTCTACGTGGCTGTGTCTGGTGCCACTTCAGACCTCTTTGCGGCCCACTCTGCTCTTGCCTGTTCTGCTTCGGCCTCTGGGGTCTTCCAAGTGGGCCCACCTCAGCGCTTCTACACTTGCTGGCCCTTCACCAAAAGGCTCTTCTCCCACGTATTCTCATGGCCTGCTCTCTTGCTTTCTTAGGGCTCCTGCTCAACTCAAACCTCCTCAGAGATGCTTTGTCGATATCCTTCTAACACTTATCATCCTTGAGCATCTATTAGAAAATTCACTCTCTATTATCCATGATGCACCCTACCCCATCCTGACTGTAAATGTAAGCACATGAGGTTATCAGTGTTGTCCATGGTAGGGCTCTGAGGTCTTGAATAGTGAGTGCCTAGCACATAGTATGTGCTCAATAATATTTGTTGACTTCGGGAGTCAATATCTGACCTGAATTGTTTCCATCAGAGTCTCTTTCTCCTTGATTTGGAATTGGGTTCAAAGAGAAGAAGTCAGCAGCAGGTGCTACAACTATAAAGTTTTGTTTCAAAAGCTAAGGCTCTAATCTCAGGAAAGCAATTATAAGTTGCTCTGTGAACAAAAGAGTTGGGTCAGGAGGAGAGAGAGAGATAGAGATTTGTATGTTCCTATTATCAGGACTCTAATCCTACTAATTCTCTTTGCCTAAGAGACTTGAGTGCATTTCTGTTTCTTGCAACCCTGATCCCTGAATAATATAGGAGTGAAATAAGGTGACCCTGCATAAGAGCTTTTGGGTCCTAGAGGTACTAGATTCATAATTAATGAATACAAATACAAATTTTTCAACTTAGAACTTAATTCCAATAACATAGATGTAATGATCCCTAGTTTACCCTCCCAAGACTATATTTCTGTTTTCTACTCCCTTCAGAGGCCTTCCAATCATCTAGCTCCTCTCCCTGAACATTTTCCTCAGCATTCTTGTATGGGACACATGAAAGGTTATTTACAAATGAAATCTTTTCCACACCAGGTATGCACCCAGTTCTGATAAAGAGAAAATATAGTGGAGCTTCTCGGTATTCTATGTCAATGTCTATTGCCCCAAAAGGGCCAGTTACATCTTTAATCATGTAGTAGGCTTTATAAATTTAGATCTTCAAAGAGTGGACTTCAAATTATTTTGTGGTAGCTTATTTTTCTTACGTTGGAGCCAGAAATATAGCTTAGCACCAACCAATGAATTGAAAATTCTGGTCTTCAGTGTCAGAAAGCAATTATTTTATAGAAGAAAATTAGGGCTTAGAGTGAAACATTTAATTGTAACCATCACAAATATTATGTGGTTCAACCCATACTTGAATCCATGATTCTACCTCTTCATCTCATCTATCTTTACCACAATCCCTCTCAAGACAGAACTTCATTTTGATGGGTTACTGGCTTCATCAAGTGTCCTGTGATGCAACCTGCCCCATTTCCCATCAAAGATCCCTTCTGCTGATAATCCTCTCCATTTTCCTGTAGTTAATTTCATCATTCTTTTGGCTTACTGGTATTATCTTTTCTACCAAAGATGGAATCTCTTTATCTTTGTACTAATAACTTCTCAATTCTTTCATGAGCTACCATTTAAATATTATGGTTTATTGCTTTTTGGATAAAATAACTATTCACAATGATTGTGAAGTTAGTTACCCATATTTTGGGCTCTTATGTGTCATTCCTTAATTGATTTCCTCTCCTCTCATTATCACCTCTTCTTCTGGGTTCGCTGCAATTACTGACGGAGAAATCCTGATCTCAGTGGGATGAAGAGGAGAAAATTGATACTACCCCAGAGTCTTTTATACCCTGACAAATCATAGTCACAATTTAGAATGCTATCTTATATTAGATTGATTTTCAGGACCAGCTACCCATAGCAGCTGAAAACTAGGACAAGAACACACTAATTCAATCATTTGAAGATTGACTCCATTGTTTTCATTTGTCACTTTTGAGAACTATTTAACCCAAGTTGCTTTAATTTAGTTGCAAAAGTGTCTAGACTTACAGTGTAGGGGGAAAGGGGCTTCAACATTTTAGGCAATGGGAACAAAAGCTTGCAATAGGGCTGTGCTGTGTATAGGCAATGATTTTGAAACCTTGAGACATGACTAATGGATGGACATACAACCACAGGAAAGCCTAAATTTTCTGTTCTCAAATCGAACCCTTGCAACCTCCCTCCAGAGATAATTTTGTCTCCCCACTCGAGGAGCCGAGGCATAGATAAAAATCCTCTTCTTCTGGTTTTCTCATTGTGGAAAAAAGCCCAGGTTGAAGCACTTTCCAGCTTCTTAGCCCAATGAACATGCAACATTATGATTTTGTTCAGTTCTGAATCAACATTCTTATGTTTGGAACTATTTTGCTCTCCCATATGAATATGGGTGTGGATTGGACTTCAGCAGCTGATTTGTTTTGCACGTAGGCAATTTTGGTTTCCCCTGGCAAGTGACCTATCCCTGTTGAATTCTGGATGGTCAGGAATATATAGGAGGTGTCTGAGAGAGAGAGTCCCAAAATGAAGAAGATTTCCTAATGTGAGGAATTGGCTGGTGTGAGGTCTAATGGGAGGTTGTAGTGGTGATTCCAAAATGCCATTATTTCATAATTTGTAAGGGTATCTGCAGCACTATCAGCACAACATCTGTAGGCATCTGACCTCAGCCAATCAGTCCCCCCATGGAATTTTAAAAATCAGAGTTGAGGAAAGGGGGCCAGCCTCTCTTAGGTGGCAGAAGCAGTAAGAAGAGAGATTTGAATGTTCAGTGGTCATGTTTCTCATTATAAAGGAAAAATTGATTTGCAGTGAGAAAAAGTGAAATTGACCCAGAGAGAGACCAAAGGTAAGGATGAGGCAAGAAAGCCCAGGTATCCCTCCAGCCCCTGGTTCCCACTGTTCTTGACATCCAGAGGCATGGATGTTCGATGTTCAACTATTGCTTTGATTATATAAAATATCTCCAGAAACCTTCCAATAAACTTTTTTTCCTGAACTAAGTTAGTTCCAGTTGGGATTTTGTGTATTTGCGCTCAAGAGTCCAAATTATACATATATACTTGAGAATTCATAACCAGACATCAATCAGGCCATTCTAATGGTATCTGGGACAAGGGGAAGTTTGCAATTTATCCAGTTATACTTTTTTTCCCAATCTGCCAACCACAATTAAGAGAGCAATAGGTAAGAATCACAGTTTTTCTGGTTCTAAGGGTTAGAGTGCAGTTTTCAACCGGAAGCTTCTAGATTAGCTTCTATGCACTTTGATCTCTTGTTCACCAACAAATTCTCATGGCTTCCCTTCTACTGACTGAATACAAATGACCACTGGATGGAGAGGAATGGGCAGAGCCAAACCCAAGGTGTTCCTCTAAATATCTATACCTTTTCTCCTTTTTTTGCTCATGAGATTGTATATTAAATATGGCTTTTACTTTCAAAAATAATACTCTCCTTGGTCACTTTAGAATACATGCTTCCTGGTTGTTGTTGTTGTTGTTGTTGCTGTTGTTGTTGTTGTTGTTTTAGTAGTTTAAATCCCAGTGATGGTCAGTGATGATAAGCCATTTCAGTTCTCTCTCCCCACATTTCTAGAGCATTCCAAAGGTCAAACTATTTTCAGCTCTTGGCATACACATTTCTCTTCCTTGTAATTTTCCAACTTTTTATGCAAGGTGCATGATACAGAATCAGCTCTCACAAGTCTATAGTTGAATGAATAAACAACCCTGCAAGAGTAAAGATAACGTTGTGAGTTGATTAAAGCTTCTGTTCCACTAGGTGGTGCTGGTTGACACGTCGTCTGCCTTGGAGTGTTTTAAAGGCCTCAATCTGTCACCATTTAGTTGGCAGTAGGAACTGAGAGTCAGAGTTTATTCGTCCAAGCCAGGAATTTCTGAGTCTCCGCTGGGCTTTGTCCTCTGACTAGATGTGTGGGCTTCTTAATTTCCTTATTCTTAAATAGGCTAATGATCCTGTGGAGAGGATGTAGTAAGATGTCCTACTCTATCTCAACACATCTCAGAGGCCCACTTTCCTGGAGTTTGGGGTTTGGGGGTACTGTTTCATCAGACCGAGATGGGAAAGGGGTTGTTTGGCTGAGAGTGAAAAGACATAGGTTTGGGTGACCAGTACTGGAACCTCACTATCACCTTGCCCACTGATCATTAGCATTTGTTCCCTGAACTATTGGTGACCCTGAGTCTCTCCTTTTTTGCACCTGAGATAGCATTTTACATATGACCTTTACTTTCAAAATGTAAGAAATACTTCCCTAGGATCCTTTAGGATAGACTTACAAAGGACCTTTTAGAGAATTCATCTTTTGGCAGGATAATGTCTAATGTAGTAGTATTCAATTTATCAGGCATCATCAGAGAAAGAGGTATCGCATACAAGCAAATTTTCCAGATAATCAAACCTTACTATTTTCCATGCCAAATCTTTAGAAAATTTTGCAGTGTTGGAGTAGATAAAAATAGTCCTGAAGTGTATTATGCATGCTGTGCTTTTTAAAGCATAATATACTAAATTTAATTCATTTAATAACCCACAATAATTTTATTTATTTGCTTGTTTGTTTGCTTATGTTCTAAGAGCTGTTTTGGTAACCTAGTATTTCTACCCTGAAAAATTGCTAAATGCTTCCACCATTCTTCCTTTCTTCTTGACACACTCCACTCTTTCCTATTTTTCAAGCTTGCAATCCATGGCATATCTTATGCTCAATACCAGATTGGCAGGCTGCTCAGTATGGGTTCGCACAGGCACTATACTCCTCAACTGAAGTTTTGCATACCAATATCTTTGGGCAGAGAACCCTGCATCCTTACTACCTTCCATGGGGTTCTCTGGACTCCTGAACACTCAAACTGCAGGGACAGTTTCTTAGCCGATGGTCTAACAGAAGACCTCACTTCGGTTACGGTCACTCTCTGAACACTTCCTTCCCATCCATATTCCATAATGGAAATAGATTTATTAAAGACACCAAGGAAATAGCATTAACATAATAAGATAGGGAGAGGGAGGAGGAAATCTACAAAAGTCAAAGTCATAATGGTAGGTTCTTAACAAAAAATGAAAGGCCAGAAAAGAGAAATAGCAGACAAGACTCCTTTATTCATAAGATTAGAAGCCCAACTCAAACTGGCTTAGGCTCCAACATTCCCCAAAGAAAGGAGGGTCTGGAAAACTTCAGAAGAGATGGATACAAGGGGTCAGACAGCCCCCAAGACCCAATTGCTCTCCATCTCTGCCCTGTTTTGCTCTGTCTTGGCTCCATGCACACACCTGACTTCATCATTCATGGCTCCCGGCAGATCCAGGCTTATACCTTCCTGGCTTGCAGTCAAATGGAGAGAGAGTTTCTCTTTCTAATAATTCCTACAAGCATCCCAGAATTGACTCATTGGTTAGGCTTAGGTCTTATGGCTCCTGAAAGTGGATTGTTATGATTGAAAAGCTGCAATACACTGATTAAGCAGATCTGGTCCACATGTTATCTCTAGAGATAAAGGGTCAAAGACCATAACCACCTAGACCTAGGATTTAGAGTTTGAGTATAGTCACTGCCCAAAGGAAAACAATTGTATTGTTACCAGTGTAGGTATAAATGGATGCTGAGAGAATAAAACCAACATTTATGCTAAAAAGCTAATGGAGATGAGCCAGTAAAGCCTGGACACTGATCTACCAACTCCTATTATGACTCAGAGTAATTCTACCACACACCAGCCATACCTTCCCACTGGGTGCCTACTTCCACCCGTAGGGTCTTTTCTCACATCATCCCTGCCCAGGCAGAATCAGGGATGGAAGAGGGAAAAGGCAAGGCAGCTGTTGAAATCTCCATTAGCCAAACACACTGAATTCTCCAAAAGCTTTTATCCTATTTGGCAGGTTCTCAACTACTCCAGCTAATTTTTCTTTCTTTTTATAGGCTTTAAAATAGGCCCAACATCATGACTATTTCTCCAAGGACATGAATGTTGTTGAATATAAACAAATATAGCTCAATAAAATGTCTAGCCTTCTATTACTCTGATGGTCAACCATACTAACATGCCAGAGGACTACCTATGTTGTGAACCAGATCACCCTTCTCACCTAGTTCCCCACTATTGAATTAGAAGTTTTGAAAAGTTCTAGAGAACTCCATGGATATCTTCCTCCCTTTTCTCTTCTCTCCTTCTCTTTCTCCCTCCCCCCTTCCTTCCCTTCCACAAAAATGGACTGAGATCCTATGTACCAATCACTGAAGGTACAAGCATGAAGACATGAGTCAAAGTCTGACCTTGCTCACAGAGCTCACAGATAATGGCACAGACAGGTAAATGGATAGTTATAATACAGAGTGGTCCCCACTAGCATAGAATTAGACATAGGGTGGCATGAGCATAAAGATAAGGACCTTCCTACTGGAAGGGTCAGAGAATTGGTTGGGTGTATTACCATTATTCAAGGTTCTCAGGACACACTTGCCTTCTCCTGATCCCGAGGAATGCCCCCGGTAACATAGGGGCCAAGAGGGGAAAGACCACAACACATCCCTCAGACATTAAAGAGCAGAGATTCCTAACATGAGTCCATGAGCCCTGGTTTTAGGGGGTGAGGATAGTGCCTGAGTTTGTGTGCAAAATTCTTCATGTTTGCGAATTTTTTTCTGGGAGAACATTTATAACTTTTACCAGCCTCAAGAGGACGATGATCAAAAGGGCTTAAGAGTCACTACTCCAGAGAAAAAGGAGGAGAGAGAAAGAGAGAGAGAGACACAATCCCTGATGAAAGACTTCTATTGTTTAATGGGGAGCCAAGGAATGAGGGCGATTCCAGCTGAGCTGGACTTGCATCATCTCACTTTCCCTGAAACCATTTCCAGCTAGAACTGAGATTCTCTAGAAAGTATACTAATAGATCTTTTTTTCTTCTTTTTTCTTTTCCCTTTAATGGTGAAGAAGCCTATTGCATGTTGATTATATGAAGTTAGGCACTGCCTATCCCCCACTCTCATCCCTTCCCCAAGGAACATTGAGCAATATCCTGACCAGGCTGCATGTGGATCTGGGCTGTGTCTGGCCTTTTGTGAAGAAGATGAGGCTTGGTTCCAGTGCCCCCTCCTCTATTCTCCCCTCTAGACCCTCATCCTCCAAACATATGTCTTTCGCCTTAGGGCCTATCCTGTGTTCCATTCTTCTTGTTCATCTTCATCCTCACCAAAGGATTAATTAACTGAGGTATTGGTTGACAATTTATAACTGAGGTATTGGTTGACAAAGGAAGGAACTCATGATTACATTTCAAGAGAAGATTATCAAGTAGATTTGGAAAGTTCTTCAGGATTCAAAGGATGGTTGAATGACTGCCAGAGGAACTGGCATTTAAAGGCATTAGAGACTCTCAATTATACTACAAAGGTGCATGCCAATTCATAAGGGAAGTGTATACTCACAGGCTGGGATCACAACAATGGGACATGACTTTCTGGGAGTCACTAGGCCTCCCAACACTGTTAAGTAAGAGAAGTGGACCAGATTTTCTCCAGTGTGTCCTCTAGCTTCAAAATGTCAGAGAATTGAATGAGAATTAAAAAGCTCAATGTATAAATAAATTCCCATCAAGCGGGGCACCTGGGTGGCTCAGTCGTTAAGCATCTGCCTTTGGCTCAGGTCATGATCCCGGGGTCTTGGGATCGAGCCCTGCATCGGGCTCTCTGCTCCACGGGAAGCCTGTTTCTCTCTTTCCTACTCCCCCTGCTTGTGTTCCCTCTCTCGCTGTGTCTCTCTCTGTCAAATAAATAAAAATGAAATCTTAAAAAAAAGAAATTCCCATCAAGCAGAAATGTCCAAATACAGAAGAGGAGATACTGAATGCCCTATCATGGAGATGTTGATACGAAAGCTAATACAACTCCTTGCACAGGGTATCGTAGAAAGGATTTGGTGTGTGTGTGTGTGTGTACTCATTTGTTCATTCAACAAATACTAAGAAAGCCCCATCTACCTGTTCAGCACTGATGAGTCAGCAGTGAAACATGACACTGAGTTTCTGCCTTACTAAGTCTGCATTCTAGACCCGGGGCCCAGCAGGTAACACATGCCTGCAGTGGTCAGATATGACAACAGGGAGACATGGGTCCTGAGGCAAACTAGAGAGTATAAACTCCACTAATGGCATTCAAATGTGAAAATTATACTCATTTTGTGGACCAGAATAAAACAGGTCTACAAGATGTATTTAACATCGATCACAAAGTGGTGGTTCGTGGTCCAGACAATAATAAAAGATTTATTAAGTGCTCACCATGTGCTAACATTGTTCTAGGTGCTTTACACATATTAAGTCACTTATTTCTATAATTAAGTCACTCTTATTAGGGACAATTACTACATCCATTTTACAGATGAGAAAGCCAAGGCACAAAAGAATGAAGTGAGGAGCCCAAGTTACCTGGCCAGCCGAGAAGTCTAACATTAGACCCATTTTTGGCATTCTATGTTGCCTCCATAGATGATTTCTCTGATTCTGAACTCTTGATTATGTGAAATTGGTCTTATTTGACCAAACTAAAGAAAGTGCGTTAGTGATCAACTCTTGTTTACTTCTTTTGTACACGACCTATTTCATACAGGTTACAGTGAAGAGAGTTAGAATCCATTTTAGACTTGAGCCAGAATGACTTCTGACATTTCATCTCATTTTATTTATTTATTTATTTATTTTAAAGATTTTATTCATTTACTTGACAGAGAGAGGGAACACAAGCAGGGGGAGTGTGAGAGGGAGAAGCAGGCTTCCCGCAGCGCAAGGAGCCCGATGTGGGGCTCGATCCCAGGACCCTGGGATCATGACCTGAGCCGAAGGCAGACGCTTAACGACTGAGCCACCCAGGCGCCCCCATCTCATTTTAAAAATTGTCTCCTCAAAAGTAGGCAAGCCCCAAAACACGCAGATTGTGTCCTTGCCTGCTGAGCAGCCAAAGGCTGGGGTGGAGCAGTGAACAAATAATCTTCTATTTTCCATGTCAAAGAAACAAATAAATTATTCATTCTTTTATCTAACAAACTTGTGGCCTTGACCACAAAGCAGTAGAACTTAAGAAGTGGAAGAAATCTGATCACACGTATCACAGTTAGTTCTATGGGATGTCAGTTGGATTTCCAAAAAAACAGTAGCTTCGTGGTCAAATAACTGGAAATTTTTTGAATTACAGAGAGTCAACCTAGATGTGTTACTTCAAGATTTGTCAGATTCTTTGCTGTGCAGTGGGAATCCATTTTGCCTTTCTTGGGTTAGGGATGTTCTGCACAACAGATCTGGAAACCTGGACCTTGTCTTCCCATCTGATTTCACACCTGTGGACCTGAGGAGCTTGGAGGAGATGGATGAGCCACCCAAGGTCTCACAGCTGATAAACGATAGCCTGATTTAATGATGGTACTGAACAAAAGCCCATTGGATTGTATAATCCTGATGGCCTGGAACTGCAAGTAATCTTCAAAAAGTATCTAATTTAAGCAATTCGTTTTGCTAGGAGAGGAAATACAGCTCCAAAGAGGATAAGTTACTTGCCCAAAGCTTTACAAGCCGAGTCTGGACCAAAACTCAGGCTTTCTGCCTTCTCCTTAGAAGTGGACAAAACCAAAATGAATTTAATTATACCAACCAGAGTGATTGTTAACCAAGATTTTCCATGTACTGTGTAAGAGCTTCTGCTAAATGTTACAAGACCTTTACATGACAGACACTGAAATGCTGCTGTAACCTCAGTAAGAAAGCAATTGAGAGGTGACTGGTGATTTCACATTAGGATTATGTGAGGAGCTTTAAAAATAATACTGATTACCCTTGTGGGGCCATACCAGATGATCTGAATCTAGAATTTGGAGGTGGGATGGTACCCTGATATCTGTACTTGTTTCTTTTAATTTTTTTAAAGATCTATTTATTTATTTGAGAGAGTGTGTGCACATGCGTGCATGAGTCGGGGGGAGGGCAGAGGGAGAGAGGATCCTTGAGCATACTCCCCACTGAGTGTGGAGCCCACTTGGGGCTTGATCCCAGGATCCTAAGATTATGACCTGAGCCAAAATCAAGAGTCAGCCCCCCAACTGAATGAGCCACCCAGGGACCCCCAGCTAGTTGTACTTTTTAAAGTGCCTCAAGTGATTCTAGTTTAGACTGGTTGGAAAACCACTAACTTAGAGCAAAACAAGATCTAGAGTTGGGGAGGAGAGGACGTTGGCAGCCGAGGCCTGAGGCAAGAGTGTGCTCAGGTCATCCACAAAGAAGAGACCATGATTCCTATCTCCTCATCACACACACACACACACATGCACACACACCCCTTTTATCTGTCTAGTCTATCTAGAAGAGGAGAAACACCTTGTGGGAACAAGACAACAGTAAGAAGAGATGAACAAAGGGATCAGTGCCTAGCCTTGGGCCCACCTGGGTCTTGATGGTGGGGATTTATGGGAAATCCTATCAGCATGGCCCTGTGGTTTCCTTCTGAAACACACCATACTCCGAGCACAGAAGTGGAAAGAACAGGCCTGGGAGTTACTTAGAACTTTGGGTAGACAAGATTGACATAGAGGACTCTCTAGCCACAAAACTAAGGGGTGACAGCAGATGGTTGATGGATTCCATGAGGATCGTTCTTGTATCACAAACACAACAAACCAGTGATAACTCCAATGAGTAGATCCCACTGCAAGTGGGCACATGTTAATTCCACTACCCAGGAAATGCTACCTGGAATGAACTCCCTGCTCAGGACAGTGCTAGTCCACTATGCTCATATCTATGTTCCTTAGATTCTTTTCTTTTTTTGCCATCTTTCAGCGATTATTTTTTCATTTCAAACAAATTTTAGACCCATAACCATCACTCCAATTATTTCTGTAATAATGACCTTCTTATACGATGTGAGATTGCCAAATCCAGCTATGACACAGCTGATTATGAACTTGTGACTCAGTGGCCAACATTTCAAGACAACCTTTAGCCATTTCCAATAAAAAGTCAGCAGCCAGCATCTTCTAGCAATTATTGTAATTTATGTATTAAAAAACAAAACAGCAATACACAGATTTCTCTAATTGATTCTTGACTAACCACATGAGGATGGAATTTCATTTGGAGGGGAACCAGGTTCTTGTCCTTCACCTCTGATCACAGCAAGTCTCAGAATGAAGTGCTATCTGAGATTAAATTGTGGCTTTCTGTTTTTGTCCTCCCTCCCTTTTTATTGAACCATCCCCCGCCCTAGCCGGAATCCAAGAGTTAGCACGTACAGTGTGCCTTCCAACTGAACTGCCTGGTCGTCTATGACTCAGCTGTCCAGAGGGCCACAGCTGGCTTGGTGTGGATTTTAAAAAACTCCCCTCTCTCAATCTCTCTCTCTCTCTCTCTTTTTCTCTGTCTCTCCATTTCTCTCTCTCCAGTTACACAGTGTGAATTAATAGCTAGTTCCTTCCAGTTGGCTGCAAGGAGCACAGAGGGAAACTCCTAGTTTTCTGGCTGCAGGCTTGGGCTGAGGAAGCAGCTTATAAGGTCAGTGTCCCAAACCAAAGCAGACAGCAGTACAAATAAACAGCCATGGGGAGACAGACACAGAGTCAGGAAAATCCCCTACATGACTAGACTATCAGTTTCAGCAGTGCTGTGGCTGGAATGTCAGGTTCAAGCCTGTGACATGGAGGCCAAAGTGTTTGCCTTGAAATAAGTGGTGTTCTCAAGCCTCTTTCTCCTTAGTCAGTGACCATATTTTGCTAAAGAAAGAAAAATCATGCCTGTATGGGGTGGGTGGGAAGTCAGTTTCAGATAATTACAAAAATGATGCATTCCCAGGATTTGAGTTAATTGAGGTAGAAGGACATTCTAAATTAGTAAAGAGCCTGAATTGTACAAGTTCTTGAAAGACAAGTGCCAGTGGGGAGGGGTCCTACTGGGTGGTGTTCTAAAAAAAGGATGGGTGTTTGAAGTACTAGATGTCATTTAAGTCCTGGCTCCAACTGCAGTTTGCTGGGTACCAGAGGTGGATTTGTCATGAAACCAATGAAGCTTGTATTCTGGGACACAGCTAAGGGGCACTCATAATTTGTTTGCATGGTCGTATGTTGTTTTAAAATTTGCAAAAGTAAATTGTTTTTGTATTCTTTTTCTTAGAGGGGGATCCCAACTTGTATAAACTCTAGACCTCCTAAACCTGAATCCACCCCAGTTCAGAGAGGTGTTCAGAGCTGGGGGTGCTGATGAAGGGGATTGCCTTTGGAATTCACTCTTGTTCCTGTGGGTTCAGGAATAGAGGGGGTACCCAGCTGTGGGGGTCCAGCTTTTCATTTTCACCAGTGATTTAGGGCTCCTCTCTTGTCTTCCAGGCCAGGCTCCCTTGTATCCCTCAGAACAATTCACTGTGTCCCTACAGACACCTCCTAGAGTCATAATCCTTACCTTAGAAGTAAATGAGAGAGTTTATATGCCTGGCACAAAGAAAGTATTCAATAAGTGCTGGCAGTCATAGACAAATTTTGGGTGCTCAGAAAGTTATCCCCTTTCATGGGTACCTCATGTCCCTGGTCATGATGATTGTCCATGGTGGGCATGTGGCTCAAGTCAGGCCTTTCAGAGTCCTTCCCTGAGTTATTTCAACTGAAACAGAGTGAAGAGGACCTATTTTCTCTCTTACCAAGGCTGTTAAGGATACGGACGCATGACTAATGTCAGATGCGTCTCCTGCCTTATGGAAAAGCTAGTCTGAGAATGAGTGGAGAGAGAAGGTCAGTAGCCCTGAGTTCAGCCAGCCCCATTTCATCTTCCTATAGGTTCATAAGCCAATATGTTTCCCCTTTCTTCTCAAGTAGGTTTCTGTCTCTTGAACCCCAAATTATTCTGGCCAATACATCTTTTATCTGGAATCATATTGTCATTGAAAAAATTTGTCCAGCTCTCTGTTTCTCTTTCATTAGGTCAAATCTTCCTCATGGGCATATCTCTGTAGGTCATTCTCTAAAATGAAATTTTAATCACTTTTATCAACACACCTCACATGAATGGATTTCTACACATCTTTGACACTTTCAGTTCAACTACCATATATTGAATACCTCTGTCCATGACAACTGGCTCCTATCTGGACTAGGTGAACTACCTGGGGTCTGGCTATGCTTACACTGCATAATAAACAAACCACAACTTGCCCAGGCTCTGTCACTTAAAGGGAGAAGAAACTCTCAGGCTGACAATGATGGCTGGAACTTCTGGAATATATTAAGTGCCATGTAGATGCTAGATTTAAGATTATCTAAGAGCTTGAGGGACATTTTGACCATCATAAGAGTTAAAATACAGAACTAGATGTGTTGGGTGTAATGACTTTGCTCTCACTGAGATTACTCACAAGAGACAACTATTCCCATTAGGGATACCTTGGGTTGGTGATTTCCTGTATTGCTAGGTGGTGTGACTGGAGGTCATCAGTTTTTACTGGGCACATGTTAAGTGTGTACCACAACTCAGACCGATTTAGTTAACACTCAAATTAGTGCTGCCAAGAATAAGATCTTTCAATTAAACAGTTAAGAGTGACCTGTAACTTGCTTACAAATGATGTTTATGGTTGATTTAATAAAAGATACTATTGAAGAGCTTGAAAATAGCTCTTTTCATAGGTAGGTTATATATATATATATATCTCCAATTTGAAAACTAATTTTCACAGAAAGTAGGAAAACATGTATTTCAGCCCAGTTCAAGTTTTCACAAATTACATACTTGAAAGATCCAAATTATGGAGTGAGTGATAAATGGTAAATTACCTGAATAGAGGGTTGGGTTGGAATTGAGAAATTCCAAGTTCTTGTCTTAGCCCTGTCCTTGAATTACTTCAATTACTCTGAGCCTCAGTTTCTTCATCTGTAAAATGATAGGGTTGGACGACATGGTAACTGCCCTTTATTGAGCTATAACTATGTGCTAGACATTGTACTAGGAGTTTCATGTACATTATTACATTGTCATTTATTTCTCCCTTTAATAAGTGATACTTTTTAATCTCTAATTCTGTACACATAGGAAACTGAGACTCAGAGAGATAAAGAAACTTTCTTAAGATCACACAGATAGTAGGAGGAAGAATAAAGATTCACTTTGGATTAGACCAGTCTCCAGGTCAGAACCTCACACATAACCTCTATTTGATACTATTATTCTGGAAGGATCTCAGAGATTCTTCCAGCTTTAAAGCACTTTTCCTCTATTTCTATGTAACATTGTAGTTCAGGATGAACACGGTTTCCTTGTTATCTGATTGTATTTGGACCAGATTGTGGCAGTTAATTTCCAGTTCACCCAATTGTAATAAAAATGTGATCTCAGACCTATTTATTCAATTATAACTGGCTCAGAACTAATTTTCAGTAAAATTAAGATAGACTGGTCAAGAAAACACAGATGGCCATTTGATTCTGTAACTTATTCTCCAGTTCATTCTGACCACATTACCTTTTTTTTAGGCACAAACCCCATTTATAGAAGGTGAATATTGTATTACAAAGAAATTGACTATTCTTGGCTTCTTTCCAGTTAGTGCAATCCTAACCCAAACACCTGTTTGTTTCCTGGTCTCCGATCCCTCAGCTCCACTCCGGCCACCACAAACACCGTCTGACTGTGTGGTCTGACTGGTTGTTTTGGTGATGGTGATTTCAATTCTACCTTAGATCCTCTAAAAGGAAGGTTGGGATTCCAAACAAATCTATCAATAAGCTCACGTTTAGCTCCTAGAATGTTTCTAACTCCTTGAGGAGCTGAGGGCTGGAGTCGCAAAGCAATGTAATGTATGGCCCATGGCCTTGCAGGGACTCCAAATGGTGAGGGTGAAAATGAAGCAGCTGGAGATACAGAACAATGTAGAGTAAAGGGTATGTTAGGAACTCTTAACTGCCATGGTGGAGGTGAAGGTGGACAACGCTGGTCAAGGCCTGGGCTCCGAAAGAGAGAGAGACGGAATCGAGACTTGGATCTGTTGGAGAGAAGGGACTTTCCACTTAAAAGAGGAGTAAGAGAGCCCCGGTGAACATGATGGATGTTCACTAAACTTGTTTGGTAGTCATTTCACAATACATATGTATGCCAAGTCATTATGGTCTACATCTGACATTTATACAGTGTTGAATATCAATTATATCTCAATAAAACTGAAAGGAAAAACAAATAAGACAACCACAATGAAGCACAAGGAAAAGAATGAACATGTTATGCTATTGTACCATGAGGAGACTTTCTGTGCTGAGCAGACTTCTAATCAAAATCTCTGCTTAAAAACTGGAAAATTCCTGGGGCGCCTGGGTGGCTCAGTCGGTTAAGTATCTGCCTTTGGCTCAGGTCCTGATCTCAGGGTCCTGGGATCGACGCCTGCTCACAGGGAACCTGTCTCTCCCTCTCCTCCCTGCTCTTGCTCTCTCTCAGTCTCTCTTTCTCAAATAAATAAATAAAATCTTAAAAAAAAAAAACTGGAAAATTCAATCAGAAAGGTTCGTCAAGAGCAGAAGCCACATTTTTTTTTTTTGCTCATCACCCTGTGCCTATAATAGTGCTCAATACAGAGTATTCAACATTTATCAAATGAATAAATAAATCATGTATCTACTTTTAATACCTAAATGCTGTATTTCATGTAGGCCTATGGCTCTCAAAGTATGGTCCCTGGACTAGCATCATTGACACCACCTGGGAACTTGGTAGAAATGAAAGTTCTCAGGCCTCACTCCAGACATATTGAGCCAGACACTCTAGGGTTGGGGTCTGGCAGTCTGTGTTTTTTTTTTTTTATTAAAGATTTTATTTATTTATTTGAGAGAGAGAATGAGAGAGAGAGAACACATGAGAGGGGATAGGGTCAGAGGACGAAGCAGACTCCCTGCCGAGCAGGGAGCCCAATGCGGGACTCGATCCCGGGACTCCAGGATCATGACCTGAGCCGAAGGCAGTCGCTTAACCAACTGAGCCACCCAGGCGCCCCTGGCAGTCTGTGTTTTAACAAGCCCTCCAGGTGATTCCGATGTAGGCTAAAATTTGAGAACCACTGATATGGGCCAAAGCTTTATGATGGCAATTTTACCACTGCCTCTGAAATTTGAGATACTCCTTCTTCTCTTCCAAGCTTGCTATAAATGGAGGGAATTGGGACTATTAAACCAAAACCAAAGCCAAAAAATACTGGAAAGTACCATCTGAAACACTGAGGGCTGATAGCGAAATCTTTGTATTTTAAAGAACACAATTGTCTATATTCAAATAAATAAACTTAGATTTATCCATTTCTTCAGGCTGTTACTTTAACTACTATGTGGAAGTGTCTCTGACAGGAAGAAGAGGTAGGACATCAGGCCCCTGTAAGGCAATGATACTCAAAAATCAAGTGATGAGGTGCCAGTTAAGATGGCTGCCTGACCCAAAGACATTTTCTCTGCCTTCCAAAAGTCCAATAAAATTATTGCGAAAGAGTAGCCTCATAAGAACAAAGCGAATGGGAAGAACACCAGGATGATACCAAAGATTTCAATTAATGTCTGAAAAACTGAAGGGGACAGAAGACTGTGGGACCTCCTTGGACCATCTTGAGTGTACTTACACTCTTGTTGGTAAATCCTGAGGAGCTGGGCCTGAAAGTTTAGCAAGGCTCTCTCTCTTCCAGAAGTTAATCAGCCTCCTTCACAATATTTCATAGAATTAGAGAATTTGGAAGAGACATTAGAAACTGCAGTTCTACAGTCTGCATTGAACCAGTGAGGAAAATGGGGCATAGGGAAAATAATAGATTTCCCCCAGTCACCCACTAGTAACTCACAGACCTAAGATAATAAACCGTATCTCTTTCCCAGTACACGTTCTGCCATCCTTCATTGCCTGTGTCAGATGATCGGGATTGTCAAGGCCTCTCATGACTAAGTCCCCCTTACCTGTCCAGTTACCTCTACCTCTGTCATGCTGTTGCATGAGGCACAGAAGAAAATACTGAGCGAGGGGTCAGAAGACAAGAATGCCGCAGCACTGAGTAACTGTGTTGATTCACTGAGCTGTCTTGTATTTGTGGAGGTATGTGGTGTGTTATGGAGTGGGGTGGGGCAAATGGGATGGGATTTTTAATTTGCATTTTTAAGTTTTTCACTTTAAAAAAAAAATAATGTATGGGAATATTACTTAGCGAGGAAAAAGAGAAAGAAATCCTGCCATTTGCAACAATATGGATGGACCTTGAGGGCTGCATGAAATAAGCCAGACAGAGAAAGATAAACACTACATGATATCACTTAAATATGAGTCTAAGACAAACAAACAAAACAAAAACAGAAAAACAAAACAACAAACAAAAAAATCCTCCAAACTTATAGACATGGAGAACAGATTGGTGAGGAAATGGGTGAAATTAGTGAAGGGGGTAAAAGGTACAAACAAAATAAATAAGTTCTTGGGATTTAACATGCAGCAACAGCATAGTGACTATAGTTATCAATACTGCATTGCATAATTTGAAAGTTGCTAAGAGTAGATCTTAAAAGTTCTCATCACACACAAAAAGCATTTGTAACTATGTGTGGTGATGGATGTTAACTAAAGGTATTGTGGTGGTCATTTTACAATATACACAAATAACAAATCATTATGTTGTACACCTAAAGTGAATACAATGTTATATGTTGATTATATCTCAATAATAAGTAAATTAATTAATTAATGTATGCTCATTAAATTAAATGAGCTCTATCACAGGAACCATCAATAAATTATTCTTTAACATTTGAGCATCCTTTGGGACTCATTACTTTTTGTGCTTTAATATCCAGCTTAATATTCTTATGAATTATCAGATAATTAGGATTTCTTTAATCCTTAAACAATCAATATTCCTTTAAATATTTGTATACTTCAAAACTGAAAAAATTGAAAACATATGTAGCTATCAAATTAAAATTTCCCAAATATTTAAATATTGATTGCTAATGCAAATACTTCTAAACATTTCATTAAAACCACAATTCTACCATAATAAACTATCTTTGGCATTTAAGCACCTAAAAAGACATGAAGACTATTAAAATGATAAAAAGCTGATATGTACCCTGAAATGAAAACTAGTTACTGTAATATTATACCTTAGATTTAAATACTCTTATTTTATTTGCATTTATTTCTATGTTTGGCTTCTGAAAGTCACAGTAATTTTAGTGGTTTTTAGTTATCTCATCTGACCAAAGAAGAAGGACCTGGTTCCAGTGTCTGAGTAATCAAAGAATTGATGTTTGACCTGTGGCAGCATCTAAGGTAGTTCTTATTCTCTGGTTTTCCAACCAAGCTCCTTTCTATAACTATGTTTCACTTATTACAACGTAAGAGTTCTAATTTTCTGTCTTCCATACAGATTTACATTTTTCAAACCTAATGCCTTTCTGAAAATGATTTCTTCATTAATTGGGCACACCTGGCCGTATCTCACACACTGTCCCGCCATTTTGAGTTGTCGATTTGGCCTCTTAGCATTACTGAAAATGAATATAAACCTTACTGGAATATAAACCCTATTGGTATTTTATCATACTTTTAAGGGCCATCTGAAGGCAGAACTTTGCAACCAGCCTACTGTGCCATTCCCTATTGCTACCCATGAATTACAGGGGCCAAGACAGAGAGACCCCCCCTACCCTGAGCTGCTCGGAGCCTCAGTGCTCAGGACCTGTAGGGGAGGGCAACCTTTCGTGTGTCACAAATTAATACATCATTAGATAAATGTTATCCCTCTCTACAGGTGCCACAAAGTGAAAAGTTTAGGAAGCACTGGTTGGCACAATTCATCTCCAAAGAGAGAAGGGATTGAGTCTGCATGGTCAATGCTATTTTCTAGGACAAGAGGCTAATTCATCCTTGCTTCAGCCTGGCTAAGGGAAGCCCCTTTCAGTTGGCCCTTCTGTCCTTTGATCGTTGCCTCTGCATTTTATAAAAGTTTGCACGCTATCTGGTGGCATGGACTGTCCCAGACCCATCCTGACATTTTCCTGAGCCCCAAGACATGAAGGCAGCTACCTTCCAAAGGACCTTGGGGTCTTTTAATGGAGGAAAGTTAGAGAGATCCAAATCTGAGCATGATCAATGCACAGTGAGAATTGGGTGGTGAGACTACTAACTAGCAGAACGGGATAATACATGTGCATTTTTAAAGAAGGCATGAGTTTGCATAGAATTTTGCACTTTGGTGTAGCATGTTTCCATATCTTCTCTTCCTTTATCAACCACCAATACTCCCCTTCTACATTGACAATAGCAGCGTCATCATTCTATGATCCCATTATCTCCCCATCACCCAAAAGTAGCATTTTGTTATAGGTCCTGTGGGCTTTTTTTCTTTAACAAGTCAGTATTTTCACCTTTAAAATAGGAACAATTCTCCAACCTAACAGGTAGTTGAACGGATTAAATGAAATAGTGTAAAAAGCCAAGAAACCAAAAACTATTTTTATTAACTACCGCTACTTTTCTATCATAGATTATCTTCTCAGGGTTTGTAGAACACATCTATATTTTCCTTTTTCCTTATCTTTGCTCACAGTGGTCCCCCACCCCCCACTAGAATGCCTCTTCTCTGTTGGGAGACAAGGCTCAGCTTAAATGATGCCGCCTCTGGAGCTTTCCAAAGCTTCCAGGCAGGGCAAGTCCTTTCTTTTCTGTGCTTCAGGAGTGCACCAGTAATTCTGCTTCTTAAAATCACTGGATTATGTGATTTGTGTACACATCCATCTCATCTAATAAGATAAGTTTGTGGAGTTCAGAGGTCATGTTGTATATACCGAGAGCCTCATACAGAGCCTTGCATGAAGTAAACTGGAGATGTCTGCTGAACTGAATTGAATGTTGATTGATCACTGACTGATTTTCTGTGATTGTGCAATTAAGCACACTCAAAGAGCTATTGATGAGTGGGATGAATAATTATTTGAAACACTAGACTTACTCTGATAACACCGCAGGTTCCTGGAATTGAAGAAGGGTGGGCTCAAACTATAGAACTGAATCACCTAGGAGACTCATTAAAAATGTAGACACTTCAGGGGTGCCTGGGTGGCTCAGTCCATTAAGCATCTGATTCTTGGTTTCGGCTTAGGTCATGATCTCAGGGTCAGGAGATCGAGCCCAAGATGGGCTCCTGGCTCAGGGGGGAGTCTGCTTAGGATTGTCTCTCTCCCTCTCCTTCCCCCTTTGCTTCTCCACCCCCTCTCCCTGGCTCATGCACTCTCATAAATAAATAAATAAATAAATAAATAAATAAATAAATAAATAAATAAAATCTTTAAAAGGATCCATGCTGACACTCAGGCTCCACCAGAAACCCTAGTGAAGCAGAATGTCTGGTGATGTAGCCATGCAATCTGTCTGCATCGTTGACATTGCTCAGGTGGTTATGCTGCACACCAACCTTCGAGAACCACCGTGTGGAAGAAACCCAGGTCCCCATCTCACCCAGCGCAGGAATCCTACTCAGAGACCCTGACAACTCTCTGGCCCTCGTCTATGCATCTTCTAGTGGCCATTGGCAAGGTCTTCAGACAAGGTGTCGCTGATGTGATGGTAATGCATCATGCGGGGGTGGGGAGCCACGGTATGTGTGATGGAGCCAGGAAGAGGCCTTGTGAATTTTGTAATACTGTCTCAGAGTGAGTAGTGAGAGTTGAGAATAAACCCTCATGGGACAGCTATGACCATGGAACTGAGGTATCCTAAGACGGAGGTGGGATTTGGCCCCAGAAGAGGTGGATTGGATTCGCCACATTATTATGTGCTGGCTGTGGAACTAAGGGCACGCTAGTGAGGCTCTCTGAGTTTTTGTTTGGTTTTCTGTAAAATGGGAATGTGAGAACCTCCTTCACTCTCAAGGATGTGATGAGGACTTTGCGAGAGGCAAGGATCCATCTAAACATGTTTTATTAAATCTCAAAGTGGTCTTTGTTTGTTTATTATTTTCATGCCCGCGTCAGTTTAAAAGGCTCACGTACAGAGAATTTCTTTCACTTCTCCCAGCTCCTCCGTGCTGGTTAAGGGGACCTCGAGTGCAGCTGTACCGTAAACACAGATGACATCCACAGTGCACACGAGGACCTACCTCCTGACTCGTCACAGCACACATCGGGAGAAACTGCTTGGCCCCTCTGGTTTACAGCCATAAAACGAGAGTCAAGTCACCCATTTACAGAGATGGAAATGCTCTCCTGGCGCCACGCCGCGGCTGTGGCTCTGTTGTCCACTGACATGGCCCTGCTTGGAAGGGCGATGAGCTCCGCTGCTGTCAAAGGCCAGGGCTCATGCTCCGTTCGATTCCGAAGTGGGTATGGGGTCCTCCAGCTCAAAACAAGCACTTCTGAGATTCGAGTAAAGGAGGTCACGTCATCTCCAGAATTAGAACCTGCCCCTGGTGATGGCTTCACCCCTCTCCCTGCTGTGGGAAACGGTTTAATCCCACTTGTCAGGCACCTTAGTTACTCCTTTCTGGAGGCCCAGCGCCCCCACGCACCTTACACAGATGCTCTCTCAGCATTCAGCTGACTTGCTCAGCAGTGAACTGAATGTATACTTCTTATCCAAAGGAAGATCTTAGTCAAAGATACACCTCATTGGTGAATGTGGTGGTTATAACAATACTTCTCTGTAGAACCCAAGGTTCCACATATAGTTTAGACAGAATCTCTTATTTGGGAGGGTCTTTGACAATCTAGCATTTTCCCAAATGTATTCCATAGAACATTAATTATGTGAGATACTCCTTAGTTTCTACCTGATTACTCTGATTTTTTTGTTTTTGTTTGTTTTAGTGATGCTTGTGATTTCCCTTTGCTACCGCCTTAGAAAGCTCTGAGTTATCCAGTAAAGTTGGAGCCAGCTGGCTGTTCTAACCACTGAAAGACAATTTCAGCTCTGATGAATGACAGAGTCAGATTCTTGCCCTTTATCTCAGTCCCTGGGAATGGGTTAGTGGTCCAGTCCTCTCGCTTATTTGTAGGAATGGCTGAGAGAAAGATCCATTTCAAATATCATCCATTAACTCAACAGAAGCTGTGTTGAATCCATGTTCTTTACATAAAGCAGAAATGATACTTGGAAAGTACCATAGTCTGAAATCCAACTGTGTAAGAAGAACCACATTGCTGATGGCAGCAGCTAGGGGCCTGTAGCCTGTTGAAAGTCCTTGGGACTCTAGCATCTGCCCATATTTATAACAGTTTTGCTTTTTTGCCCTTGAAATGACACATCATCATAGGGTTTCAAAGAGATTCCAAATCAGAGAGGGCTGAGCCTATGTAAGAGCCGATGGGAGAGTCACGGCATTAAAGTAGCTGTCATCCAACAAATGAGGAATAGAGTAATTTCAGAAACTATGAGTCCACAAATTTCTTTAGAACTGAGGGCTCCAGGCAGTTCTCAGACACGGCAGCCAGTCCCAGTCTTTGGAACCCACCACAGCATAAGTGAAGGAGGGGGATTCTTTCACGTGTGGCCAAGGAAATCATAATGCCTAACCAAACACTTCTAGGAAGCAGGCAAGCTATGGATCACGTCATTAAATGTAGGTGTACATGTCTCATTGGGGCCCTCAAGATAAATAGTATGAAAAATAGTACTTAATATCTCTCTGGGTGATTCTGTTCTGGAAACAGCTAAATGACATGAAAATTGTCATCTGTTATGGATGAGAATAATAAACTCACGGAGTAATTTTTATCCTGAATTCAGATCCCGTCTGCTTCTCCCTCCGCTCTCTTTCCACATGCTGTAATGGGATAAATGATGTTTTCAATCAGGGAGGGATGGGAGAAATTAAGAAGCTTCAGGAAAAGTATATCCTAAATTTCCAAAAAGCTGTCTAGGCCAGTCCAGAGTCTAGTCAGAAAGCGTATTCATCCTGCCTGGATATTTCCACTGACAGCGGAAGCCAGGAGGGACAGCTGGAAATGATTACACTTGTGACCCTTTCCCAGGGAGAACCTAAAGTGGAAGGTACTTGGAGGCTCACAGCTTGTTACCATTTTGCCTTTGTTTCTCCGGGTGAGCAGTCATGCTGAATGAATTTGTGATTCACTTAATAAACACTTGGGGGAATGATTTCTTGCTTCCCTGAGCCATGTTTTTTAATCTGGTCTACACCACCCTTCAAAATATGAAAGAAAAAAAATGCCTTAGAAAACCAAATGACTGTCTTTTCTCAACATGGGTGAAGAATGTTTTCATTCTGTTGGTGTTATTACAGAAGAAGGTGTGTGTGGCCAGGGGACGGGGGGAGGCACCAAATTAGGTGTCAGCCCTACCTGCCCGTGGGGTGGCTGAGAGAATTACTACATCTCAAGTGGTTTGAAAAGTGTAAAAATTCTAGAAATATAAAGTCATATTTTTCTCTTCTATTTGGTGAGCCTATCAGGCCCCAATCATACTATTGACTAGTTTCCCCCAAACGCTACCGCAAGTCAAGAAAAGACACTCCCCTCATGCCCTTAATGAGCCTATCTTAAGGGTTCACCTTATAGGTGTTCTTTCTCATTGGAGCCTAAGTGATATAACCATTGCAGAATCTTTTTAAAAAACCCAAACAAGCAGAGAACATATATTCTGCTTATGTTGAACTGAAGGATCTGCTTGGCCCAGTCAGCTGACTTCTTCTCTCTATATTTATACACTTGTATACATCATTAATCCTGGAGTGAACCAACTGTTCAAGGATCGTGTAGTACGGCCAAAAAGCCAAACAATGTTTCACTATAGGTTATAGCTCCTGAACTTTCTGCCAGAAATTCAATACACACATCCCATACCTATTTCACTTAAGAGAGTGGAAAGGAAAAATGAGAATGTTCCAGCATCCTGAAGCTTCTATGTGAAGAACGTATTTCTGACTGTGTCTGCAGCAAGGTGTTTGTGGACAAGGGTTTCCTGTGCGGGGAAATTTGCTGGCTTGTTTCAGAGATTCCTGTGTCAGAGCTGAGAGACAACGTGCTCCTGAAAGGTAAACAGCACATGTGCTTCGATGGTCACTGAAGCTTTACGTTGACAATCACGGGGAGGTGGTTTTAGTTTAATAACTGCAAAATAGCATTGCCGTTTAGATAGCTTTTGTTTTTGAAAGATGCTTACATCATCTTCTAGAACTGACCATGTTAGGCTTTGCTTTAACTTCTCATCTACTACTAAGAGCTCTTTCTTCTTATTTCCTTCTATTCAGGACCCTTTTTTTCTCCTGATATAGCTTTTCTATGATTTCCTATGATTTTCCCTTTTACCTACCCATCAGGTGCATTGTTCACTAAGTGATCCTCCAGATTTTTGTACTAGTTGTAGAGGGTAGTAGTGGGGATGGTAGCATAATAATAAATACTATTATTTATTAATTTATTTGCTATATTTATTATTATTTAGTATCATAATAAATAAAAGTAAATAATAGTAATAATAAGGGAACACTAGCTGCTGTAGTAAAAATTGCTTGTTTTCAGCTTCCTAGCATCAGTTTCTCCTTCTGAAAAAAATAGTCTTCCATTTCCATTTAGAGACTTGACCTGTCTTACTCTCAGTCTACGTGGACACAGGACCCAGGTCTGGCCAACCAGAACATTCCATCCTCCGGCCCCAGTGACTGACTCACTGCTGCCTATGAGATCCAACCAGGCCAATGAAATCTCATTCCAGGGGGTTCTCTTGGTATCTCTTTCTCCTGTGGCTGCTCAGCTGGGAGGATGTCTCAGCACCCATTTTGTCATCTCATGGGGGATAGTCTGTCTGAGAATGAAAGCAATCAGAGGAATATAGAGCCAACTGATTTAGAGAGAACCCACAGTGAGGACCTTGGGTCAGCCATAGATCCAGATGCTTCTGAACACAGAACTTTTTGGGTTAAGTGAGGTTGAGCTGGGCTTGTCCCACTTACAGCTGGAAGAACCTTGACTGATACAGCGGTAGCCATGTCATGAGTCGAGCACCGTTCGTGCACCAGGCACCCAGGCAGGTGCATTACTAGACGTCCTCTCCTCTAATCCACTCAACAGTCCCATGTTTGTTCTGATTGTATAGATGAGGAAACAGATTTAAAGAAGTAACTTGTCTGAGGTCCTAGGTTGGTGGGGAACACCAACACCTCTAAATTGATAATATTGATAAGATTGACTTTAGCAAGAAAGGCCTGTGACATCAACTTAGAGAAATATTCACATGGGAGGGCTGCATTAGCGATCACGGGGGGCAGTGAGAGGATGACTCTGAGGCACGGTTGAGCCTCCGAATCTTTATTGGGCCAGTCTCCTCAGAGCTGACCGTGGATGAATGAAATGTAAGCCAGACAAAATTGTGCTCACTTGGCCATGGGGCTGGTCAGATCCTGGGATTGTCCACAGGGAAGAGGAGTGAGGACAGTCAGTCCAAGGCTTCTGTGAAGAGAGAAGCATGTATGTCAGGCTATGTGTACGAGGATTAGGTACCTCCTGGAAAGGGTCTTGAGATAGGCCCAGATGGGGTTAAGTGGCTGGTGAGAGGATGAGGCAGCAGTTGACCCTGGAGTCCGTTCCAGCCAGCATTTGTGGCTGATGATTGATTTGTCATGGTCTGGCCCAGGGTGAGGTGAAGTCATTGCGGTTGAAGGTTAAAAAAAAAAATCCAAGCGTGTTCACTGTGCCCAGCTGGGGCCTGTTTGCGCCGGGTCCGTTCTTTGCCTTGCCCCTGCCCTGCCCGCCCTGCTCTGCCCTGCCCTGCTGCTAGGGGGCGCTGCCCGGGGCGGCCTTCCCGGGCTCCTGTTTGACGGCTTCCGTCCGGGCGCTGGCGCAGCAATGGCCGGTGCCGCCGAGAGATAAGCGGGGACGACGGCGAGCTAGCGGGTTTCCTCCTTCCGTCTCCTCCAGGGCTTGGGCCCTCACGGCCACCATAGTTTCACTTCGGCCTCCCAAGCCCAGGCCCTGGACCTCTGGAAATGAGGCCTTCGTGCCTTCCGTCTGGGGCGGGCGGAGGCTTCCGGCTCGTGCCGACCCCCTGTCCTGCTGTCTCGGCTCCTCCATCACCTGGGGAACCAATCCCACATTTCCTCTTTTCCGGGTCAGCCAAACGTCCAACATAAAACCACTTCCTGCGTGCGAGGTGACCCTGCATTTGAGTCCCCTCATGTAGTATGTGCTTAAAACCAAGTTGGTGGCCCAGGAGGTGGGCGTGCGATCCGCCAGCCTCTCCCGCGCACTGTACCCTGTTTCGCGGGTCTGCCCAGCGGGATCAGGGAGCCTGGCTCTCAGCCCCCATTTAAAGGGCTGGCCGGCCCTCTACTTCCCACTTACTCCTTTGCAGGCTACTAGGTGCTGAGCCACAGCAATCGTTCCTGAAAACCTTTTCCGTCTTCTCAGTAATCGTATTAAATATCTGATTTTGTGTGGGCTGCTCAGAGAAAACATACTTCCCTTTTCACTACAGACAAGGCATCTTCGCATGACTCGTCACTGGGATTGCTTTTTTCCCTTTTTTTTCTTAATTTAAGAGACAAGTCTGACTTACCCTGAAAACAGTGATTGTGGTTAATGGACTTAGCATACGATTTCCCATTAATGCAGCAAATTCAAGGAGGTTTTCATCTGAGTGGAGGTGAATCACAGCATTCTTATACCATGGTATTGAAAAACATCCATCATTAAATAAACACTATTGCCTTTAAGCCATTTTTTTCACAGTAAAGTCAACCTAAATTCTTGTTTGCCCCTGAAAGAGCCAGGAAATTTATCTTTAGCCACAGTTTATACATCTGCCTGCCCTTGCCTTCAGCATGCCACGTTTCCAATCCCAGTCTTTATTGTTGGCTTATAGGACCATCCTCTGCTTCAGGAAGAAACCCAGAAGGTTCTGCATGGGGTCAGTGGCCCAGCTGACTGGAGCTGAGTGAGCCAAGGGGGCTCACATGGGTACAATGTTTTGTTGGCTCTATCATCTGCAACTGGGGTTGGCCAGACTGGGAGAACTTTGGGAGACTCCACAGGAAGTAGATATTTCCTGACCAGCTCATCCCTTGCTAACTCTCCAGCATTTTCTTGTCTACAACTAAAACATTTTGCTTTGTATGTGCCTGCCCAAGGCCTCTTGAGACAGTGGGTGGGATTTTTTTTCTTTCGTTTTTCAACCTGTGCCAAATGTATCAGGAGTTAAGTCCATAATGCATAGATCTTGGCCCCAGATCTCTTAGGGATGTGACCTCTCTGTTGCTGCCACAGGCTGCACAGTAACCAGAATGTGTCTGAAAATCCGACCTTTTAAGAATTCTTAGCTTGGTGCTTCTGTAGAAATGAAAACCCTGTTAAGAGGACACTGAGAAAACAAGCCTGACAAGCTCTTCCCTTCCTATGACCTAAGTCAGGATGAAAAGAGAGTGGAATCCATCCAGATGCATGTCCAAGGAGAGGTCTAAGAGGAAGCACCCCCTGTTTCTAGCTTTCGCTTCTTCTCAGGCTAGGTCCTCTAGGCAGGGCCACCACATCTGGCCAAACAGGTCAACTTCAGGATGCACTGCTCTATGCAGTGCACAGCCTGCCCAACTGTGTGTGGTGGCCCTCCTGTGGGACTGAACTTCCCTGGTTTCCCTTGCTATACCTGGACCTAGACATAAAATGTCTTCTCTCTCTTAACCCCAACTTTCTCTCTGTGTAAATTATTCATGTCAGGCCTCAGTTTCTTTGCCTTAGAAGAAGAGGGGGTGATTCCCTACCTCAGAAAGCATTTATGAGACTGAATGAGCTGGCAAAAAAGGGATTTACATTACTTGGGGAAAGTCTTCCCCAAAGACAATGTAGTATTATTTTCAAGTTGGCCCTAACAAAATTACTCTTTGGGAATGAAAAATTTACCCATAGGAGCTAAACTAACTTATTCCATGTGCTGGGATGACCACGGAAATTAATAAGGGCTAATGTGCCCCAGGGTCCCCAAGAAATGAGGCTGACCTCAAGTCAACCATGCTTTGGAAAATTTGGGATCGTAAGTGGCCTTGAAATTATTATTACCCTTCTGTACTACTACAATTCTTGAGTTGAGAATTGTAACATTCATTATTCTTAGAGTCAGCCTCATTAGGAAATGCTGTAGGTTATAGGAGAAGGTTGTCTTCAAGAACCAGATGGTCTCAGAGAAAAGGGATGGAGTTGCTTCACCAAGAAGCTCATGAAACCAATGAGAGTTCCCTGTGGGGAGCACCTGGGTTGGCTCTGAAGGGCAGAGTCTGGCAGCTCAGAAGCAGACAAGACAGACGTGAGAGATTGCATGGGCAGAGAAACAGTCTGGTGTGTTAGTGGAATCCACAGTTGACGGGAATGGAGATTGCACATTTGGAGAATGAGAGATAGGGATGAGTGGGGTGGACTCACCACAAACCAGAGACCACAGAGGGCTAAGAAAGCACCACAGGACCTGGGCTTGGTACTTGGACACATTGAATATGTACTTTTTTTTTTTAATTAAAATTTTGTTAGTTAAACATACAGTACAATATTGGTTTCCG
The DNA here is from genome assembly GCF_002201575.2 of Neomonachus schauinslandi. Classification (NCBI taxonomy): domain Eukaryota; kingdom Metazoa; phylum Chordata; class Mammalia; order Carnivora; family Phocidae; genus Neomonachus; species Neomonachus schauinslandi. The sequence continues at coordinate 92,105,567 of NC_058408.1, forward strand.
GAGTAGAATTCAGTGATTCATCACTTACATACAACACCCAGTGCTCATCACAGGTGCCCTTCTCAATACTCCTCACCCATCTAGCCCATCCCCCACCCACCTCCCTCCATCAACCCTTGGTTTGCTCTTTACTGTTAAGAGTTGTTTATGGCTTGTTTCCCTCTCTCCTTTTTTTTCTTTCCCCCCTTCCCATATGTTCATTTGTTTTCTGTCTTAAATTCAACATATAAGTGAGGGACACCTGGGTGGCTCAGTCGGTTGGGCTTCCAACTCTTGGTTTCGGCTCAGGTCATGATCTGGCAGTCGTGGGATCAAGCCTCGAATTGGGCTCTGTGCTCAACATGGAGTCTGCTTCAGATTTTCTCCCTCTCCCTTTCTCTCTCTCAAATAAAAAATTAAATCTTAAAAGAAAATTCCACATATAAGTGAGATCCTATGGTATTTGTCTTTCTCTGACTTATTTCACTTAGCATAATACCCTCTAGTTCCATCCACTGTGCTGCAAATGGCAAGAGTTCATTCTTTTTGATGACTAATATTCCATTGTGTGTATATAGCACCTCTTCTTGGTCCATTCATCAGTTGATGGATATTTGGGCTCTCTCCATAGTTTGGCTATTGTTGATAATGCTGCTCTAAACATTGGGTGTAGGTACCCCTTCGAATCTGTATTTTTGTGTCCTTTGGGTAAATACCTAGTAGTGCAACTGCTGGATTATACGGTAGTTCTATTTTTTAACTTTTTGAGGAATCTCCAAACTGTTCTCCAGAGTGGCTGCACCAGTTCGCATCCCTGCCAACAGTGCAAGAGGGTTCCCCTTTCTCTGCATCCTTGCCAACACCTGTTGTTTCTTGTGTTAATTTTAGCCATCCTGACAGGTGTGAGTTGATATCTCATTGTAGTTTTGATTTGCATTTCCCTGATGGTGGGTGGTGATGATGAGCATCTTTTCATATGTCTGTTAGTCTTCTTTGGAAAAGTGTCTATTTTCATGTCTTCTGCCCATTTCTTATCTGAATTATTTGTTTTTTGGGTGTTGAATTTGACAAGTTGTTTATAGGTTTTGGATACTAACCCTTTATCAGATATGTGGTTTGCAAATATCTTCTCCCAGTCCGTAGGCTGCCTTTTAGTTTTGTTGATTGCTTCCTTTGCTGTGCAGAAGCTTTTTATCTTGATGAAGTCCCAATAGTTCATTTTGGCTTTTGTTTCCCTTGCCTCTGGCAACGTGTCTAATAAGAAGCTGCCACGGCTGAGGTCAAAGAGGTTTGTGCCTGTGTTCTCCTCTAGGATTTTGATGGTTTCCTGTCTCAGAATAAATACTTTCTGTGGCCATCAAACCAAGTATGTGGGGAAGAACCTGTTCCCTCAAGTAGGTCACAACCTTAGAGAAAATTAAAACTTTTTTCTTCTCTGCACAGTCTGGTGCTTCTCTTTATATATAATTTCCCATGTGGGGACACACTGCTTTGCCAAATAAACATCCCTTCCTAAGGGGTGTTCAGACTGGAACTTGTTTTCAAAAATGTGTTTGTCTCCCAACAAGGAAAACAAACTATTCCTGAAACTGGCATCCTTCAAATTAGAAGCCAAAGCAAGTTGCTGTAATGTATTTGTCATCGATAACTCACACTGAAATCAGAGTTTGGGTTGTTTTTTTTAAAGCTTAAGTCCTCGGGCGCCTGGGTGGCTCAGTTGGTTAAGCGACTGCCTTCGGCTCAGGTCATGATCCTGGAGTCCCGGGATCGAGTCCCGCATCGGGCTCCCTGCTCAGCAGGGAGTCTGCTTCTCCCTCTGACCCTCCCCCTCTCATGCTCTCTCTATCTCATTCTCTCTCAAATGAATAAATAAAATCTTTAAAAAAAAAGCTTAAGTCCTCAAACTCTCATTTCAGTGAGCATTTAGTCAGAACACGGACCTCCCGGAGATGAGGGAAAGCCTGGTTTTCTGATGCAGCACCTGACGCAGGAAGCCATTAGGCATGGACTTCACTGTGACCTTGGGCCAATCCTCAAATGGAGAGACCACTGCCTCTTTCCAAGCGAGCCTCTTAAGGGCAGTGATATAAGGAGTGTGCGTTTCAGTCAAAACTTTGTTGTTTGCAAGGAGAGGAAACCCAAGCAAGCTTACATAAAGGTTGTAAAAATATTGAGATGTCACTGAGATGAATTTCAGCTAGTTCTCAAGGGAACGGAGCTTGAAACTGGGAGCCACCAGGGAGAAGGCATCTCTCTCTCTCTCTCTGGAGCAGCTCAGTCTGACATCTGCTTTCCTCTGAATTTGCTTACTTCTCTTCTCTGCAGACATACTCGATTCTCATTATTCACAGCAGTTATGTTCTCTAAAATCACACAATCACTGAATTAGGAAGTGCTGAGTTAATTACTTGTGGGGGAAATATGGGATTAGGTTCCCGCAAGCCTCTGGTCCCAACATTTTTGCTGACTGAAAAATGCATACCCTTGTTTTACGTGTATTTCTGTTTTAAGGCACCATATTGAATATTTATTGTTTGTTCATTAACATTGAACTCACAACCAATAGCACTCTAACCCGGGCCTGAAGGAAGCTTCTGTAACACACGTATTTTCTCTGTAAGGAACATCACAGCCTTCTTGAGCTCAGTAACACTAGATAGCACTTCAGGACTATGCTTGGGGTCATTTTAAACAATGAAATCAACAACAAAATCACAAAAATGTGGAAAACATGGCGCTAAATCAACTGTGGAAAGGACACTTGTTTATAGCATAAGAGCTAAAACAAGAAGGCAGAGCGTCACCGGGGTCACCCCTCAGCTGGAAACACGGCGCTGAGTGACTCTCAAGTTTTCACCACTTTGCTCACGTCTGCAAATAACTGCAGAAGCACTGTGAGTATGGATATGGGGGTGACAAATTTTAGTGACTAAGGAAATTCACAAAAATGGAGCATGCGGTTAGTAAGGATCTACTGCAGCTTCTCTTGGCTCAAGGTCTCTGCTTCCCTACAGCTTCGGTTTTCTCTGTGGCTTTCACTCTCCTGAACCCCACCAGCTCCAGCTTCAGCCATGGCTGATGTGGTCTTTCTGCTCTGCTCCCTGTGGATAAATGTCTCAATCACTTCAGGTTGCCATCCCCAATCCCCCGAGAAAGAAGCCATTTGGCCTAACCTACCCTTTGAATTGATTCCATTTGGATCCAACGTCCACTGTGGTCCAATCTACTGTGGTACCAGTGGGGATGGTGGGTGTGCATTGGGGAAAAGGAATCATACAATACATAGGCTCCTCCAAGCTTGAACATGGAGATATTAAACCAAAAAGAGAAAGTGGAGATTGCAGACAAAGTAACTAGTTTTCTGGTACAGTATAACTTCAGGAGTATCAGGAAATATCCCTTTCTACTTTCTTTTCTTTCTGGATTTCCCCCCAAATGCTCACTGATGTTTCAGATTTTCTTCACAGGGTCAAAGATGAAAGATTGTTCTTTCATGATTGGAGATAGGTCTTAAAGTACCAAAATGCATTGGAGATGTTAAGAAAAAGAATGTTGATCCCCAAAAAGGTATAAATGGCTGATGGGAAGTCCTTTCTCTGAAATCAGGGGATTGCAGAAGACAGGAGAGGAAACAGGAAGTAGCGCAGAAAGGGGAACCAGGGAGCTCTCTGGGAAATGGCACCTGAATCCCAATTTTACCTGGGCTGGTATTTGCTTGCTTGTTTATTTTGTTTTTGTGATTGTGTTTTGTTTTGGTTTTTGCCCCAGGCCCCCAAGGCTGTCTCAGGGAGGGGAAACTCCTGCAGCATCTTGTCGCCCGCTGCTGTCTCTGTGAGCTTTGATGAAACCCCAGAGCCGTGAGGTCTGAAATTTTCTAAACATCATCAGCTAACCGCTCTCTCAGCAGCAACAACACACTCACATATCCAGCTCTCATGGAGCTGGACAGAAACTCCGCTAGCAAGACTTTGCCTCTTAAAATGCAATTTAGCAACCATCTTTCTCCTGTTACTTTTACTCCAACTCCAGTGGGTATCAAAGTACTTCCTCTAAACAGATGCAAACACAAGTAAACCTATTAACAGATATCTTTCCAAGACGCCAAGAGATTATAATCCTCTCCATCTCTGGGATCCAGAAAGGGAAGAATGGAGACCAGATGGAGAAGTCACCCTCACGGAGGCAAGGAGATAGGCAATGAAAATGACAGAGATGAAAATGACACACAAATGGTTCTGGCTGGCAGAGAGGGCAGCCCCCGGGGAGAGGAGGTGCAGGGAGTTCGGCGAGGTGGGTCGGAGGCAAAGGGATAGAGACGGGAGAGTCTGGTGAGTGATTCCTATCTTAACAGGGTAGGTAAGAGCAGGGGGGTGGGGTGGGGAGGAAATATGGCCTTTGGAAAGAAGAATGATATGGGAGAACCAGTGTCTAAGAAAATGTATTCCCAGAGAAGTGGAGAAGTCCAGGCTATGACTTCAAGAACTGGAAGATTTAGAAGTCAGTACAAGTGGGAATTAATGAAGGGCTTAAATCCAGTCCCTGACAACAGGCCAGGCTGAGAATGGCTCCTAAATTTATCTAAAGATCTCATAGAATTTTAGAGCTAGAACAACCATAATGGGGGGGGGGGTGCTGTTTCCTGGTATCAGTCAGCATTTGGGATTGCTTAATCCAAGGTAAGTGGCAGGATATGAATATCAAAAAGCATATGCCTGTCCCTGCAACACATCATCCCCCCACCCCAAAACCCTTCCTCCCTAGTTTCCTGATGTCATATCCTGGCGTCGTGAAAGGGGGTGGGGCGAGGTTATATAACTGTCTGAAGTATTGCAGAACATGAAACAATAAATAAGCTCTGTAAATTGTGAAACATGAGTCATGATTCTTTGTTCTGCATCTTAATAACTGCATTTTTAAAATTATATATTTTTGCTTCATGATAGAAATCAAAAACAAAACAAATTTTTAAAAAACCTCTAAGTGCCCTCTCACGGAGGAACCTATTTTCTACATCACATCAGGCCTCGGCGATCGCTATTGAAATAATAGCCAGCAGTTTTTAAGAGTCTGTCTTGGCAGGCACTCAAAACCACCTACTTCTATACCTGTTTTAAAGAAGAGGAAACCAAAAATAGAGAGGTTAAGTGGCTTATCTATGGTTACCTGGTCACTACTTGTCACAGCCAAGATCTGAGCTCAGAGCCCCTCTTGTCCAGAGTCCACGCTCTTGCTCCTTTCCGTGACACGACACCGTCTCTCGGGTCTCCTCTCCGAGCAGAGGTCTAGAGAGACCCCATGAACGCCAGCCTGAGTTTGGCCACCTGCTCCACAGCTGGCAGCCTCCTGGCTGACACTCTCAGGTTACAGATGGAAACTTCCCACTACGCATCTTCAGGTGCTCCCAGCAATCCTTCTCTCTTCTGCTCACACCCTGATCTTTGAAGAATACTTCTTCCAGCTTCTAGGTGCAACCTAAAACCCACTCTTGATAAGGAAAGAGAGATATTAAAAGAAATATAAACTTGCAGCAGGGCCTCAGGAAGCCTGGAAAATTTTTTGTACTTCTATTAACTAAAAAAAATCTATTCAGTTTGGGGGGAAAAAGAATGTGAGATACACATGACTGAATGAGCTGAGGCTCCTCTTGAAACTACGGGTTTAAAATTCGAATGGGAGAAGAGGCTTCTGGGCCCTCCAGTCCTCAACAGGGTAGTGGGTGTGCTCTCCTCTCTCTACAGATAAGTGAAATTCTAGAGGTAAATGTTCTTTTTCAATCAGACCTGGGCTAGGTGATGGAGACACAGTGACCAAAGGGCAAAGTCTGTGCCCTTTAGGAAATTACAGGTTGCCCAGAGGAGGGAACACAAGAATATAAAAGGTCGGCTCAGAAGTTTGATTGGTAACAAATATTTTTATTAAAAAGATTGGGGGCACTTGGGTGGCTCAGTCAGTTAAGCAGCTGACTCTTGATAGCGGCTCAGGTAATGATCTCAGGGTCCTGGGATTGAACCCTGTGTCAGGTTCCCTGCTCAGCGGGGAGTCTGCTTGGGATTCTCTCCCTCTCCCTCTGCTCCTCCTCCCACTCACGCTCTCTCTCAAATAAATAAATAAATCTTTTTTTTTTAAAGATTGAATGATATAATGATTTCAGTAGATGCAGGAAAGACATTCAGTAAAAAAATAACTTGAGAAAGAGTAGTAAAAAGAAGCTTCCTTCAATTGATAAAGGGTAACTACCAAACCCATCAAAAATCTTCAAATTTTATAAACATCCTTATTTAGTTTAGGAATAAGTCAATAATGTCTCTTGTCACATCTGTTACTCAACACTGACTTGGCAGTCTTAACCAACACAAGAAAATAAGAAAAGAAGTTATAAAAAGAGATCTAAGACTGGAAAGGAAGAGATTAACTGTCATTTGTAGCCTATTTGATAATTTATTTCAAAAAGTTGAGAGAGTCAATGGACAAACTTCTATAAATAATAAAAATTTAAGCAAGGTAGCTGAATACAAAGGCAAAACAGAAAAATCTAATAATATCTGGCAAATGCATAGCACTTCATGCCTTTCAAAGCACTCAGATTTGTTTTCATTTGCAGAAGCTCCCCCAGATCCTGTGAGTTTGGTTAGATCATCCTCCTCATCATCAGTGGCAACTGTACCATTCCTATTTAACAAATGTGCAACTGAGGCAGACACTGCGTTTTTTCCTTTTAAAAAAACTGATGTGTGGGGCACCTAGGTGGCTCAGTCAGTTAAGCATCTGCCTTTGGCTCAGGTCATGATCTCAGGGTCCTGGGATCGAGCCATGCATCAGGCTCCCTGCTCAGCGGGAGCCTGCTTCTCCCTCTCTCTTTGCCCTTCCCCCTGCTCATGCGCTCTCTCTCTCTCTCTCTCTCTCAAATAAATAAATACATAAAAATCTTAAGAAACAAAACAAAAACTGATGTGTAATTCATATATGTTGATATTCATACTTTTTGGTATTACAGCTCTATGAGTTTTGACAAACATATAGACAGATAAGAGCCACCACAATCAAGATATAGAACAGATCTGTCCCCCCAAAAAAGATTCTCTGATGCTCCTTTGCAGTCAACCTCTCTTCCCACACCCAGCCCCTGATAACCACTGATCTCTTTTCAGTCCTATACTTCTGCCTTTTTCCTGACATTCTTTTTCTTTTTTTTTTTTTTAACTTCAGCTTTATATAAATGGAATCATACAGTATGTAGCCTCTTGCATCTGACTTCTTTCACTTAGTATAATGCACTGGACATTCATCTATGGTGTAGCTGGCTACAGTAGTCAGTTCCCTTTTCTTATCGAGTAGTATTCCATTGGGTGGATCCCATCAGGGTTTGTTTATCCATTCACCCATTGAAGGACATTTGAGTGTTTCCAGTTTTTGGTGATTATGAACACAGCCAGCCAACGATTTGTACACAGGTTTTGATGTGAATGTAACTTTTCATTCTCTGGAGTAAATGCCTAGGAGGGGATCGTTGGGTCAAATGGTAAGCATGTGTTTATAATAGACGGCCAAACTGTTTTCCAAATCAGCCATTCCATTTTGCATTCCCACCAGCAATGTACGAGAGTTCCATCTGCTCTGCATCCTTGTCAGCACTGATATTGACAAAGTTTTTTAGACTTCAGCCATTCTGGTAGGTGTGTAGTAGTATCTCATTGTGGTTTCAATTTCTACTTCTCTAATGATGAAAGATCTTGAACATCTTTTCAGGTGCTTATTTGCCATATGTATATCTTGTTTGGTAAAGAACAAAGAGATGGCAGAAAAAGAGCTATTCAATGTTTTGCCTATTTTTAAAAAAGTGGATTTTTTTTTATTGAACTATAAGAGTTCTTTTTATATTCTGGATATAAATCCTTTATCAGATATGTGCTTTACAAATATTTCTCCCACTCTGTAGATTGTGTTTTTGTTCTGTTAACAGTATCTTTGTAGAGCAGGAGCTTTTGATTTTGATTAAGTTCAATTTATCATTTTTCTTTTCTGTATTGTGTTTTTGATGCTGTATATAAGAAATTATTGTCTAATAATTCGTAAGCCACAAAGATTTTCTCCTAAGAGCTTATAGCTGATTCCTGAGGAAACTAATCCTAAAACTTAGATTCTCTGGGCCTTCATCCACTATTCAGTTTTACCACATCACGATCCTACAAAGTAAGTTGCATAAATTAAGGAATAAAAAAGATAATTAAAATGCTGTCTTTGGACATAGAGACAGAACTGTATCATTTAGCAGTTAATTTTTCTCTAAAGTCCTCATATATGTTCTTTTGCTTCAACAATTCAAGTTTATTTCTTGAGACTAGGACCATGCTCTATAATGACTACCATGTCCAGCCCTGTGGGTCCTGTGGGAGATATCCAGTTGTACACAATAATGCAGCAGATTTCATTTCCTGACTGAAGAGCACATTCTGGACCCTTCTCATTCTGCTAATCCAGAGATGAAATCAGTCATTTTTCAGCTGGGTTGGGTACTAGACAAGGAGGCTGTCTACTCTCTGGGTGGGGCCACTATCTGAGTGATATCATAGAGGAGTTAGCATCTCTCAGACGATTCTAAACCCTCAATAGCTACTCGCTCTCAAATACTCACAGCAACAAACAAACAAACACAGGTTTATGAAGAACTTGAGGAACCTGAGGCACTGGAAAGAAATACAACATAAATTCTAAGGAATCTGATAATCCAGCTAAGCCTGGTAGAAACAAAAGGAGGTAGATAGGAGTTTCAGTGTAAGGATTATGGGAATAAATGGCCAAACCAAAAGTTCAATAGATTTTACTAAAAGTATTCCGGAAGTAGCTGCCATAACTTAGATAAGAACTCCAAACTCCACATTCTGAGCTTGATGACAAATTATCAGAGCCCTGGACCTCTGCTCTGGGGCTGACAAATCCTTCCATGATGCACTTGCTGAAAAAACAAGCTCCAATGTTACATCCCTTTGGTGCTTTTGGGGTGTTGCTATCTCACTTAGCAAGGAAGAGGTGAGTAAATATTACCTCCGTTTTCAGTTAGGGAAAGGAGACAGAAGGTAAATAGAGTAATAATGTTGTGTGTGGCAGGGGAGAGGGAGTGGGTAGGATGAAGACACTCCATCCTCTTGAGAAGCATAATATGTCACAAAAATCAACTAGAGAAAACAGAATAGAGCAAACACCTCCATCAAAAAAATAATAAACCTTGAGAGAAAAGAAGAATTGGGAAGACAGCTTATTTAAAATGGCTTTTCCTATTTACAATAACCTTAAATTTCGTCAAGGTTGTAGTATGGTTTCAAAAATGTTTGGAGGAGCAGGGTATATGGACAAAGGATTTATAAATAAATACACATTTATAAGAGTAAAGACTTTTTAAATAAATAACTTCTAAGGTAGAATTTAAATTATGACATTCTATTGTTACTAAAAATTGTTATGGCTTACCATGTGTAAGTGGATGTTCCAACCAAATGGAACTTGAGCCATGATGTTAACACAGCCAGGATGGGAATGAGGACTGTACATTCAATTTTATGGGGGTTACTATTAGGATGACTCATGGAAATTGCTTTGTAGTTTAAAATTAGCCAAAGATCAACAGTTTTATATGGTTCAACCTAATTCTGAAGCAGAGTTTAATCCTAATGATCAGTTTTCTAGTACAGTATATTTCTAGTTGATACTCATTTTCCTAACCAAAGCCTTTCCTGATGGGCCCAGTCGCAGACCCTGACTCGTGAATGACTCAGAGGGTTCCTTCCCCTCAAGCCAGCTGAGGGCCCCTGCTCCCCTCAACCACCTTAACCTTCATCATCACCATCTTCAACCACCTTCAAACACCTTCATCATCCACTTCAAATACTGACAACAAAATACAGTCATGGTGGTGTGAATGGAATTAGCACTTCACGTGAGCTGAGCTTTTGGGAAATGTTTGTCTGGGCTACTTTCTTGATTCTAGAGAGCCCAGGGTTTCATGTTTTAGGTGCCAAATGTATTCTGTGTGTTCAATAAGACCTGTCCTTTGGGGGCAGTCAAAGAATAGAGACCTCAAAATGTGTATGTGACCTTTCCTCTGAACATATAGGCCTACTATTGCCTTTATTGACTGATTGATTGATTTTTCTATTGCCTTTAATTGACTCATCGAATAGAGAATTGAGCAGCTGTCATCTGCACAGCATCGTACCTACCACTGGGAATTGCAAAGCCATTGAATTTCCATGTAGGTGGCCAAACCAAATATACATCTACACGGGCTAAGTTACATGGCTTGAAACTTATGTAATAAAGCAATGCATTTCTGAAGCCAGGTTGTAAGAAAGGTACAAATGCCAAGAGACTTGCTCAGATAGTATTTTGAATCTAGAAGGAGAATAGTTCTGTGGCTAGAGAAGTCTAGTGTTTCTTCTGTTGAAGAAACAACAGCATTTAGAAAGGAAGAGACCAGACAAAGACGGTCCAGGTAGGAGCTACAGGATCAACAAAAGCATGGTCCCAGGATAGTTTATGAGGATCATGAATAACAGTGTCTATTATTTATCATGTAGATAGTCAGGTATAATCCACTATGGGGCAGTCAAGTGTAAAGGATGGGTACATTTATCATTTGTTAGTGGAAAAATCCACAAATGCAGTGAGAAACAAAGCTTCCTTTGTTCTTTGCCCTCCTCCTGTGCTCTCATCTCCTTACTCTCCCTGGGAGCTGAGTCTGGGTGATGGGTACTGAAATCTTCCCACCGAACTGGGAACCCCTCAATATTTCTGGCAGTGATCCCAAGTTGAAAAGTAGAAGCCACAACCAACTTTCATGTTCCTATCATTTTTGTTTAAATACTAGATTTTGGCGTGTCTGGGTGGCACAGTTGGTTAAGCATCCGACTCTTGGTTTTAGCTCAGGTGGTGATTTCAGGGTGGTGAGAATGAGCCCCACGTCAGGCTCAGTGCTGAGTGTAGAGTCTGCTTAAGCTCTCTTTCCCTCTATCTCTGCACCTCCCCTGCTCTCTAAAATAAACAAAAATAAATCTTTAAAAATAAAATAAAATACTAAATTTTAAGCATTAAAAATGTTGTGTTCATGATTGATAACTTCTTTGGTAAGTTTAACTGTTAAAATAAAAGCAAATGATTAATAGTTTTGGAGAAGACTCCAAAGGACCAAGCTGATTGTCACTTCTCTATTCAACTCAGAAACCATACCCATAGATGGTTAGTGACTTCATGCGGAACACACCTTGGGGTGTTTTTATTTTAAGAGAAGTCACGGAGGATAGGTCAATGCTTTACCCAAAAAATGAATTTCTCATGGTAGAATTTTCGACTTTCAGGCAGATAAGTGGAAGAGATGGTTTAGGACTGGAGAATCTTTCAAATACCATTATATTTCAAATAACTACTTTTCTGCCCTGAAGGGAGGTTATCGCTAACAGTGATGATAATAGAGAGGTAGTGGCCTCTTCTCCTTCCTTCTGATACTTAAAAGGCTAGTGCCAAAACCTCCATTTGACCCTGGATAAGTCTGGTGCCTACTGAGATAGAATTCTGAGACCTGGATTCCTCCAAGAGAAAAAAATAATTTGGCAGGTGAGAAAATTACAGTCACAGTATAAGCATCAGTTCACGATGGCCAGTCTCCATGAGTGGATCCTGGGAGACAAGGAAAGGCAAGGTGGCCCAGCCTTGGCCCGCTGCTATAGCCTCCCTCACACCAACATAAATTCACCTGGGTGTGGAACGAGGATGTTTGCACTGAGGCCAGGACTGGATGGGCTGCCAGCATCATGTAGCAGAATATAAAGGGGGACTTTTTCTCTTGCCGCAGAATTTTCCCAAACCGCAGGCACCCAGTACCCTCCTCCTAGAGACAGCGCCCCCTCACACCCCGACCAACCTACAAACCAGCCTTCTTATAGGCAACCACAGTCATTCTCCACCCCACCCTGTAGTCCATTCCTCATAGGCAGAGGCCTGGCAGGAGGGAGAGAATCAAGGGTCTCAGGTCAGCCCTGCAAGAATCCAAGTGGCTCACCACAGCAACCTTGCAGGGAAATTGTCTATGTGAGAGGCAATTCCCTTGACCCCACTAGGATGGCTCAATAAACTGCTCACAGTCCTAAAACCATCACTGCACATAGTATTCTATCCACATCATATCCCATCTAAATAACACCCCTGGAACACTCAAATGCAATTTCTGCTCAGAGCAGTATGCAGTCACCTCTGTAACTGAATCATTTAGGAAACTCTTGGTCTCTTCCCCTTTAACAAACCCACTTTCCATCCCTTCATTTATACCCAGGTATAAATGACTTTAAAAGTTAATGCTTTGAACAATCAGGAGAGAATCGCAAAATTCACCAGAGGCTTCTAGTTGTCTCTGGATCTCTAATTATATAGGCTCTGGCTGACTTTCTTGTGGTCATTCCCCACCCTGAGGGCAGTCTGCAAGTCTGAGTAATGCCTGTCAGAGCCACTGGGTGGCACTGGCAGGCCTGAGTTGTGGGCAAGAGGGAGGCTGAAAGAAAGAAAGGCCGGAGAGAGTCAAGGTGGACGGGGAGATGAGAGGGAGAGAGATAAAGAGAGAAAAGAGAAATAGAGAAGGAAGACTATGTCACAGGCAACAACTGCCTCATGGTGCCTCTGTAGGAACCCCTGACACAGAACAACGAGGCGAGCTTGTTTTATCCATCTTTATGTTCCCGGTACCTAGCTTGGTGCCTGCCTGATGCTCTGGGTCTGTCAACTGGTGAATGAATGCTGCAGCTCCTCCAGGAAAAGATCCTTAAATGGGGGAGGTTGAGGCAGTGTGCATCTGAATGCTCCATCCTATTGTTCTGGGATAACTCAGTTGAAAATTCAAAGAGTAGAGCCTCACTGTGGTTCTCAATCAATGGTAAATGTTTGCCTTGTACAGAAACAAAGCAGGAATATCAACACACACTGAGGTTAGATTACCCAGGAGTTGACAAATTATTCTGTAAAGAGCTGGATAGTAACTATTTTAGTCTATGCGAACCATACTTGTCTCTGCCACAGCAGCATAAAAGCAGCCACTGACCGTTGGTAAATGAATGAGTGTGGCTGTGTGCCAATAAAACTTTATTGATGAACACAGGCAGGAGGTCAGATTTGGCTCAGCGTTTGCCAGACCTTCAGTGCTTCGGGTTCTGAGGTAATCTTTCTGTTTTCTGTTACATCCTCTTTGATCCAATACCACTCTTTTAGCAAATGACTATCCACTGGTCTCTCTCTGAGTCTGTGTTGACCCCAGGATTTTAGACTGTAAATACTTTGGAGTCCAAGAGTCCACATAGATGGCTTCAATGTACCATAAGGGTTCCTGTCTTCCTTAGCTTTGAAATTCTCATAACACATTGCTTCTGAAGATTCCATAAGGGCTTAGATGGAGCAATGTGATTGGTGCCAAGTTACAGAACATGAAGTCTTGGGGAATTATACTGCTCTGGCTACAGTGGACCAAATTCAACCAGCCTGAGAAAGGTCATTCCCAGCTCAAACTGTGAAGTAACTTAAGTTTGTCTTTAGAAGCTTCTAGATACACACTCTCTACCCCTCCTCTTTCAGTATTCAGTCCCCTCATTCATGCTCCCTGCTCTCATTCCCATCAAGAACTTGATTCTTGGGTGCCTGGGTGGCTCAGTTGGTTAAGCGACTGCCTTTGGCTCAGGTCATGATCCTGGAGTCCCGGGATCGAGTCCCGCATTGGGCTTCCTGCTCAATGGGGAGTCTGCTTCACCCTCTGACCGTCTCCCCTCTCATGTTCTTTCTTACTCTCTCTCTCTAAAATAAATAAATAAAATCTTTTTTTTAAAAAAAAAAAGAATTTGATTCTTCACTTAGCTAAAGTAGAAGTAACATATAACAAATTGAATGTTTCCCATTGTGAGATATTCACAGTTTAATAAGGTTGAGAGCATTTGAATAAAGGGACACAGTGCTAATAATGGGATATTATACCTCCTGGGGATGATTTTTTATTTGAAAGTGGATTCCACTTTGATCATGGTCAGTGGGAAAATCCAGGAGAAATACTGAGTAGGCTACTCTATATAGCCCTGTGGCTTTACAGAATTCCATGGATTGGAACGTGAATGACATTTTTTGGAGTTGTGTAACACAGTGTGTGTGTGCGTGCGTGCGTGCGTGTGTGTGTGTGTGTGTGTAGCAGTTCCTAAGAGAGGCCAAGTTCCCTAAGAAATAGGTAACTGAAGTGTAAGTTTGTAGTTTTGAGTTTTCCTCCTTGGGAAATGAAAGAAGTTGACATGGGTAAGATTTTTTGCATGCCAAATGAAATCAAGCACTCTGGACCAGAGGAAATTGTATCTTCTTCCCAAGAGAGAAGTTTCCTCATATCATTGATCATGTTGGAGGCCTCTTATATATTTTTTAAAATCTCTATGGCCCCACCTCTTACTCCAGGAACTGCAGCAAAAACCAGTTCCGTGAAGGTTTGGGCCAGCTTCCTGTCGGCTCAGTCATATAGATCTGGGGTCATACTTCCCACTGCTTCTCTCACTGCAGGAAGAAGCAGATTTCCACTTACACATGGGTAAAATGGAAATGTGGGGCTCCCTTACCAATAGACGGAGGGATTTAGTGAAGAAACGTTTCCCCCTTTCTTCCCAATTCAGATGCTTCTGAGACCACATTCTACAAAGTTCCTCAAAAGGCTCTGGAAGGATCAAGCACCAGTTGCCCACAGCAGGGGCCGACTTCCAAAAGAATCTTGGCATTGACTCCCCTCTTGCCTTTTTCCCTTTCCCATCTTCCCTCACTGCTCCCTGGAATCACATGATAAATAAGTCACCTGCATAAAGGCCTTTGTCTGAGGCTCTGCTTTGGGGAAAACCCAGGCTAAAACACTGTGCTTGTTCAGTCGTCATGAGAAAACCTGTTGTGGGACACAAACTACTATGGGCTATCCAGAGCCAAAATTGCCTGCTAGGAAAAACACCTTATTCTTGGACAGTGGTCTTCAGAGCACTTAGATGCAAAGTACTTTTATACACCGGATCTCAAAGACAAAGCTTATCTGTGGTGTCTTTCCCCTCCTTTTCCCACTGTTTACTCTCCCTGGGTGTCAGCGTCTTCTACTGCCCCATGTCTCCAGTTCTGGACATCAACAGTGCCCACTCTGCTCAATGGGCCGCAAGTGGCCATGGGCTGGTTACTGGCTACCCATGTGTTGGCTGATTATGGCCCATGAGGTGGCCCATGAGGTGGCCAGGTGAGAAAGATTCTACCCAACTAGATGAATGTACTAGCTCAGGCTTATTTAAAATTTGGACATGAAAATAAATGAAAGATTAGCTAGTCCATGGTTGACAGTGGAGGAGAGCAGATGTGTAGAGAGAAGCAAACGCAACATGAGGAGACCATGCAGCCCAGGAACCAGGGATCCCAAGATGTTCCCTAGAGTAATGTCAGGCTCTCAACAGCTTTGAAATTCTTGGCTCAGTCCAGGTTTCCCTATAATATCTGCTACCTAGTAGATCCTCTTCTTTTTTAAGTCTCAGCTTTCTTATGAGCCAAAAAAACCTGGGGGACCTGGTGCCCCAAACCTGTACTTTCTCCCCTCAAGATCCTATTTTCCTCCAGGCCAGTAATAAACAATGATACCTAATAGGTGTCATCTCTCCATAGACAGGAACTCTCTAGAAGTAGGGCTTCACCTTGAAGGGGTGATACCAAGAGAGAAATTTGGGGGAAGTGAGGATAGTTACATTGCCCCTTGGATGACCCTGTGTAAGCAGCTGCTCAGACTGTCTATTTGCATCTCCAGCTTCATGGTAGGAATTTGGTCCTGGAGAAAATGACAGGGATCTATTCACATCTGGCAACTCTTCCACACTGGAATGTACATTCCACAGAGGGCTGAGCTTGTGGCTTCTCAGCAGCCCCGCCAGTGACTAATGCCCATGGTATAGAGTCTACATCCCAAATTTTCTGGGATTATCCAGATTTCAAATACGCTGCCCCAGGGTTGCTGTATATCATTGATCTATCCCTTAAGTTCCAATGGTTAGTAAATAATTTCAAAATAATTCAAACTGGTGGGCATTAAGATAAGGATGCACTTGGATTCGAATGCTAGTATTCTCACTGGCTGAAGAAATATTAATGGTTCGTGGAGACACAGATATACTATGTGTCTAAAGCTGCCTAGATGCCATCTCCTACTTCAAAGTCATTTGAAATATACACAAAATCTTTGAAATCATTATAGAATTTTATTTTACTATCAAAATGTATATAAAGTAAAGGAGGAAAAAATTTAGTTTTAAAGGGATCCCACAATAGCAATATTCCTCTTGGAAAGAAATGTGACAATTCAAAAGTAACATTTTGTCCCTGGATACACTATATCTCATCAATTTAAAGATGCACATTTACTTAGAATTTTACATCTCTGAAATGAGAGTGCATCTTTTTCCGTTGATGGCAGTGCGTATTTTAATGAAAAGCATTTCTTTTCTTTCCTAGTGTCCATTTAAAAATGGTGCATTTTATAATTAATGGCATCTTAGCTTCAATAATACATAGCAATAGTGATGTAAATGTTACTCAAAGTGGAAAATTTGATAATACTTCTTATATTATATTAAATAAGCACAAACTGGCTATCAGCCCTTTAGCTTTCAGTATTATATCAAAGAAATTTATTACAAATATGTCTTTAAAAATGCAGTTTGTAGCAACTCACATATTATTATGTAAGACACAGTTACAAGCTCCAGATATTTAGACTGAACCTCTGATTTCCACCTTTCTCAAACCTAGTTTTATATCAATATGAATAATAATAAAAAAAAAACCACTTTTGTTCCAGAAGCTCCAGGTATGGGGCAAAACATTGTGCCTCACCATTATGATAGATTTAGCTTACTGTGAGTATAAAAAGTTTCCTCTATCATAGTATTATGTCTTAGAAGTTAACACTAGAGTATTGGCATGTGGATGGACCTATAAATTAATGGATCAGAATTAATAATCCAGAAACCAATCCTTAAATTTAGTCAATTGATTTTCAACAAAGGTCAAGGCAATTAAATGGGGAAAGAATTATCTTTTCAACAAATGGTGAAGGGACAACTGGATATCCACATGCACAAAAATGAATTTGAGCCCTAATTTCACACCATATAAAAAATTTACTCAAAATGGATTATGTACCTAAATGTGAGAGCAAAATAATAAAAGTTTCAGAGGAAAACATGGGAGAAAAATCTTTATGATCTTGTTAGGCAAAGAGTTTTTAGATATGACACCAAAAGCATGATTCATAAAAGAAAAAATTGGTAAATTGGACTTCAACAAAATGAAAATATTTGTGCTTCAAAAGACACTGTTAAGAAAAGTGGAAAAGACAATCCATAGATGGGAGAAAATATTTGGAAATCACATAACTGATAAGGGACTTATATCCAGAATATATAAAGAACTCTTAGAATTCAAAAAGAAGAAAGCAAACAACCCAAATAGAGAATAGACAAAAGATTTGAGTAGCCATTTCACCAAAGAAAATGTATGTACAGCAAACAAGTAAATGAAAAGATGTTCAACATATTTAGTTATTAAGGAAATGAAAGTTAAAACTACAATGAAATACAACTACACACCTATTAAAATAGGTTTTAAAAAAATCCCTGATAAGGATGCAGAACAACTAGAACTTTCTTACATTTCTGGTACAGCCGATTCGGAAAACAGATTGGCAGTTTTATTATAAAGTTAAAAAGATGCTTATCATTCAACCTAATAATCTTATTCCTATACTTTTACCCAAAAGAAATGAAAATTTATGTCCACACAAAACCTGAACACAAGTGTTTATAGTGACATTGTTCATAATAACCCAAACCAGGCAAACCTCAATTGCTATTTAACTGGTGAGTGGCAAAACAAGGTCTGATGCATCACACAATGGAATACTAGTCAGCAATAAAAAGGAGCTAACTACTACAACCTGGATGAACCCCAAAAACATTATGCCAACTAAAAGAAACCAGGTGCAAAAAGTTATATATTGTACGATTCCATTAATATGAAATGTTCAGAAAACACAATTTTACAGGTACAGAAAGTAAATTTGTGATTGCCTGAGGTTGGAGGAAAGAATGGAGGTTCACTACAAACAGAAATGAAGGATATATTTTGGATGATGGACATGTTCTAAAATTGGACGGTGGAGTTGGTTGAACAACTCTTCAAATTTACTAAAAAATCATTTAATTTTACATGTAAAATGGATGAATTTCATGGGTATTTCATATAAATGGAATTATACAATTATAGCTCAATAAAGCTGGGTTTTTTTTAATTAACACTGGAATTAATATGAAAGTTTTTGACCTTGGCATCCTGCCAACTAATGGGTATGTGGTTGTGGTTGTTGTTTTCTCTTATGAACTATATGACACTTGTTGATAAGATTATTGATATGGTCATATAACATTATTAATACTAACTTTGGAGGTATAAAACATATACATTCTAAGAATATTTTTTGTAAATTATGATGATAGATGCCAATGGAATAAGCTTGAAAGAGTTATATGAATAACATATCTGAAGTTCTTCCAGTTCATGTGGAAATTGATATTATAAGACACTGAAATATTTTCATATTTATAAACTACTACTAGAGACATTGAAATCATTTTGTAATTTTTATCCACTGCTTTGCAGACAAATTTGATTATGTTTGAATATTTGATTTCTAGGATTTGTGCCTGTCCTTGAAGGAAACCAATATTTCAACTTATATAAGGTCAACTTTATCAGTTAAAAATAAGTGGTTCTTAAGAAATTTTATAGATCTTGAGTCATAATTTTCTTATCTGTTTTATTGGTTAGGGCAAGCTAAGTGTTGTAACAAAACAACCTCCATGTCTCAGTGGCTGAAGACAATAAACGTGTATTTCTCACTCATGTCATAGTTCAGTGGAGGTCTCTGAACTATGACTCCCATCTAGTCATTCAGGGAGCCAGGCTTCAGCCATGTTAAGATTTTACCACCTTCTATTTCCTTGGAGTTTTCTTCACTATAAGATTTTTATGGGAAAGATGTAAACTTTTATTGGCCAGGCCTGAAAATGGTGCATATCATTTTCGTTCACATTCTACTGAAACTAGTCACCTCGCCACATCTAGCTGCAAGGGACTCTGGAAAAAATAATTTAGTTGTATGTGCAGGAGGAGGAAGAGAAAGCAGATATGGCTGGGCAGTGACATTTCTGCCTTACAGATTCTTGTCATATGATATTATTATTGATTTTTTAAAAGTAGCTTTTTTGAGATTTAATTAACATACCACAAAATTCATCATTTTTGAGACTACAATTCAGCAGTTTTTAGTATATTCACAAAGTTGTACAATCATCACTACTATCTAATTTCAGAGCCCCCAAAAGAAACCCCATACCCATTACTAGTCATTCTTCTCTGCCCGCTGCCCTGGCCCCTAGCAACCCCTAAATATTTTCTATTCTAGCCTTTTGATATCAATGGAATTACACAACAAATGGCCTTTTATAAATGGCCTCTTAGTAGAGTTTTTGAGGTTCATCCCTGTTGTAGCTGTAATATGTTGCAGTTGTAATGTATCAATATTTTGTTCTCTGTATTGCTGAATACTATTCTATCATATGGATATAACACATTTTGTTTATCCATTCCTCAATTGACAGACATTTGGATTGTTTCCACTTTTTGACTATTATTAATTATGCTGCTATGAACATTCTTATACAGGCTTTTGTGTGGACATACGTTTTCAGTTCCCTTGGGTATATACCCAGGAGTGGAGTTGCTAGGTCCTATGGTAACTCTTTTGCATTTTGACCAACTGTCAAGCTGTTTTCCAAAGTGGTTGTACCATTTTACAATCCAACCAGCAATGTATGAAGATTCTGAAAGTTCTGCATCCTTACCAACACTTAATTATCTGTCTTCTTCATTTTAGCCATCCTAGTGGCTGTGAAGTATTTTTTTTTTTTTAGATTTATTTATTTATTTATTCAACAGAGAGAGACACAGCGAGAGAGGGAACACAAGCAGGGGGAGCGGGAGAGGGAGAAGCAGGCTTCCCACCGAGCAGGGAGCCTGATGCGGGGCTCGATCCCAGGACCCTGGGATCATGACCTGAGCTGAAGGCAGACACTTAATGACTGAGCCACCCAGGCGCCCCAGTGGAAGTATTATCTCATTGTAGTTTTGATTTGTATTTTGCTGACGCTAATAAAGTTGAACATGCTTTCATATGCTTATTGGTCATTTGTTTATCTTCTTTGGAAAAAAAAAGTCTATTCAAATCCTGTGCTTATTTTTGAGTCAGCTTATTTTTCTTTTTACCACAGGGTTATAAGACTTCTATACATGTTCTGGATGGAAATTCCTTGTCAATTCCCTTGGTTTGTAAATATGCTATTCCATTATATGTTTTTCATTTCACTTTCTTGGTAGTGTTCTTTGAAGGACAAAAGTTTTCATTGTGATGAATTGCAAGTATTTATTTATTTTTGTCCTTTATGCTTTTCGAAACCATTGCCTAAATCCAAGTTCACAGAGATTTACTCCTAGATTTTCCTCTAGGAGTTTTATAGTTTTAGCTTTTACATCTAGGTTTATGATGCATTTTGAGTTAATTTTTATATAAGTTGAGGTAGGGATCCAACTTCATTCTTTTGCACATGTATATACAGTTATCCAAGCAGCATTCGTTGAAAGACTATTTTTTCTCCATTGAATGGTTTTGGTGTCCTTGTCAAAAATCAATTGACCATAAATGTAAGAGTTTATTTCTGGACTCCCAATTCCATCCCACTGATCTCTGTCTATACCTAGGCCAGAACACTCTGTTTTAATCACTATAGTTTTGTAGTAGGTTTTAAAGTTGGGAAATGTGAATCCTCCAACTTTGTCCTTTTTCAACATTGTTTTGACTATTCTTCATCTTTACCACTGATTTTTACAATCTGATTTCCAATACTGGAGATGGAAAAGGGCAGGACAGGGCACTATTCAGATAGAAAATAGAAAATGTTGGCACTGAAAGCCAAATGTGAGTATGTGTGCTCACACAATAATTTTGGAGAAGCTTATTTTTGCTTTACAAAGAAAAATTCTCTAAGAAAATTGTTACTGATAATAGTCACCATGATGTAGAATTTTATAGTTGTATTCTAGGAAATTATATGTGAATAGTTTTAATCATCAACACCTTGAGGACATAAAACTTACTAGTGTTCATCATTATTCCTGATTTATTGGGGCAAAAAAAGCCCTGAATGGGATAATCTAGGGGGAAAATTACTTTATTCTTTTTGCAAACCTTTCACTGCTTTGTTATAAAATCCCATTTTTAGAGGATTTTGTGTCCTTAATGTAAGGTGAGCTTGGTAGTTAATTGGAACAAGGTAAAATTATCTTCAAAGCAGAAAATATCGGTGCCTCGATTCCTAAATTCCTGCGTGCTAAATGAGGAAATGTACACATTCGTCCCTTCGCTGCTGAACAGAGAGTTAAAGGAGCCATCTGCGACCTTTGAAATGATACAATATCACTTGGTTTTCCTAACAGTTACTCAGAGATGTGCCCAAAGGTGATTGCAAAGCACTGGGAACAAATAATATTGAGCAAGTGGGGAGGTTGCACCATGTGATGGAAAAACAGAGACAGGCTTTAGGATGAGACAGCCATGGATTTCAAACATGGGCTTCTAACTGGCTTTGTGAACTCTGGAAAGATATTGAGCTTTTGTTTCATTATCTCTAAAAATTGGTAAATAGCTCTTACAGGATTTCTGTGCAGCTTAACTGATTAGGTGAGGCAAGAGATGCATAGGAACGTGCCCAGAAAAATATTTACCATGGATCAGCCCTCAACCAGTCTACCTGTGGACAAATGATGAAGAAGACCACACAAATAATATGTTAACTGCCTTATTATGATACATTTGGTATTTCTTCCCATGAAATCTTATTCTTTTCAATAAAAAATATCTGTCAAATAGGATTCACAAAACATGATCTTTTTATATCTTTCAGGCAAATTTTCCTATAAATAAACAAATCGTTTTTTTGAAAGCCTCTTTTGTCAGCTAAATTGTCCTAATTCCTCGTTAGGAAAATCGCATTCTTTTAACACTTTGGGACTTGGCGAATACTGTAGATTCAACAATCAAGCTTCAAGTTCTCACGAGGAAGTGAGACAACCAGAAAACAAGAAGTTAAATGTGTGCAAAAGTATATGTTTTGGTTGCCCATCTGAGGATGAGGATGTGGTCTCTGTGTCCAAGGTCACGTCTATAGTAGAAAGCCAAATAGCCTTGATTTTAAGTTATAGCTTCTATTGAACAAAGGAATCTGTTTTTCCCTCACACCGTTTCCTTGACAACGGTACCTGGCACACAACAAGTGCTCAATAAATGTTTGCTGGATGAATGAATAAATGAGTGAACCACAGCAGGGTAGTTTTCAAACATGTTTTTAGCTGTGGACTCTCTGTTCAAACAAAATGCTTGGTGGGTACCCAATATGACATGCATATGCAAGAAGGGCCTCTCTGGGTCATGAGACAGACTGAGGGGCCTGCGCCCCAGGATCCTCTAGATTCTGGACAGCAGAGTGGGGAGCTATTCTTGTCCAGCTTCCCATTTCAGAGAGGGGAACAATAAGGGCCCAAGAGGATCAGGACTTGCCCAGTGCTTCACAGCCGAAGTTAAAAGTTCACTCTCAACCCTGGGAATCCCTATGCCAGTGGCGAAAAGGGCACATTCCACTGAGGGTTTGCATCACTGGGAGGGCATGTGGACACCCTGGGGCCATCCAGGTGGCCTTACAGAGGAGTCAGTATCGGTTGCTTATCCAATATTCAGAGGTGCGACTCATTCTATGGTGCAATAAAAGGCTTCAAGCTGTGTCACTGAGGGCTCTCTGACAGCAAGACTCTCCTTGTGAGCTATAACTGTATGACCTCCCAGCTCTCCACACAGACAGGAAATTGGTCCCCAGTTTACACATCCTAAAATTGTCACCAAAAGAAAGGGAATATGGATTTTGGGGGGGACCACTTGTGTCCAATGAGCAGATGAGAATTTGGATTTGGTGGCACTAGAATCCTTCCAGATCAAAGATTTTATGAGCATCCAGTCAATAATATTAATTAGTTCTAAGCGTGGAAGGGATATCTCAACCTGTGCTTTTTGTCCTGGGTCTTCATATTTGCTCGTCACACCCTGTTTTTTACCTCCATGCTTCACCCCTCCTCTTCCACTCCCGCTCCTTAGATGCCACAGAGGGTTTGCACCACGGAGGGCCTGGAGCCCAGGCCCTTCTCTTCTTCCTCCATCTGGTCAGCAACGGGCCAACCCACCCATGGGGTGTAGCTCAGGATCTGCCCGTTCCCTTGAGCCAGAAGCTGATCACTTCCCTCTGCAGCCTCTGCTACCATCTCTGGCTCCTTCTCTTCCCGCTTGTTTTCCATCATGATGGAGATGAAGAAAAAGAGGCCATCCGATTCCCTCATAGGCAGGCATTACAAAGTCACAGAGATGAGATTAATGTGGGATTTAATGCTAGCCACCAAACCATTTTTCAACTGTACAGTCCCGGATAATATATGATGTCTTAATGGGCACATAACAACAACAACAACAACGACAACGACAACGACAACGACAATGACAAACATTTGAAGACATCCAAAATGTACCTGGCAGAGTTCTACCACGCGGGCAGGTGCTCAGGGCAGTTTGGCGCAGTGTGCCCAGAGTCCCTGCTGTTTTTCCGGTCGGCCTAAAGAGGGAGCTGTTTCCTTAGAATGCCTGAGCAAAGGGCCTGCCCAGCCAGCCTGGGGGTTTGCAGGACCACAGCAGCCCCGGGGCTCTTCATAAACTTCATGTGTCACTGAACAAACCCGTTACACTGTCATCATCTTTAAAAAATAAAAAAAAAACTATGTCCATTAAACAGACAAGAGTTCTAAGAATCAGGAGACCTGTCATCCTGATCCCACCTGCCTCCTGGTCCTAACCAGGTGCTGTTGGGTAAATTCTGTTACCACTCAGGCTCAGTGTCCTCAGCAGTAAGGTGGGCACAGGGGCACAAGCTGGGTGGGTAAGAAGATTGTGCTTGGAAAGGGTGTCACGTTATAGGGTGTGAGCCCTAGAGGCTGAAACACCAGGTTTGAACCAATTACTAACCACAGGGCTATGGCCAGGTTTCTCACCTCTCCACCTCTCGAGTTTTTCATGTGTAAATTTGTAAATCTAATTTGCACTAAACACTTAGGATTGTTGTAAAGAATAGATAAAAAAGCACGAGACGCATTAAACAGGAACAATACATCATAAACTCTTAAGAAATGGTAGCTTTTAAAAAATATAGCTATTGAAACGCAAATGTTTTCAAACCCTGTCGTTCTGTATACAGGTGAGGTGCATGATTTGGTTTGATTCTCCCACAAAGCTAAGACACTTCCTTCCTAGAAGGAAGGAGCTGTTTCCAGTCCAAATGGAAACACCGCTTGGCCCTAATCTCTTCAGGGCATTTCATTGAAGGGAAGGCACCCATGCCACATGGATGATGATCCTGTCTATGTACCTTGGAGAGAGTCACTATCAGTGTGTGTTCTGTCTGTAACCAGGCATTCATTCATTCCTTCATTCATTCAATAAGCATTTATGGAGCCATAACCGAATATGTGTACTGTTAGAGTCTAAAGAAAGGTGAACAAGGTGCAATCCCTGCCCTCAAATTTACAGTCTAGTTGAGGAAGATGAAAAGATAAATGAAAAAGCAGTCACGATGTAAAGAAAGGGTAAGCCCAACTTGCTCTGAGGACACATAGAAAGGGCCCCTAGCCTGGGCTATAAAGAGGGGAGGGTCACAAACCTTCTTGGATGAGGGAATGAGCTATATATTAACAGGGAACATAAATTTGCTAGCTGAGGTGGGAAGGAAGGGTGTTTTAGGTGTGAGTTCTCCAGTTTCCTCATCTATAAAATGTAGGAGTTCAACTAGACGGCTCTCTGAAGAAAGGGAGATGGGAAATAGTGAACAAGGGAGACTCCTTGCAATAAATCTCACTTAAGGAATCTTCCCCTTGCACATGGACATGACAGAACATAGCACCTTCGGAAGCTGCTAGGTTGTGAGCATGAGTTTAAAAGCAAGAGGTGAAGCTGGATTGTGACGAGGTCATAAGTATTTAGAAAAATCAGTCTGGAGCTGTGTGGAGAATGGATTGAAAGGGTGGCAGCAAAGACACGGATGGCAAGATAGTTAATTGGGGGAGAGGGGGAAGACATGACTGAATCAAGGTCAGAAGCAGATGCAAAGGTGATTCAAAAGAGGAGGCCAAGTGCAAAGGTATTTAGGAGGTCGAATTGACAGGACTTGATGACTTGATGGAGAACAATAAAGAGAAGTTAAGAATGACCCTCAGGATCCCGGCTGGGGCCATGGAACTGTCTCAGAGCTCCCTCATCAAGCATTTAATGAACGCTTCTTTTACACACAGTTTATGATCCACATTCTTTCCGAAGTGAAATATACAATCAAATTGGGAAATTGAGACATGTTAACATCAGGGGTCTTCCATCTTTGTTTTCAGTTTGGAGTTGTTCTGCTGTTGTTTTGGAGGGGAGGGAGGACTAGACCCTCAGAATGACTGCCTAACAATTGAAACCTTCAGATGGAGAGGTCAACCATAGTTGGAAAGATGGCAGACTTTTCCATTTGTGACTGATGGAAGCATAAAATAACTAGACTTTCTGGAAGTTAGACAACACTCATTGGAAACCTTAAACATGAACATTTCTGCTTTTTGGAATTTAGACTAAGGAAAACAATAATTAAGACTCACAAGGATGAACCCAAAGATTTATTTCAGGGATGTTTATTGCAAAGTTGTTTATAATTGTGAAAAGCTGGAAACAAGCATGATATACAGAAATAGTGCCTGGTCTTAGAGGACAAAAGACAGCCTAGCTCTGTAGCAGAGGAATTCTCAACTATGAAGAAAGGAAAATGGGGTGGAGATGTCCCACTGACCTAAGGAGGCTCTTACAGTCATGTGCTGACCAACATGTCCTTTTTGAATTGAGAATAGGGGCCCCACAGACAGCATACAGTTATACTTCTCAAGAGGGCCTTCCTTTCCCTCTTTCCTAGCTCCCAGGCATTGCTAAGCCAAGTATTCCCAGCTGAGCAGTAAACATGTCTAAGACTTGTCCACCCCCCCCCCACCAGTCATCTTTCCCTCTGTTGTTTCCCCTTATCCCCAGAAGGCTTTGCTTCATGTCTGAAAGGTCAGAGATGTTGGGCAAGTAGCATTGGTCTAGGGATCAGAAAACTTCCTCTCTTGCTTGAGTACCTACTATATGCCATGCCTTCAGCTAAGTCCAAGAGAGAGAGAATGATAAATGAGATACTTTTCCTGCATATGGTAGGCACTGACATATACCTACCCAATATCAATTCCTCCTTTTGCCTTATTAACCAAACCCTGATTGTATTATGAATTTTGATATGTCCAATTAAACAAATATGTCTCCAATTCTTTTTGCCACTGTAGGCATCCATATAATCCCATCTGACCAAGGAGATACAAACCAGAGTCACTAAGTAGGGCTTCCAGAAAAGCTCTGCAAAATGTTTAATGACTACTTCCTTATCCATCACCCCTGTGTTTTTTCCAGCCTGGAATGTAGATATGGTAAAGGAGCAGCCATTTGGTGACCACTGGATGACAAGCGTGAGGAAAAAAAGCCACATGATAGATAGGAACCTGGATTTCTAAAGATATCATGGAGTTACCATAGCAACCTTGCCTACCAAAATAATAATAATAATAATAATAATAATAAAATATTAACCCCCTAGTTTGTCTAAGCTATGGATTAACTGTGCTTTTGGTTACTTGCAACTGAGCACAATCCTAAGAAAATATATGTGGGATGAGATGGGGGATAATGTAGGAGAGGTAGGATCCCGGTCATGAAAAGACTGAACCAGTCCATCCCCAGTTTCCTCAGCCATAAAGAGAAGAGGTTCACCTAGAGGAAGGGGATAGCTATCAACAGGGGCTGCCCTGCAGCCATCCCTTGCAGAACTCTAGCTGGAGGTTCCGGCTCCTTTGCAGGACACGGAAGTTTCCACGGGAAGTGCCATCCCACCCAACCCCACCTCCCTCGGTTTCACACTGCATGGTGTATTCCAAGGACTGCGCTGGCATTTCAGTTTGAACACTAAGTGGTGACTCAGAACGAACAGAAGTGTGGACAACTGTTTACTAAGAAGGCAGCCTTTGGTGTGACAAATTAGAGTGGGCTGCTGGATTGTGCAGTACTCATGAGCTAGGCAGCTTCAAAATAGCACATACCATTGCACTGGGCAATTGATTCATTTCTTGTCCTGTCTTGCCAAGCAGGGCATCACATGCCAACCCAGTCCAACCCATAGTCAAACAGGCCAGGGAAAGTGTTTGCTCTTCTGGGACAGTGCCCCATAGACGCTGGGATGTTCCTCCAGTGCATCCCTTGTATCTTATAATTCTATCATGCAAGATTACACCACTTTCTTGAGACTACTCATACTTTTAGTTTACTTAACCTCTCTGAGCCAAGAGACTGCAGTCTGTAGAGAGCATCAGACTATCTCAATACTGTTTCCACTAGAATGTTTAAAACCAAACAAATAGATTGGTATCTGTTAGTTACAAAGAAGCCAGGGGTTACTGGGGACACAGATGATGAAGACGTCATTCCTGTTTAAAATAGTCAAACTCATAAAAACACAGAATAGAACAGCGGTTGCCTGGGGCTGGGGGAGAAGGGAAATGGGAGATGTTGGTCAAAGGGTACAAAGTTTCAGTGATGCAAGATGAATAAATCCTGGAGATCTAATGTATGTCATGGTGACTATAAGTAACCACACTGTATTGTATGCTTCAGATTTGTTAAAAGGTATATCTTAAGTGTTCTCACCACAAAAAAAGGTAACAATGAGATAATGGCTTGATCATGATCATATACCCAAGTGTGCATCTATCCAAACATCAAGTTGCACCCCTTCGCTACATAAATTTTTAATTGTCAATTATACCACAAGAAAACTAAAATTAAATTAAACATTTATATTTAAATATAACAGAACCTGAAAAAAACAAAACTGTGATGGCTGGCCTTGAACTTAGCATAGCCATACAGCCTAAGGGTATGCTCTAGGCTAGGAGGTCAGCAAAGCCACCTCGCAGATGAATCAGGATTCGAATTCCAGCTCCAGCACTGACAGCAGAGGTAAGCCTGACTGATCGCCTTGACCTGTCCCAGCTTCTGTTTCCTCATTCCACAAGTTGGGAGTAGAAGACCTGCCTCCCTTGGAGAATGTGACCATTAGAGAGAACGTATGCATGCAACAGTGTGCAGGGGTGGAGGGGATCTGCTCCATAAATGAGGGCCATTCCTAGTATTGTTAAGTGGACAAGTTACAGAATTTGAAGCAATGACAAAAGAGCCATCAAATGTAGCAATGCAAGATGAGTGCTGAAGTCATGGTTGAAAGTGTCTGGGACTTCCATGCCTACACATCGTTCCTGTGGTTCTCACTACCAACCCGTGAGGAATATCCCCCTTTGCAGATGAGAAAACTGAGGGTGGAGAGAATTCAAGTAGCTTGGAAGCATCTGGTAAGAGGCAGAGCCAGGATTTGGTTCTGTGTGCTTTCCATGCTACAAGAGCTTCATGCCAGGGGACTGAGGGCTTTAGTTCAGAAGAAATCAGGGAGCCGAGGTGGGCTGGGAAGGCTTCGGAAGGGCAAGCCCATCATTCAGCCTGCCAGTCACCACCTAGCACCTGCCTACTATTTGCAAAGCATTATTCTGAGCAAGACAGACAAGATTCCTATTTTCGTGGGGCTTGTGGGGGAGGATTTGAGGAGCTAGGGGAGAAGAAGAGGAGAAAGAACATCGCAGGTACAGAGTGTGTACCCAGACCCTTCAGTGAACCTGGCTATAACTCACACACCTGCCGAAAACATCACCTCCTCTCTGCCTCCGGTATCGTTGGCGACTACTTCCCATTTGCTGTTCCACCACTCCTCGCTTTGCTTGTTCTGACTTCTGGACTCCCATTTTGCACCTTGCCCCCGTGGTATTGTGTTCCCCCGTCTCCACAGATGGTAACTTGGCCTCGCTCTGCCGAGACCCTCCAGGCCATATTCTCCTTCTAAGTACTGCATCTGAAGTAAGAGGCCCTCAGGTGGTATGCTCCGTACCACCCCCATGGGAACCACCCCAGCTGAGCTGGTCCCCACTCATCCACCCTCTCTCAGGGGAAGAGCAAGTAGACAAAGACAATGTCAGAAGGATTTGTTGAGGATAACAGAACCCACATGCTAGAGTGAGAATGACTTAGATTTACCTATTGATTTATACACACACACACGCACGCACGCACATACACGTGCACACGCACATGGAAATCAATCACCAAATATGTGTTTGCATGTGTGTATGTGTTAGATAAAACTTTGTGTTCCCCTGCTAGAATGGAAGCTCCAAGGGCAGAGATATTTGTGTATTTTATTTTCCAGAAGAGAAACCTAGCACAAGGTGGGCCTCCGATGAGCACCTGGCGAATGAGTGAATCTGTGCCCCCCAGGCAGACGCCCTTCGCGGGGAGGGCTGCTCAGGCTGAGATGTGCACTGATGAATCTGCCTGGGGCAGAAGGGAGCCTCGCCGGCTGGGTGCCAGGCTCATGCCTTAGTTCTGTGAGGCAGTGGGAAACCTCTTCCAAAAAAGGGGGCAGGATTTCGATGGGCTGAGAACTGCTTTGGGGAAGAATCACAGGAAAAGAAGCCCCATTGAAGGTCTTGCAGTAAAGCGGTTAGGAGGAGAAGAAATTCTTCTAAGAGATTTTATGAACCAGATTCCTACTGTTGTGTGATGTAAGTGTCCCCATCCAACTGCCTGCAGCACCACCAGGCATGCCCCTCACTGCCCTTCCACTCGTGCAGGTGGGGCTCCAACCCGCAAAGGACAGGAGGAGCTCAGAGAGGAAGGCAGTGCCTGCAGACTGCTATGAGCTGGATGCACATGCAGAGGCTCCCTGAAGGGCCTGGCGGGGACCACCGGCCAGCATTTACAGATCACCCTCCGCCATGGCCCCACTTGGCCCTCTTCTTCCAGGCTCTTCTCTATGCTGCACACTATTCTTGTCCAGTGCTGTTGGACTGGGAGGGGCATTGTCCTTGTTTGGGGGCCCTTCTTACTATTTGAATTCATGATGTTCAGTCTCTGCTAATGTGATTGCTGTCAGGTGCCAAGGGATTATCATTTGGGTTTGCAGTTTAGTTGGTTCTCCAAATGTATTCTGAAAGACACCAGCTCCTGGTCTATTACATAACCTAGAAATGGCTTCGTTCTCGAAGATGAATGGCCTATGTCATTTTGGCTGGCTGCACTGCCTGCCTCCCTACAATGATTGGCGCGTCATACCTTCTTCTTCTTTTGGCAGAGAATCCTTCCTGATTGGACTCCAGTAGGAACCTAGATCCCCAACATATGACACCATAACTCTTCCTGCTTAACACCCTGAAATATATGTATTTCTGCAGCAGAAGCCTAGGGGAGTTATCCTAACCATTCCAGGCCCCGTAAGGAGTAGGGCCTTCAGGACCTGCATCAATGAACCCCTGCAGATCCACCAGGGTCCCCTGGCTCATTTCTGTGAACCCTGGGACAGAAAGCCAAACAGTTACTAAACAGACATAACTATAGTTATAAAGTTAAGTTTGATTAACAGAGGAGCAAATGCTGAATTAGTAGGTAAGTTCAACTGCAAGTTCTGTTATTCTTGGCTTTTACATTTCAAATGTTGGCTTTTATTTTTCCTGTGAGCATGGGATGTCATGGTCTGAGAGGCTGTTGACTAGGTGTCCCAGACTACAGTTTTCTGAGTGTAGACCCCAAGCCAACCGTGCTTAGCTGCTGTGGGGCCTTCTCAGAACCCCTGTTCTAGACTCTTCAACATGATATAATCCTGCAGGAAGGAGAAGAAAACCGAGGGGGAGCCACTTGGCTTTCCAAGTGCAGCTAAGAAACGTTCTATGGTGGAAAGAATGGAGCGTCCTCCATAGAAAGACAACAAATGAGATATCTGAATTTATCCTTTCTGTGTTCAAACCTGTGAAATTCTTCTCTTTTCCTTCTCAAAGTTACTTGAATGGACTTTATTTTCCAACTAGGCCATCTGGCCTCCTCTGTTACTGGGCTAGATTATTGCATTGCCAGGGCTCTGAACAGCCGGGCTGTGGGGTTCACTCTCACCTGGCCGAGTCTTACTACTGTGCTGGCAGCTGGTGGAGAGGCTTCGCCTGGATGGGGAGCGCAGAGCATGGGCTCCTGGTGAACTCAGCTAGCAGGTTAGTCTTTGTTCCCGAGCTGCTGCTGCTTTGCCTCTCAGTCGACACAAAGCCTCGGGTGCGTGGTCCGTTCTAGCTGGTGCCCTTCAGCTGAAGTTCGTCCAAACCCCAGGGAGTCTGTGTGTGACAGGCATCTATGAAACTCCTCCTACACGATCGTAACTGCCAGGGAAAACGGCCCCTCACTAAACTTGTTTGTGACCCTTCTCCCTGAAGATGTCAATCGGGGCGCTCACGGACAGAATGAGAGCCCTTGCAGGTAGCCCAGCAAGAGAGTCCTGGCAGCTCGAGCGGGGCTTGTCTGTTCGCCTCTGTTTTCTCTCCGGGACCACTGCTGCCTCCAGGGCAGCAACATCTCCGACTTGTGCTCAGGGCTTGGTCCCCAGCACAGCGCCGGGCACACAGGCGAGGAAAGTGACCATGGATGCTAGTGGAATGCATGCAAGCCTGAGATGCTCTCCCTCCCTCAGGGACAAGTTTTGGGTTTTTTTTTTCTTTTTCCAAGATCAACTCCTCTCTGCTATTGGGAAATGCCTCCTGGTTCTGGGTCCTCTAAGTCCATCCTTTTTCCTCCTTCCCCTTCATTTAGGCGACATTTTCCATTTCTAAGGACTCGAGAACCACAGTTCACTGAAACAATACTGAATCATACTGGACAACCACGATCTTGGGTAGACAGCTCTTCCAAAGAACTCAGGGAACTGACAACCCCAGCAGCTTGCATGCGTTGGGTGCTTCCTCTATGCCAGGTCCGAACACTGTCTGTGAGCCACTTGTGTACTTGTCATGATTTAACTCACACAAGCCACTTCGGTTCTGTCATGGCCTGAGACTCAGGAAGGCTAAGTAGCTTGCACACAGTGGTCACATAGCTAGTAACTGGGACTCTGACACTGGGGCTTCTCTTACTCGAGCTCCTGCACTCCTGCTCCCGTTCCTGGGAGGGCAGCTGCTGCCCCCCATGAAGGCCCTTTTACTGAGAAGGCAGCTTGAGGTCAATGACCAGGTCAAAACTCGAATCCCAGGCAGTGGTTACCAACCCTGGAGGCTCATTAGAATCACCTGGGGAGTTAAAAAAACCAAAACACACAATGCCCAAGCTGCATCCTTAACAAATGTGATTTAATTGCTCTGGGGAGAGGCCCCAGTAGTGGTATTTTTAGAGAGCTTCCCAGGGGATTCTGAAAAAAATGCCGCCAGGTTTGAGAGTCTCTGACAGACCTACCTATTCCCAGTCTGAAGGTCACCCAACCAAAATGCCTCACCTTATCTCACACACCCGCGAGTCGGGTCCAGCTGGGAAGCGCCTGGAGGCGGGAGGTCAGGTCACCCCCACATGCCCCCATGAGAGCTGAGGATGTGTGCTCAGTTTGCTCATTGGTGAAATGGGGAGAAAGAGGAGGTGCAGGACTACTGATTACACCTGAGGATATTAGACGCCTGACCTAGTGCTGAGTCAGTGCTCAGTGAATGGCCGTGGTGTGAGGACACTTGCCTTCGTCTCAGGGGCAGGAGTTTTGTGACCCTAGTGCAGACTTCACCCCCCAAGGGCAGCACTTGGTTAGCCACAGGCACTTGAAACAAGCACCATCAAACTTTTATCAACACTGACTCCTTCAAGTCAGTCCCAAACACGCACACGCGTGTGTGGATGCGCGCACACACACATATACACCCCAGCATCTTCACACCAACATATGTGTGCAGGAAGTGGCCCTTTTAGCAGCATTCTCTGTGGATAAGCCCCGATGACAGATAAGTGAGGCATCCTGGGGTTATCAGTGCAAATCATGGCAGTTTTTACGGTTGGTCTGAGTGTGCAGAGGCCCAGGCAGGACCTCCCAATACAGAGGAAACGCAGAGAGGAATCTCTTACTACTCGCTTGCCTAATCATTTCCACTTAACACACAGTGAAAGCAGAACTTTGTGACACACTTGGCGCTGTCTGGCCAAAGGTTCTGCTTTTTCTGGAAGATCTTGGAAAAAGAAAAAAAAAAACCCAAAACTTGTCCCTGAGGGAGGGAGAGCATCTCAGGCTTGCATGCATTCCACGAGCATCCATGGTCACTTTCCTCGCCTGTGTGCCCGGCGCTGTGCTGGGGACCAAGCCCTGAGCACAAGTCGGAGATGTTGCTGCCCTGGAGGCAGCAGTGGTCCCGGAGAGAAAACAGAGGCGAACAGGTAAGCCCTGCTCGAGCTGCCAGGACTCTCTTGCTGGGCTACCTGCAAGGGCTCTCATTCTGTCCATGAGCGCCCTGTGTAAGGAACCTCATGGCAATGTCCGTATTTAGCAGTCCGCACCAGTATGGCCATCTGGTTATCAAACTGCTGAGAAGCAGGGTGCCTGGGTGGCTCAGTCGGTTGAGCGTCTGTCTTCAGCTCAGGTCATGGTCCTGGTGTCCTGGGATCAGGTCTCTGCTCAGCGGGGAGTCTGCTTCTCCCTCTCATCTGCCCCCCTTCCCCCACCCTGCTCAGTAAGCATGCAAGCACTCTCTTTCGCTTTCTCAAATAAATAAATGAAATCTTTGAAACAAGAAACTACTGAGATGCTTCTGAATCAGTGGGCAAATTGCTGCTGCCCTGCCACCCCACTACACCCCCCCCACTGCCACCTGGAAAATTCAGCGCCTAAAGAGTTAACTCCTGGCACACAAGAGGTCTCAGGACAATGTTCTGGCACCACCCTTGGCTTCTGACTGGTTAGTGCCTGTGGGGAGCAAGTTGGCCAACACTTGCCCCTGCCCCTTGGTAAGCGCAGCTCTAGAATCTCTATATAGAGAGGTCTTATAGGCCATAATCTACTCACAAGGTAGAGGTTAGAAACCTGTCTCCGAGCTGCATATGCATAGGTTCATGGTTTTACCTCAACCGCTTGTCTATTTGGGATAGCTTAGGGGAGCTGATGCTGTTTTCAGGGGCTAAAGTCCTTCCCCCCACAGATCACTTCCTGGCAATGCATCCACTCTTAACCTGAAAATTTTAGGATGTCTGTATTTCCCGAAAGGCCCATCCTAAGGAAAAAGAAACTCAACTCAATCTATGGAAATACAAACAAATACATTTTTAAAATTTTGCTATTCAGAAAGATTGATCATGGTGTTCCGTTATGTGTGAGCCTTGCCCTGATGGGGAGATTTATTAGGAGGGCGCTCGCTCCAACCTGGGACATGGCCCCGAGTTTGCACACGAGAGGCAACTCTGAAGGCTGCTACCAAGAGATTCATGTGTTCTGCTAGGACAGCAGTGTTGCTCAAATGGGTGCCCAAGAAATGAGTGTTTAATGATGGATGGTGTGGTCACAGGTCTGAGCCTTGTTCTTCCCCTGCTTTTGCATCTCGCACCCCCTCTGCGTCTCCTGGCTTCTTGCTGGGTCTGACCAATGGGAGGTATTGAAAGGTGATCGGAGGGTGGGAGTGAGGAGAAAGCCAGGATATTTCTCCTCCTTCCTCTCTGCCTCAGGCAGCATCCCAAGCTGCCATCTCTAACCTTGGTGGTACCAGTTCCCACAGGACGAGGCTCCCGGCTTCTGCCAGGAGAGGGACCCCTGGGCTCCTGCAGTTCTGCCTCCTCCTTCTTTGTCTTCCAGCTGGGGTCATTGGCTTTCTGCTGTTGGTAATCAGGGGCCCCTGTTGGCTTTCCCGCATCCCCATCACCAGTGCGACCAATTCCTTGCATGAAATTTCCTCTGTTGCACTCTGTGTGGTGTCTTTTTTCCCGATCAGACCCTCATTGATACACGGGGTAACTGTGCTCTTTAGGACATTCCTTCCCTCCCTGGGTGTCAGTTTCCTCATTAGTAAATGAGCCTGGGGGAAGAAGTTGCCAAACTTTATTTAGCTTCATGGCATCTATGGATGTTGGGCCCTGCATGCTGGGGGACCTACAAAGATTAAAATGCCTCTCACACTTCAGGGTGGTCTGGAAATAAGCACTTTATTTTGTTTTTCCCAAAGCAGTTTCATTTTGAGCTGCAGTTTCAAATCCTTACTTTGGAAACAGCCAGAGTATAAATAACAAGGAATATATTCTAACTCTGCCATTTAATAAGCAATAGATTCATTGTCTCTTTCATACCCACTTCATAATTTGACATTTCCTTATCTTGCCTTTAAGTGCTGGAGGTCTGAATGGTTTCCCTCTAGTCTCAAAACTGTGCCATTTGGTGGTACAGCCTGTGTTTGTGGTTGTATCTCAATTCCTTTTGCTTTTTTTTTTTTTTCTTTTCTTCTTTTTAGTCTTTGGGCCATATAAATCACCATCTTTCTGGGTTGAGAGATTCTCATCATTTAACTTCTCCTTCGAAGATCTGCATGGATTGTGGTTTGGCCAGAGAGTGGTTCTGTTGGTTTCCCTCCTCCCTCTGCAAGTGCTCGGGTGTAGACAGCCCCTCACCTCCCCACCCCACCCATTCCCACCGCAGAGGTTCTGCAGGGCCTGGCATGGAGCAGTCCCTGTGGTCCTTGCTGGGCCCTCTTGAGCAACCCTGGTTGGCAAGGCCCATGAACTTCCTCAGCTACCCCCTGAGCTGGTGGGGAGACGAGACCCAGGGAGCTGCAGAGCTGGAAGCACGAGTTGCTCACAGCCAGATCCGTGTCAGGAGTGACTCAGCAGGCAGTGATGCAGCCACTTCCTAGAACTGTACTTCAAGAGGAAGGACAGGGATGGCCACACAACGTGGCCTCGTCGATGCAGCCCAAGGGGTTTGGAGTCAGACACAGTTCCATCACACACTCGCTGTGTGAACGTCTGCAATAATAAGAGTCAACAACGTGTGTTAAGCTCTAACTATGTGATAGGTACTGTGCAAAGTTTTTCTGCTTGTATTATCTTGTTTAATCCATACAGTCATATGGGATAGATTTTACAGATGAGGAAACAGGCTGGGAGCAATTAAGCAACTTGACCAATGCTATATTAACTAGAAAGTGCTACAGCCAGGAAGTACCCAGGATTGATCTGCTTTCCTAGGTTCTTTGCCTCTTTGCAAGTGAATTCCATTTCCAGGCAGTTACCTTGTTCCCTTGTCTTTCACATCAGGATATTAGCACCTATCTTGCAGTGTTATTTCATTCTCTTGCTCTGTCTTTCCCTCCCACTTAACATTTGTTGAGCTTCTAGCTCATCTATGCTCCAAGTTACAGCTGGATAACAGTAGGATTCACTAGCCAAAAAAACCAAAATAATTTCAAATAATTCAATAAGTATGCAAAATTTACCTGCTGGGTGGAAGGTATTTGGGGAGTCTCTCTTAGGTGTTACATGAACTCAAGTGGGTCCTCAGAATGCACTTAAAGAATTCATAACACTGCATCAAAGCAATCTTGAGAAAGAAGAACAAAGCTAGAGGTATCACAATCCCAGATTTCAAAATATACTACAAAGCTTCAGGAGTCAAAACAGTAAGGTATTGGCACAAAAATAGACAGATCGATTGGACAGAACAGAGAGCCCAGAATCCACACCTACATGGCCAATTAACCTATGACAAAGGAGGCAAGAATATACAATGGGGGAAAGACAGTCTCATCAATAAATGGTGCTGGGAAAACTGGATGGCCACATGCCAAAGAATGAAACTAGACCACTTTCTTACACCATATACAAAAATAAACTCAAAGTGGATTAAAGTTCTAAATGCAGACTTGAAACCATAAAACTCCCAGAAGAAAACATAAACAGTAATCTCTTTGACATTGGCCTCAGCAACATTTTTCTAGATATGTCTCCTGAGGCAAGGGAAACAAAAGCAAAAATAAACTACTGGGACAACACCAAAATAAAAGGCTTTTGCACAGTGGAGGAAACCATCGACAAAACAAAAAGGCAACCTACAGAATGGGAGAAGATATTTGCAAATGATATACCTGATAAAGGGGTAATATCCAAACTATATACAAAATTTATACAACTCAACACTAAAAAAAAAAATCCACAAATAATCCCAGTTTGAAATGGGCAGAGGACCTGAATAAACATTTTTCTGAAGAAGACATACAGATGGCCAACAGACACATGAAAAGATGCTCAACATCACTGATCATCAGGGAAACGCAAATCAAAACCATAGTGAGATATCACCTTACACCTGTCAGAATGGCTGGAATCACAAGAAACAAATGTTGGCAAGGACATGGAAAAAAACCTTCATGCACTATTGATGGGAATGCAAACTGGTACAGCCACTGTGGAAAACGGCATGGAGGTTACTTAAAAAATTAAAAATAGAACTACCCTATGATCCAATAATCCCACTACTGAGTATTTACCCAAAGAAAACAAAAACACTAATTTGAAAAGATATATGCACCCCTTTGTTTATTGCAGCTTCATTCACAGTAGCCAAGATATGGAAGCAGCCCAAGTGTCCATTAATAGATGAATGGATAAAGAAGATGTGATACACACACACACACACACATACACACACACACACAGGAACATTACTCAGCCATAAAAAAAAATGAGATTTTGCTGTTTGCAACAACATGGATAGACCTAAAGAGTATTATGCTAAGTGAAATAAGTCAGACAAAAAAAAGGACAAATACCATATGATTTCACTTATATGTGCAATCTAAAAAACAAAACAAACAAAAACCAGATTCTTAAATATGGACAATGAACTGTGGTTGCCAGAGGGGAGGTGTGGGGGGTGGGGATGGGCAAAATAAAGGGGATTAGAAGATACGAACTTCCAGTTATGAAATAAGTAAGTCATGGAGATAAAAAGTACAGCATAAGAAATATAGTCAATAATATTTCAGTAATGCTGTATGGTGACAGATGGAGACTACACTTGCGGGGAGCACTGAATAATGTATAGAATTGTTGAATCAATATGCTGTACACCTGAAATTAATATAACATTGGATGTTACATATGCTTCAATAAAAAAGGAAAAAGAATTCAGAGCACTGTGACCCAGTGGAGGTCTACACCCCATTTGCACATGTGGAACACAGGGGCAGCGGCAGGGAGGGGTCTGGTATAAGCAGAGAGCAATTTGCAAGGAACACGTGAAGCCATCAGATCTTGTCTGTGTCTTTTTCTATCCAAAGCTGTGATGGAGAACTAGTTCACATCAGACCTGAGGCAGTGGGCTGGGACCGAGAAGTTATTTGGAGGCAGCTGGAACTAGGCATGGTAGCAAGAGAGCAGCCCCTTTCCATTTGAGAGTTTAGCAGTCAAGGTCTTGATACTTCAGGAGCATGCTGAGGGTCTCTGAGGAGGACTGGGGTGGGAAGATGGGCAGAGTGCATGTAGCAATATTTGCAGGGCCACCCTTTGGCTCACTTTCTCTTGAAGATAGGTGCATCTCAGCAGGAATGAGTGCCTCCACCCCCAGTTGCCTCTGGGAGGAATCCTCTAGATATGGAAAACCAAACTTATTCATGGGGTGGGAAAGACATCAAGGAAAGAGAAAACTTGAATGAAGGAATTCGAAGCAGCAGTTCGTGTGAGGTGATAATGGATCCATGGGCATTGGGAGATAAGCCTGACGATGACTAGAGTAGGAGCCAGTAGAACATTTCTGTACTCAACTCTCTAGGCTTTGCTGCCTTACCAGATACCTGGTGATATTCCTACTGCTCTGTAGGAGAATGAGGGGATGTCTGGTTGCCTTCAGGAGTGTTGTGTCCTGGCTGGAGGTCATAGATCAGGACCATGAATTGTACATCCTTCCAGAGCCCATGTCAGAGAAAAGCATATTAAAAGTTCATCTTCTCCCATCACTGGAGGTGGAATCCCTAAAAGGAAAAGAGTAATCAATCTGCAGCTTTGGATGCACCATCAGTTATATACTAAGCTGTGGTAATTTTACTTTCATTTTACAATGGAGAGCATCAGTCACTTGGCTTCCTTAAGCACTGTGTCCACACCGTCTGTGTATTTGCTTTATATACAGCTCACAGCAAACAGGAACTGGAGGGGGAAGGATGAAAACGACGACGACGACAACAACAACAACAACAACAACTTAATTGGCCCCCAAAGAGAGCAGAAGCCAGGAAAGACAGCATGTGAGGTAGGCCAGAACAACATGTAGGCTACTATTTTCCACCGGTCTGCAAAGTAAGCCATCTGTCCCCATCAGGGAATGGGGAGCCTGGGGAGAGAGGTGGGAGAAGAGATACAAATGGGGAGATAATAAAAGAGAGAGAGAGGATGAAGAGAGGCATTACTTAGGGGAAATATTCCTAGAATAGTCAATGTGCCTGTATTCGAACCATCTCCTCCCCAGAGAGGGAAGATTTCTTGGAGTCTCTGGGGTCACTACTCCCTTCTCTAAAGGCCCAGAACCCTCCCTCTCTACAGGCTGTTCTCAACTGCGTTGAAATGATTGCTTCTCCATCTGTCCTCACCTTTAGATTTGGAACTTCCTGAGCACAGAAAAACATGGCTGCCACATGTGGGTAGCACCATTGCATGCGGCCGTGCCTGACACACTCGATTGCCTGGTGTGCTCTTGCCGCGTACAGGGCCCGCTGTGTGCGAGTGACCCTGGGCCATCCCTATAATCTGCGAGTGTAGAGCAGGGAGGGCCATCTGTTCTAACGAAATAAATATTTTCACCCAGTTAGATCTTACCTTTATTACTTTAACTCCTGTATTAACTAAAGTTACAATTGTCCTACATCATTGTGACGTTTTCAGGATCAGGGAAAAGGTATTAGAAAGTTTGTTCAGAGCATGAAGATTGTGTTCATCTTTTTTTTTTTTTTAAAGATTTTATTTATTTATTCATGAGAGAGAGAGAGAGAGGCAGAGGGAGAAGCAGGCTCCCAAGGAGCAGGGAGCCTGATGCGGGACTCGATCCCAGGACCCTGGGATCATGACCTGAGCCGAAGGCAGACGCCTAACCGACTGAGCCACCCAGGCGCCCAAGATTGTGTTCATCTTAATACTAAGTGTAAACACAAAAGCAGACCTCCATCTTGTATAGAAGATCACGTGTACATGCTCACACCTGTGGAAAACTCCAAAAATGAAACTGGATGATGAGTTAGGACGGTGAGATTACAGTTGTGGTTTTTCTTTTTAGGACAAATTGCCTTTATGGTGTTTATTGTATTTGTACAAAGACAAATGAATAAATATGCAAACAAAGAAGTATAAAATAGATGCACCAGCAGAGAAGGAAAAACAAAGATCATGCTTCTCTGTCCAAACTTCCGTTACTGGAATAGCAAGCCATGCTTTTTTCTAGCTGTGCAGAAACAAATAGATTGTTTAGAATAGCACAGTACCTGGGTGTGGTGAGAAGTTTGAGGAGAAAGCCTCTGAAATTCCTGTTACTCCTCCCTTTGGGGTTGGGAACTAGGGTTTGCTCTTGCCCTTCTAGTGGTTGATTGCACTGGCTAACTCAGTATCAGGGAAAGGGCAAGAATTTTTCTATCCATTTCTGGTTGATGACATGCCCATTAGTCATCTCTCCTCTCGCTACTCAGAAACTGTGAATATGCGCTGTGTTGCACAACGGCCTCTGGGAACTTGCAGAGAGCACCCGTTTAATGCTGGCTAGCCTGGTTCAGAGTGTGAATCTTGCTGAAAATCAAGTGAACTCCATGGAAGTCCTGTAGTTGCTAAGATACTGAGTTTAAACATCAGTGACCATTTCCCCTCAAAATAGCTCAAAAATCAAGATGTGCTACACTTAAAGTGACTGGATTAAAATCTTGACTTCACCATTTCCTAGCTGGGTGATCTTGGCTAAGCTACTTCTCCAAGCCTTGTTTTTCCTTCTCCGTCTGCAGGGAGTGGTGATAGGGGACAATTTCATAAACTACCAGACACTCCAGTTTGAACAACTGTTTTTTTCTAAGATTTATTTACTTATTTGTTTATTTGAGAGAGAGAGAGAGAATCTCAAACAGACTTCCCACTGAGCGTGGAGCCCAATGTGGGGCTCTATCTCAGGACCCTGAGATCCTGACCTGAGTCAAAATCAAGAGTTAGAGGCTTAACCAACTGAGCGACCCAGGCACCCTTAAGTTTGAACAACTTAATTCACATCAGATATGGGAATGCACATGAAAAAGACTGAAAACAAAATTTAAATGATTACCATAGGAATCCCTGTGCTTCATTCCTTGAATATCATTTTTACCATGTTTGAGGTAGATGTTAAAAGCTATGGGATGTGAGCAAGAGATGATCTGATGCCTCTAGTTGATATTTAGGTTTTAAAAAGGAATTAG
Source organism: Neomonachus schauinslandi (assembly GCF_002201575.2). Classification (NCBI taxonomy): domain Eukaryota; kingdom Metazoa; phylum Chordata; class Mammalia; order Carnivora; family Phocidae; genus Neomonachus; species Neomonachus schauinslandi. Next base: position 92,147,213 of record NC_058408.1, read on the forward strand.
GGAATGATTTTGCAATAATTCTGCACTTTACGGAATAATTAACAATGGTTTATTATCATTATTATTGTGTAATATTGTATATTATAATTAACATCATTAAGGATCCAGCTATCCTAGTTCATTTTAAATGTGATTTGATTCACAAAATGCTGTTTTTAGCCCAGTTTGCAAAGGCACAGTATTGCAGAATACCAGGTACACATGAAGCTTCCCCGTGGACCCTGGCAAATGAGACTTCAAACATTAGATAAGAAGGACTCGCACTTGCCCCCTCCGTGGCCTGTAAATGGATACCTCTAGAGTGTATATGCTGACATTGGCAGTGAAGCCCAGCCATGGTGTATGTAATTCTATGCTCTGGGCAAATAGAAAAATCTCTTCCTTTGATCCCCTCCCCACTGAGCCCTTTCTGAACTCATCCTCAGGCTACGTGCCTCACACCTACATCTGGCACCCTATGGTGGTCTCGGTGGGCGGCCCAGCCTCTGCCCTGGTGCCTTCGTCTTGGTTCCAGCTGGGTGAGGTAATGACACACTCCTTGAGTGCGTGCTTTACAGAATCCTTGTAGCTTTCCTCCTGCTCGGCCTTTCTGAGTGGCCCTGACTTTAAATAACTAAACAGCAAGCTGCTCGGAAGCCAGCTGTTTGGACTTTGGACTTGGGCAACCAACTTGACAGCGGCAATAGCCAACTACTCATCCTGGGACCCTGGGGAAGGTTACTCAGCATTTGGGAACTTGAACTTGAACTTGATTTTCCTCATCTGTAAATGGGGATACTACCATCTATTATAATTTTTCTTATTAAGTAGATAGATAGGTGTGTTTAGCATGGAGTTAGCAAGCTAAGCAAGTAAGCCAGCAAGTAACTTATGAGCGTCCTTGGTGCTATTGTTACTATTGCTGTCATTATCACCCTGAACTGCAAGAACTATTAGCAAGCAAGTATCAATTTGGTCTTGGTGCAACTACTGTAATATGAGACTTTGTAGCTAGAGATTTTATGTAAATTTACATACAAATGTGTATGATGCCCCGAAGAGCCAATGGATAATCATCTACACTTATGTAGAAACCCAAAGTGGGATAACTAAAAATTAATTTCTTTTTGACTTTAGAATGCCCTACATGACTCGGTGTGTGTGTATGTGTGTGTGTGTGTGCGTGTATGCACACAGATTTATCTCCAAACCACTTCTAGCTTGGATTAACATAAAAACAAAGTGAAATCTGTGTTCCCTAACATGCATCAACAAACTTAAACTTAGGGAATGAAAGTGGTCCAGTGTAGCTGAGGGGGAGAGAAGAAAATGTTATTGCATGTAGTTTACGCACTTGGATTTAGTCCACATAGAGAGAGTCAAGGCAGCTTGAAAGAGAGAGAAAGAAGAGGATTGACTCATAATGCTCATAAATAAGTAAATAAATAGCTAGATAGATAAACAAACAAACAAGCCCCAGAAAAGGAATTTAACTGAGCAAGAGATCAGGAGTTCTCTTGTGGCTCTGTGAGAGGACCAAGAATGTTTTCCTGGAGAGAAGGCTTGAAGAGCCCTGGTCTCTTTTTTCTGAAGTCTGAGGGCCATTATGTAAAGGAAAGCATTTGTTCTGCTTTTTTCCTTACTGGATAAACAGGACCAATGAATGAGAGTAAAAGAGATCAAACTGGGCTCAATGGAAGGAAGAACTTTTTTTTTTTTAAGATTTTATTTATTTATTTGAGAGAGAGAGACAGGGATAGCGAGAAGAGAGCATGAGCGGGGAGGAGAGGGAGAAACAGGCTCCCGCTGGCCAGGAGCCAGATGTGGGGCTCGATCCCACGACCCTGAGATCATGACCTGAGCTGAGGGCAGATGCTTAACCGACTGAGCCACCCACGTGCCCCAAAACTTCTTAACTGTATCCACGGTCCCCCTCATAATGGATTGGATTATGGAATGGATTGCCTCTGGGCCCCTAGTTTTTGAAGGGTTCAAGCAGGAGCTGGGTGCCCAAATCTCAGGGATGTTGTAGATGATTGGGGGTATGGGAGATTGGTTACGATGACCTCTCTGATCTTCTTTAAGACTAAATAACATTTTACTTAGAGAATTTCTATGCTTTGTTTTCCTGAACATTAGAATAGATACAATGTAATTTAATGATCCAATCAAATAGGTTGGTCCTTATTAAAATGTGCAAGAAATGGGATTTGCAGCTATGCTATATAAATAGATATTATCTTTGAATATTGAAAATACATAATATACAGCAAACTAAACTATTTTCAACTTTCCAAAATAGCTCTGTAGGATCTATGTAGGAGAAGAATCTCTAAAAATATTTCTCAATTCTTTAAAGCTTTTTTTTAAAAAAAATAATATAGACCATCTCAAAGACATGACAGAATTAACCCACCGTGAGTTACATTGGCCAAATCTTTCAGAAATCCTGATTTATGATAATGCAGCATTAGTATTTATGCTCATAAAAAAATCCCATTTGAGGGGGCGCCCGGGTGGCTCAGTCGGTTAAGCAGCCGACTCTTAGTTTCGGTTCAGGTCATGAGTTCAGTGTCATGGGATCAAGCCTGGAGTCGGGCCCCATGCTCAGTGAGAGTCTGCTTGAGATTCTTTCTCTCTCTGTCTCCCTCTGCCCCTCCCCCACTCACGCCCTCCCTCTCTTCTCTGTCTCTAAAAATAAATAAATAAATCTTTTTAAAAAATCTCATTTAAGGATCTGTATGCCATATATGATTCTAACAGCTCTCTATGAGGTAGACATTTTTAGTATCCCCATTTTAAGGAGGAGGAAACTGAGGTTTACAGAGATCAAGAAACTCATTCAAGGCCACCCAGCTCAATGTGGAGCTGCCTGACTCCCCAGCCCCTGCTCTTTCCATTATGTCACACTTCCTGACCACTTCCTGTCTTGCCTGAACAAACACGCTTCAGGTCAAACGTCCAAGCAGCGATGGCGGGCCCCTGTCACACCTCCCAATGAAACCCTATAATTTCCAAGTCTGAGTTGGAAATCCTTTGGCTCTGTGTTCTTGTCTGGCCTGCCCAGAAGAATATTTGTTTTTGCGATATGCCTCTCTCAGAATGGCTAGATATTTTTTGCTGGCCATTTATACACGGACCGTGTGCGACTGCAGGTGTAGCGTTATTACTTCATCTCACAAGTGAGACAGCCCCTGTGCCCCCTGCTCTCAGCTTGGGGTCTGTTTCAGGGAAGGTGTTAAGGCTATTAGTAGGTCCATGGAGGCTATAAATAGAGCCCTCGGCTTCAGCCAACTCACCGTGTTTATGTTTTTGGGTTGCACTGCAACCGTTGTTGGTAATTATAGATACGTGGGTGAAGATGGGTACTGATGAATAGTTCCTCCTCTTAGTTTCCTCTTTGCACAAGCCCAACACTGGGGGTGTCTGGACTCACAGTCCTATCATGAGGTCCCTCATGTCTAGTCACTGCTGTGCTTCCTGGACAACTCAGGGAACCAGAGAGGTTGAAAGATTTCAAGATAATCCACATCACCATCCGCATTACAACCTGTGTAGTCAGTGCCTTCTTTAAGAGAAATAAGGGGACATCAAAAGAAAATTATTCCTCCTTCTGCCTGCACATACTATAAGCAAGCTTTCTATCTTTGGGTGACAAAGCATTTTCCAAATAAATGCAGATAAATGTGTAAAGAGGATTCATGGGTCCAACAGAAATGATGATCTGCAAGGGAACTCAGTGAATGGTAGCACATGTGTCCAGTAAATTTTTGTAATCTGGAATATAAGCTCTTTTGGTACTCCCAAGGGTACATGCAATCTCTTAACCAGTGAAGTGGGGAAGTTACTATTTCCAGATTTTCTCTTGGTTCTCTGGTGTGCCAAGAGAAAGTTTTGGTCGTAGGTCAAGGATTCTCCCTGAGCTGACTATGTGGCTACTAGAATAGTCAGGCACATCTGATTCTGACCAATGGTATGGTTCTAACTGGGCGTACAAGAAGCCAAGAGGAAGATACCCACATCGTGTCCAAGGACAAGGTTCTGAGGTCAGACAAGCATGTGACAGGTCATGAGAAAAAGGTAAGCAGTGAAAGAAGCCAGTCATGGAGGACCACATAGAGTGTGATTCCATGTCTATGGAATGTCTAGAATAGGCAAATTTATAGAGACAGAAAGTAGATTGGTGGTTGTCTGGGGCTGAGGGGCACGGAAGGTTGGAGAGTAATGGCCAAGGAGTGTGGGATTTCTTTTTGGCGTGGGGAAATGTCCTAAAATTGATAGTGGTGATGGATGTACAACTCTGTGGATATGCTGGAAGTCATCGAACCGGCTTTAACTGGGTGAACTGTGTGATATGAGAATTATATCTCAATGAAGCTATTCAAAATAAAAGTAAAAAGTGATACATTTGGGGAGCTGAGCGGTGAAAAACCAGAAAAGTTGGATGAGCAGCAGTGAGATGGAGAATGCTAACAGGAGGGGGTCTGCTGGGCAGCCTTGGGAGGGAGGTCAAGCTCTCCAGGCAGAGGGTTTATGCAGTTCTAGCTAGAGCTCATGTGTTTTGAAAAAGGCAGAGATGGCTACTCCCCTCATGTAAAAGACCTCTGCAGATCACAACAGGATTCCTATAAACCACTTCTCCCATTCTAGGGAAATAAATGTGTCTAAAGATTGGATCTGGGGCACCCGGGTGGCTCAGTTGGTTAAACGACTGCCTTTGGCTTGGGTCGTGATCCTGGAGTCCTGGGATTGATTCCCGCATCGTGCTGCCTGCTCGGCGGGGAGTCTGCTTCTCCCTCTGACCTTCCCCCATCTTGTGCTCTCTCTCACTCTCTCTTCTCAGATAAATAAATAAAATATAAAAAAAATATTAAAAAAAAAGATTGGATCTGGTCAGCTTGGTGGATCTCACTCCTGTGATAGGATTATACCTATGGATAAATTAACTTCATTTGTTGGAGCCTAATTAGAAATTTAGTGTGTGCATCATGTTCCTTGGGGGTTAACTGCTCTTCTGGAGAATGGTAATTTTGTTTTGATTTTATCAGGACCTCACTCAAAGATGTCCAAAGTTGGCCGATCATTACAGTGAGAAGGTGGTTTTAGTTACATTTGAGGGAAAACCAAAATTACACCATTATTTCAGCAACAAATAATGGATGAGGAGCCATTTATGCAAGGTTCAGTTCCAGAGAAGGTGCTGTGAGATTTTTTATGCAGTATGTAGCATGCCCTGGTCCTTTTGGGACTCCCCAACCTCATCTCTGACTCTCTGTCTCATAGAGATTCAGAACTGCAGCCCAAATGCATGTCTGCATTTTTACTTATGTTGTTCATTCTACCTAAAACACCCTTTCTACTTCTCCATCTTGGCTAATCCCTACCTATTCTTCAAGAATCTTCCAAGAAGCATTCCCTGAATTCTCAGGATGGTCTGGGAGTCCTTTCCTATATTCCCACAGCATCCTGTTTATACTCTATCAACACATTTACTGAATTATAAAGGGATTATCTATTTACCTGTTTGTGTCCCCATTGTTCTGGAAGCTCCTTAGGGCACCTCACCAGGTATCTCTGTCCTCAGCCCTTAGACTAGTTCCCAGCACCTAATGTATCTTAATAAATGTGAGCTTTAAAAAATGTGAGCCCTTCATTGCAAAAAGGCTATGCAGTGGCCACCTGGAAAGTCTGATCAAAGAAATTTGATGCCATCCCTCTCAACCCCAAATATCACCCCAATCAACGGACCAATTCAAAAGGATCATGGAATGGCAGGTCATTCTCAGTGTCCACAGCCTAGCACAAGGCGGAGCACACAGTAGGCTCTCCTTAAACATTTGCTAAACTGATCTATTTAGAGTTCTAGACTGTCATATGTCTAATTCTCTTACAGCCCACACTTTCAATACCTTAGACACGCCTACCCCGAAATTGTTTTCCACATGCTGAGTGCAGATGCTCGTTCGTTAACTGACAAGACGACACTGGGAATTCTCCTGTACTGGAGCTACACAATTGTTCGTTTTTTTTTTTTTTTTTAAGATTTTATTTATTTATTTGACAGAGAGATTGACAGCGAGAGAGGGAACACAAGCAGGGGGGAGTGGGAGAGGGAGAAGCAGGCTTCCCGCTGAGCAGGGAGCCCGATGCGGGGCTCGACCCCAGGACCCTGGGATCATGACCTGAGCCGAAGGCAGACGCTTAACGACTGAGCCATCCAGGCGCCCCCACAATTGTTCAGTTTTGACAGCAGCGCCCCTCATGTCTGATTATTCAAATATTCATTTACAAAAATGAGTGGGAAACAGAAAAAGAAAATGCTGATATTAGTGAAAATAAGCAGAGAGGTCTCATCAATTTAATAAGTTTAGGATGAAAATAGAAATGATTAGGTGTGCTAAAAGTGGCCAGTCTTTGGCCTCAATTGGATGTTCAATGGAGGATAGGTTGATTGTATGTTCAATAATGAAGAAAAAGAACAAATTAAAGAGCTCAGTGAAATCTGAAAGTGTAGTGTCAAATATAGTATCCAGAAGGCAAGGCATAGTTAGCATTTTTATAATTATTTTTTAAATCTCTGGGAATCCTTCCATGCCTTAAACAAACAGTATCTACATCTATTGTTTGATGTCCATCCTTTTGATTTTCCTATGTTCTCATGAATGCATTATATATCAAGGCAGGAAATGACTTGTGTCAGATTTGAGATTCTTGAAGCCTTTTCCAGTACCAAAAAGCTTTGGGAGGAGTAACACTTTAAGAGGAAATAGCCAACTGAGGACAAAGCTCAAAGATTATATCTTGGCTACAGCCTTCTTGCCAAGTGATTAAAAGCACAGACATAAGAACCAGAAACACCTGGATCACCTAACAATGTGTCTTGATCAAGTTACTTCATCCCACAAACCTCAGTTTCTTCATCTCTAAAATGGGGATGATGGTAGTAGCTATCTCAGTAGATGGCTATAAGACACCAATGAGTGAATGTGTTCAATATGCTTAGTCCAGTGCCTGGTACTTCCTCTGAGCTTATAATATAGAAACTGTTGTCTAGGAGGGAGGAAGAATGCTGGAAGAAGCCATGGGAGGAACAAAACTTGGCCTACTTCACAAATTGTCTAGGGCCCCACTGGATCCCGAGCTCTATTAAAAACTCAATGCGGAAACACTTACAGCTTCTATTACTACTCCCAGTCTACCCACTGGGTCCTCCTGGCTTCTGCTAGGCTGAGTGGGCGTGTGCTATTTATTCACCTAATGACTCTTTCCAAGTTCGAGAAGTTGGAAACCCTGGTGGTTGTTCCAACCGTTACTTCTTTCAGTTCGCCGCCTCTGCACTCAGGAAGGTGTGTCTTCTGCATTACTGTCAACCTGCGTTTTGATTTTTCAGTTGTCTGAGGCTCCCAGGTCTTTGAAATAGGTGATTACTGGCTCCACAATTAAACAATCAGCAGAGGCTGGGTTTAGGATATGCAGTTAGAAACAACACGGGCCAGGCGAGCTCTGTGTGATGAATGCCGGGCCCCACCACCACCTCGTTCACCACGCCAACCCTCTGTGTTTGTGGGGACTCTACCCTCATTCAGACAGCATTCTCACCTAACTTCTTTAATGGCTGATGAGGGTTTAATGACATGATTTCTTACTGTTTAACATTATTTATTATTATTGCCCCTGTTTATTCAAAAATTTTGAGATGATCTCGTACCTCTCAGGTTGTATTCAGACCCCAAATGCCCCTAAGGAGCAAAAGCCCACAACAGCAGAGATGGGATCCGACAGAGGAGGGGAACAGCGGCAGAAAACATGGAAGAAAATGAAAGGCAAGATGAAAGAAAAACACTCAAGGTAATGATGGCAAAGCACCCAGCCCAGGGTCAAGAACATAGTGGCAAGTGTTTAGTAGTTTACATGTCTACCTTTTAAATCTTTCTTGTCCCATCAGGCTGCCCTAGTTTTTTCACTTGTGAAATGACTTACAGACAAAATCAGTAGTTCCAAATATCTTTGTGAAGCTCTCTCCTTTCCACAGGCAGGCGTTCCACAGGCATTGTCAACTCTCTGTCTACATTTACTCACTCCCCACCTGCTCCCCCTCACTTGACCTTGACCTTCCTGCCCAGTTCCCCACTGTAGTGGCTCTCCCTCAACACCAGCCATGGCCTTCTCCAACGGGCGCCCCCCACCTACGCCTCACTGGCCCCCCCAAAGGCTCTGACACTGTTGATCAGTCTCTTCATCTCAAAAGCCTCTTCCCTGCCTCCCTGCCTCCCTGCACCCACTTTCCCTTTCTTCTCTTTCTGGCCCCTTTTGCTTTGCCCACTGCTTTCAGTGATTGAGTTGAAAGATCTGTCTCTGGCTGTCAGCCCTTCTCACAGGACATGGCCATCCTTTGCCGTGATTTCAACTACCTACAGGTAAACAACTTTCATGTTTTTCTCCTCATCTCTGACCTAGTTTTTGAGCATCGAACTCACATAAGCAAGTACGTGTTGGGCCTGTCCACTTGGTCATCCCACAGGCATCTCAAGTTCAGCTGGCACAAAACTGAATTAATTGCTTACACCCTCTCCTCCCCACATCATCTGTAGTTACTCAAACCAGGACGCTGGGTGTCACCTTAGGTTTCTCATTTCCCTTCCCCTCCCACCCTTCCTCCTACTACACGTCCACTAAGTCACGGGGATTCTGTCTTTCCAAAACATCTCTGTTCCTTTCATGCTCCCACTGCCTCGGTTGCAACTCTCATGTTTTCCTTGAATTATCTCGATAGATTCCTAGCACGTTTTCCTGACTCCTCTGTCTTTCCACCTTCAGGCCCATTCTCCCCTGGGATACTTAAAATGAAGTTCTGCTAAGTCACTACCTTACTTAACGTCTAGCTGGCAGCTCCCATTGCTTATAGGGGAGAATAAAAACCCTTTGCCGAGCCTGCAAGGGGCTCTTTGACCTGGCCCCCCTATTTCATCTCTACTCTTCTCCCTTTCTCCCTTCTCTCACTCCAACTTAGACCCTGGCCATCAAACTTTTAGAAGTTCTCCCCAAAGCATTATGCTGTTCTACATATTTGCAAATGTAAATCTATGTATTTTGTATTTGCATCTCATTCCCACCTAGACAAGTGCCTATTTCTTCTTGGAGGCCCAGCCCAAGCATTATCTCTCTCTTGTCTTCTCTAACTGCCCCCTCCCTGTCCTCAGAGAACAGACTACTTTCTCTGATCTGCCACAGTCTATCTTTGTAAGTGATCTACCACACTCTTTTACAGGTCTGTCTCTCTGCTAGACTGAAAACTCCTTAAGGGGGGGGGATAATGTCTTACCAGTCTTTACCCTCACCCCTGCACCCTGGGCCTGCCATAAAGCAGGCATTTTTTCCATGTGTGATCAATACCTGAACACAGCGCCTCATTATCCTTCTAATCAACCAGAATGGAAAACTCAAGAAGCCACCTGTGCTGGCTTCAGTTTCAGTGCCAGTCGCTCAGTCTGGGCAGCTCAGAGCAGCTTCCTGAGCCTTCCACCAGTGCAGAGAGCATCCAAGCTGCCCTGAAGGGTTCACTGTCATTTGCTGAGCGGGAGTCAACAGCGATCCTGCTGATAGGATGGCCTTTGTCTCCTTGAACCCCAGTCCCACACCCTACAGACTGTGCATTTTAAAGGTCATGGTCCTGGCCGGTCCTTATCAATCAAAGCATCAGTAGAGAAAAAAAAAATCCCACTCTGGGATATGGCGAGACATGTTGGTTTCAAAACATTGCAGATCGTTAAATGAGTAATGTTAATGTGATCTCAGAATAATAAACACACCCCCACATGGATAATAATATCAGTTGCATTATCAGCAAAGGAACAAAAAGCAACATTTGGCTGCAAGGACTATGGAAGAGACGTCTGTATGGGTAATTCCAGGTCTGTTAGGGCAGGTAAATTGCATTTTTTGACTACCATCCCCCCCACCCAATGTGGACACTCATTCCCAAATCAAATCTTTCTTCTGAGGTAGGTATATGATTTGGGAGAAGTGAAGAGAAGGAGGGAGCACACACTTAGAGGAAGAAAACAAAGGCCTTCGTTTTCTAAAACTGTCACTCACTCTGATTGGGAAAGACTTTCTCAAGAATTGAAAATGTCCTGCACAGGAAGTAACGCTTCATCACACGGCTGATAATCAGCCTCGTGCTTGTCAGGGATTGGTTTTTCCCTTCTGTGGCAAGAGGATGGTTACAGGAGAGCTTGGACATCTTCCCCACCAGTCTGATAGTCATTTAAACATATCTTGTACCTATCTTCCAAAATGTTTGAGCACATTGGTGCTACTGCATCAAATTCATATGGAAGACTCACAGTGGTGGGTGGGGGTTGTCTGCCATTTCAGTGGGTTTCCATGGAGCCAGACCAACACACTTCCCCTAATAGCCTTTTTGTTTAGAGGTTCTAGCCAGGGGAGCACAGCTACTCGTATACCCTTGACCGAAGAACGGTCCTCCTCTATCGGGGAAGATTGTCCTCTTCGACCAAGCGCACAGCTTCGGGAGGGATGCACATGGAGCAGTGAGGGAGGAAGGGGACACCTGCCTAGCCAGCCAGATCAGCCGAATCAACCCTGGCGATCAATGGGGTGACAGATGTCACAGCCAGATCGCCCTCACATCCCCCCAATAGCCTTTTTGAAATGGCAGCTTGCATGGAGCTTGTACATGTATCAAGTTAAACAAAATGCACTTTCTTTCACCCTCCAGCTAACTTGCCCCTGCCCTTCCTTTCTCTGATACCCAGTTCTTTCCCCACCCCACCCCCAATCCAGTATCTTAAAGGACTCTTATCCTTAAAGAAAACCACCAGTCAGCTAATTCACTCCAAGGTGTTGGCTACTCAATGTGTTTATATTTAAAAGAAAGATAAGTACTTTATCCAAAGAAATGACTCTCTAATGGTGAAGTTTCTAGCCTTATCATGGGACCTGGTGGGACTTTCCAGTGCCTCTCAAGCCTACAACATTGGTGGCCACCAATGATGAGGATACATAAGCATGACCCTCATGCCTGGGTCACAATTTATTCCCAGACAAGAGGCTGGTAGCTTTCTTCACAATTATCAAGTTGCCTTTATGCAGTGCCTGTTTAAGCTTTTTTTCAGAAGCACTTAGCAGAATGAGATAAATCCCAAGTCTCCTTGCCCCATACCCAAAGATCCTTAGCATATTGCCACTCTATCCCAGACTTCTTAGGAGGATAAGAAGGTTCTCATCCCATGAGCCCTTAGATGTGTCATTTTTAAGATTCAAGTCATATGGTAATCTTACAACAGATATATAAGGGTACTCATGCATTCATTTATTAATCACTTATTAAGCTCCTGCTGTGTGCCAGAAATTGTTCCAGAGATACACCAAAAGTCAAAATTGACAAAGTCCCCACCCTGGTCAAGCTTAAAGCTGGAAATTGGTTTAAACTATTTCCATCTGTCTCCAGAAAGCAGAACTAGGACAAACGGGTAGGAGTCTCAGGGAATCAGATTTCTGTTTCATATACTATACGACCAAATATGGAATGGTAATGAGCTCCCCATCACTGGAGGAGTGTGGGAAGAAGCTGCATGACTGCTTGTTGCAGAGAGATTCATGCATAAAGCTGGACTACCCATTGCCTTCAATTTTTTTCTTTTAGCAGCAGGGATCTGTTTTTGAACAAAATCTTATCTTAATATAATAAAAAGCAGAGTCACTGGGCTGCAGTGGCAAATATGGCTCCAGAGGCCTCTCTGAATTCTCCTCTGTCCATGAAACCTTAGATATCCACAAACCGCTGGATGAGGGGATCACGAAGCTCCCAGCTTACCCTAGTGTCCTGGGGATCTGTGAAGCTAAGCAGGATGGCAAAAGCTTCTCACCAGAGTCTTCCCCTCCCTTGTTCCTGCTTCCACCTTTTCCTGGGAAGCTGCTGAAGCCAGATAAAAGAGGCAGAGATTCTGCGCATACAAGTAGGAGGACATTTAATGAATGCTGTCTGAGGATGTCACTATAATACGAAGACATTTTTTTTGGCTGGACCTGAAGATCATAGCGTGGCTCCTCCAGCTCCAAAAAGAGCACATTGCCTGGCATCCTGAACCTTAAGGAAAAGCCAACAGTTTCAAAAGGATGAAAAGGACCCTTGTGGGAAGAAGGCAAGAGCCCAGATGGAAAGAAGGCACTCACAGGCCACTCGCTGAAACACATAAGAACTCGTATGCACCATTCTCTGGTGACCCCACATGTATTCTTTATCTTCTAACATAAGGCTGACTTCCTAGCAATGGACCCTATCATCGCACCCAGATGTACCATGTTTAACTACGAGATTTCACGTAATTCTGCAATCTGGAGCAGGGAGTCGGAGAAGTATTTTCCTTTCAGGTTTCATGCCTGGAAAGTCCCAGCCCCTTTGGGCACCATGTGCTTGGAAAGGAAAAGCTTCAGCAACTCAGAGGACTTGGGGCTGGCAGCTACTCACTGGCTGGGACTGGCGTCGGGATGTGGGAGGTGGGAGAGGGGAACCTCGCAACTTGAAATAGAGCTCGAGGTCCTCCCAGGCAGGTAGCCACCACATAGAGCTTCAAGTTTGCCCAGTCATAACCTTATCATCCTTCCAGCTAGAATTTTCCTGACAGTTCCAGAAAAGCTTATCGAAATTGGACTCACATCTATCCTTATAGTCTAAACTGTGAGCAAAAGTAAGTGAGTCAGCTGAGCTTTCCTTAAACCCATGGTTTTCCAAAACGTATAACATACATGAAACATGATTTGGTCGGCAGGGGTGGGGAGATGTTAATAGGTGTGAGTCAATAGAATTCTGAAGAGCACTACTTTGGGAAATTCTAGTTGAAACAAAACTAAGTGGGTTTCTATAAAACGAATAGTCCTGGGAATGAAGGGCCCAGCATAGGGAATATAGTCGGTGGTATTGTAATAGTGTTGTATGGGGACAGATGGGAGTTTCACCTGTGGTGAGCACAGCATGACATACAGACTTGTCAAATCACTATGTTGTACACCTGAAACTATTGTAACTTATGTGTCAACCATACTTCAAAAAAAAAAAAGAAAGAAAGAAAAAGCAGATTCATTACTGTAGGACTTTTCAGAGCCTTGAAGATGTAAATTGTGACCCTCCAAAAAGAGAATAAATTATACAGTATTTCCCAATTTCATTTGAACTCCAAATATTTTATGTCACAGAGCAACTCAAAGCACTCCATTTTTCCTGAAACACACTTTGCAAAATGCTCTGATAAGCCAAACTCTTAACCAATTATATGAATTTAGAGTTTTGTTTTTCATTAAAGTAAGCCAGGATATCCAAAGTACATCAATGTCTTATCTACCATCTTGGGAGACAGGACTGCACATAGATGAATTGTTCACATGACTGAAGCTTCAAACACCAAAACCATTCAACAATTTTATCTAAAAATCTTACTAAAGTGTACTACATGCATCTCTACTTTTGATTATTAAAAACAAAACAATATATTCTGAGTATAAAAGTAAACACATGCTTATTTTCAAAAGCTTATAAATTCTGAAAAGAAAAAAATAAGGCAAAAGTTACTCACAGATCCATAACTATTAACATTTGGCATAATTTTTCTTATTCTGCATCAGATGTATGCTGAAGTATTTTTTTTAAATGTTTCACAATTCACTTAATGTTTTCTATATCATCAAACATTCTTTGAAAATATGTTTTAATGGCTCTCACCGTAATATAAATGTATCATACTTTACTTTTAACCATTACCTTCACTGGATAAATCAGTTGTTTTTATTATAAATAAGGATGAGGATCTTTTTGCAGAAAGCTTTGTCTGTATTTTTTTCTTTTGAATAGATCTCTATAAGTGGAATTCATATGTCAAAGTATATAAATATCTGTAGGATCTTGATACATACAAATTGCCTTCCAAAGAATTTGCACCATTTACATATTCCCAGCAATTTATACAAGTGTTATTTTACCACACCCTCACCAACATTAAATACTATTATTTTTTTTAAAAATCACTGTTAATTTGATAAGTTAAAACTGCCATAACTGTTTCGACTTTTTATTACCATTAAATTTAAACATTTGCTATCAATATTTTCTACATATAATATGCCCATTTTTCTCCTGTAGCCTTAATATTTTTCTCATTGATTTGTGTGATTACTGACTCTCAGGATTACTGACTATACTATTTGTGACAAATAATTTTCACAATTTGCTGCTTACCTTTAAATTTGTTCATAATGTATAATTAAATAATCTGGTTTTAAGGCATAAATATGAATATCTATTTATATAAAAATATGGCTCCTTTTTTTTTTTATTTCTTCCTTTGTTTTCCTGCTTAGAGAATCCTTTCTCATTAAGAAGTCTGATGAATATTCACTAGATTTCCTGTGGATGTTTTATGATTTTTTTAAATCCTTTTTTATTTTTTAAATATGATGTGCTGCTTGCTTTTTAAACTGAATAAAACATTTTGTTAATGACTCAGGGTGATAGTTTTGAACAGCATTTAAAGCTTGGTGCATGAAACAGAACATCCCCAGGAGCCGCTGAAGTAGGTAGAGAGAATTCTTTCCATTCTCTGTGACCTCAGACTCCTGCGATTTGCTGGTTCTGTGGCTGATTTTCGGTTTTGATCTCTTTTTTTTTTTTTTTTGACATTAGGCTCCCAGCTCTCACTTCCTATTGCAGAGAGCTGTCTGCCACTCACAGCACTCCCTACTTTGAACAGCTCACACCCCAAATAACCATATTTATATTACAGTGGACTAATGATGTGTACAGTTGAGTGTGGGTGTGGAAGACAGAATCATGTCCTTAGTAAAGATGTTTTCATCCTAATCCCTGGAAGCCCTGGATATATTATGTTACATGGGAAGGGGGAATTCAGATTGCTGATCAGCTGACCTTGAGATGTGGAGGTCATTCTGGATTACAGGGTGGGCCCAGTGTAATCACAAGTTTCCTTAGAAATGAAAGAGAGGAGCCAGAGTGTTGGAGTGATCTGATATGAGGAAGACTCAGTCAACCATTGCTGGCTTTGAAGACAGGAGGTGGCTACAAACCAAGGAATTCAGGAAGCTAGAAGCTAGAAGCTAGCAAAGGAAAGCACATGGGGTCTCCCTGAGAGCCTCCAAAAAGGAATACAGCCCTCCTAGCACCTGATTGTAGCCCAGTGAGAACCATTTCAAACTTCTGACCCCCAGAATTGTAAGACAGTAAATTTGAGTTGTTTTAAACTACTAAGTTTGGAGTGATTTGTTACAGCAGTAATAGGCAGCTAACAAACTGAGTCTAGAAGTCTCCATGGGGTTTAGAGCATGGCCTTGATGACTGCTATTTTGGCTGCTCTGATGTTTTATCCCTGCCCCCCCCCTCTTCCTCCCAATTATTTCCATGGTTGCTGGAAATCTAGCCTCCATCTAGATCATGCATGAGGTGGGGCATTATTATTTTACAGGAATTGGTCTTGACAAATTACGTTGCAGACATTGGGTCAAAGGATGAAGTAGAAGGAAGCTGGAGAGACAAAGTATTTAACAGGTTTTTCAGAGAAATCACATGGTGGACCTTCTGCCCACTTTGGAAGAAAGAACATCCAAAAGAAGGTCATGACCCCTGGACCGGGTGAGAGCATCACCATTTAACCGATGTCTGTACTGGCTCAGATAACCATCACTGTCTGTAGATGAATTCCCCTCTGTCTAAAAGACTGGGTAGTTCAAGGGTGTGAGACACAAGGAATCCACTCAGCAGAAAGAGGTTTTTGGGAGTAGATTGGGGAATAAATGGAGTCTATGTCACAAAGAGCCTTGGGTCCAGACCAAGTGGTAGACTGTGGAGTAGCCCAATAAAAATGCAGGTAGACTTCAAGAATATTACATAAGGAAGCTCAGGAAAGTTGGGGCCAGCATTGGGCAGAGGTAGATCATTTAGTTAGTCTACATTGGCAGACTACACTACACTACACTACACTCAGACCCACTGTGAGTGTGGGTCTAAAATGCATCAGGACATTTGCCCAGTGGCCTAAATGGAACCTGCATTTAGATAATTTATTGTAATGGATGCTGAAGAGGAATCTGAATAGTGTGTCTTCTTTATCCCTGTCTCCCTAATGTCTACCATAGTGTCCTGCATATTGTAAGTGCTCAATCTTTAAATCCCATTCTGGGTCTAGTAACATAGATCTGATACTGCTCCTTGATAAAAGTTTCCAGCCTTAACATGAAAGATTCATGTTGTCAAAACATTAACAAAATGTTTTATTCAGTTTAAAAATGCAGCCCTAGCTCAATCTTACTTAGGAAGCCAAAAGAGCAATGAAGAAGTATTTTATTAATATATCAGAATTCTTTTTTTTTCCCCCAATGGAGAAAAAAAATACTAGCTTTCTCTAAGTTATAAGATTTGGAATGATATTTTGGAAAAAAGGATGTTATATGAAAACAATGGATCGTGGATCACCACATCAAAAACTAATGATGTATTGTATGGTGACTAACATAACATAATAAAATTTAAAAAAAAACAGTTAAAGGTAAAGAAGGAATAATAATAATAGCTTATGTCATAGTTTAATATGTAGTTTTAATAACTGAATGCATGTATGGCATTTAGAGAACAGTGCCTGGTGTCAATGCACTCTAACTAGATGCTGACTATCATTCTGATTCTTCAACATTTTTACATGTTATTCATTGATTAAAAAATAATACCCAGAAAAATATTAACTTGAAATCATAATTTATAACAAGACCAAAGAATATATGTGTGTTATTTATGAGAAAAGACGGTAGCTAATGGACAATGACAAGACAATCTTTACAAATATAGACTAGCATATGCGACACACAGAGTTATGGAAATGAAAGCATAGATTTAAATATATTTTCTTGGCTGTGTTCATTACGTGAAGGATCATGTAGTGAATCCTTTACTAAAGTAAAGAATATTTCTTCAAGCTTGTATTACTACTACAATTTTTTAATACATTGATTTTTATAGAGAGGGTCTCATTCAAATAGGAAACCCCAGGATAAATGAGCCAAATAAAGTGTTTCACGCTGGGTCTAAAAACATGAGCACCAAGATGAAAGGTAACACAGAGATCAGATGTATTGGGCAATGTCAATGAAGCCATATCCTTCAGCGAATAAAATTCACTTTCAAAGTACTGGCTGGGGCACAGAAAGAGTCATAGGAAATTGACAGCCACCCTACACCCAAATGTAAGAAAAGACCAACTCATCTAAAAGACAAATTAAAATAAAAAACATAAAACAATTTTAAAAACTCCCTTTTAATTAGGAACACTGACTCCATGTTTGCTGTTATGGAGGAGGGGAGAGGTCACATCCATTTGCTGTCATTGAGGAAGCAGTAGGATGGGAAGTGGGTCTGAGGTTGCCAGTGTAGACTAACTAAATGATCTACATTTAATACGAAGGACTGTTAAATGTACAACTTCAAGACCACTGTATTAGTTATTCCAACACTTTCTTCTCAACAACCTGCTCTCCAAAGTTCCTAGATATGCTGATAATCTGAGCCCTTGTTCTTGATGGAAATGCAGTGTTTAAATCTAAGTGAGGCCCAAATGGATTTTATTACTGACTTATGTGAGCACCATTATCCCTGCTCACATTTGTGGAAACCTGTAGGTTCTTCTGTTTCTAAAAAAAAATACTTCTGAGCTTTTGGAAAAGAAGTTGCTAATCACTGGCAGTTAGTGTGGGTTCACTGATAAAGAGTTATGCCGGGGCTCCTGGGTGGCTCAGCTGCTTAAGCAGCTGCCTTTGGCTCGGGTCTTGATCCCGGGGTCCTGGGATCGAGCCCCGTGTGGCGCGCCCTGCTCAGTGGAGAGCTTTCTTCTCCCTCTCCCTCTGCCTGCTGCTCTGCCTGCTTGTGCTCTCTCTCTATCTCTCTATCAAATAAATAAATAAAATCTTAAAAAAAAAGAGTTATGCCAACATACTTTGCTTTTGATGAGGTTTCTAGTGTGTGAAGTGGAAGGAGCAGCACAGACAGACACTGTGTACCTTGATTTTGGCAAAGCTTTTGACAAGGTCTCTCATTGTGTCCTTACAGAAGCTGTGGACTGTAGGATAGTATAGTTGATGGAATGTTCTTATGGTGGCCAAAGAACACTGAATGCTGGGCTGACCAGGAGGAAGGCTCTCCTCTTAGTGCTTGAGGGCACCTAGACCTTGGCCTGTCCCAGGACTTTTATCAAAGGAGTTGGATGAAGCCTGTATCAGGTTACCCAGCATGCTCACAACCATTTGGAAGATTTTCAGTTCATGCTTCCGGTGGCAGCCAGGAAAAGAAAGAGAAGATCTCTGAGATGCACTAGTTTGGGTCCTAGGGAGATGTCCAAACCTGGCTGCACATCAGAAACACCTGGGGCCATGTTGAAAAATATAGACACCCAGACCTTTCCCCAGGCCTACTTCACTAGGATTTCAAGGGGTAAAGTCCTGGCTTTTTTTTTTTAACTTCCCTATATAATCCACAGACAATCAGCCCAGCATCCCATCTTTAGAATCATTGCATTGGTGGGATTTAGTAAAGAAGCCTTTCCAGGGTCATAATAGAGCTGGTAGTCTAGAGATCTTCAAGGGCTTTCAAACCAAGAGAAAACCCTTCCCTACACTCTGGCTCAATCCAACCTTGACCCTTCTTCATGGGGACAGAGCAGGGCAGGGAGGGGAGGAACATAGCACCTGACAACGAGCGCACTGGCTGTGATGTCAGCCACGTTTGGAGTCAAGCCTTGTTTCTATGACCTGTCTACTGTGCAAGCGAGAGTATGGGCCTCCATTGTGTACATAAGTGGCCAACTGATGCAGCTATGACCATTATGAGTCTGTTCGGCAAACTCTCGAGTTCTGTGGATTTTGAGTCTGTAGTTTTTACCAGAACATGCTTTTTTCCAGCTCCGCCCAGAGAAGGAAAGAAGCCACCATCTACTGACCATCAACTGTGTGCTGGGCACTAGGTCCCTCACAGATCTAATCTCATTTCCTTTAATGGTCACCAAAACCCTTGTTTTTGCCCATGAGGAATCTGAGCCTCAGAGAGGTGAAATGACTTCCCCCGAGTCACTCAGCTAGAAAGGGACAGATAGATATCAAGAATTTGGCTGATAAACTTGCACTGAGGATTCCCCGTGGCACTTTTAAAATGGTTAATATAAGGAGTGGAGAAAGCTTTGCCCTTTAAAAAATCTAAATAGAGACATTTTGAAACTGCGAGGGAGGGGGAAAGTCACACCACCTACACTCCCCACTACCTGAACACTCAGCAAGTAGCCAGAGGAAAAGCCCGACAAATAGACCGTCATTGCTTGGTCTCTTTCTCTTTTTCTCACACACACACACACACACACACACACACACACACACACACACACACACACACACACATCCCTGGCCACCTTATTTAAAATTATAATACCTCCCCAAGTACAGTCTTATTCTTTTCCTCTGCTTTATTTTTCTTCTTACCACTTAACCATCATCCCACAAACTATCATTTGGGTTATTTATCTTGTTTATGGTGACTCATCCCCACTAGAATGTTAGATCCTAGAGGGGAAGAATTTTTGTCCATTTTCTTTATTTCAATATACACATTGCCCAGAAGAGAGTGAACATTGACATTCAATAAATATTTGTGGCGTGAATGAATAGTAAAAGCCTAGAAATGTAAATATCATAAATGTTGAAATTAATTGTAATCTCTTTAGACAGCTACATGTTCTAGCTTTTCTATTACAAATATATATTATTTGTATCATAAGAATTTTTAAAAATTGTCTCTGTTGTCCAGGTTATTACTGATTTCAAGCTAAAGTGAGAGGGAAGATAGGACCAGATTTATCTTCTAGAGGGCAAATGTGCTGGGTATTTCAACTCTGAACCCACTTTCTACCCTTCCTCACTCTGCTCTGTGCCTTGCTCTATCATCCTCTTTGAACTGAATCAACAAGCTCACTTGACCTTTGGCTTCCATTTGGGAAAAGAATGAGGTTGGGCTGCTACCCATGGGCTGTGTTCCTCTACCCAAGCCCGGTGCCTGGCAGGCGCCTTCTAGGTGCCCCTCTTCCCTGGGGGTCTGTAACTGCTCCTGCCCTTGCCTCCCCTGGGTCTTTGGGTGTAACAGCTCTTCATCCTTGCATGACCTGGAGCACTTCACAGCCTTTGCTGGTCTTCTTAACTCTGTCCATACCTTTTAAATAGTCCCTTCATTAAATTTTCCTCAATTATCCAATTGAGTATGCCACCAATGTCTTGCTGGGTTTCTGACTGACAGTGTGCAAAATGGGGAAATGTGCCTACAGTCCGAAGAGCTAATGTCTAATGCCCCGTTTCTTCACTGGTTTGCTCAAGGCCAAAGCCTCAAGGCTCTTTGGGTTCAAATCATCGGAAAACTAAGAAATTTGGGCAAGATGACCTCTGATATTCTGTGATTTTAAGAAACCCTTTGCTTAGAGAATGAAGTAGTTACTTCTCTACTAGCTAGAAAATGTTAACTTGATCCAGATTCTGAAAAGAGCCCAGTTTTCCAGAACCTTATCCACAATTGTTGTAGCTATACTACTCACAATCGATCTGAACTTGGCAATAAGACAGCCAACAAATCCCAGTCCTCTCTTTGCCCTCACTTTAGCTACGTGTCAGTAAGTTGCTGTAAAATCGGGGTTACCTTTTTTAAAACAATCATTACACAAATAACACATCTTTAAAATAGAAAAGTCAGAATCTGTAGCTAGCAAAGAGATAATTCCTGAGCACTTGCTGTGATGAGCACTGGGTGTTGTATGTAAGTGATGAATCACTAAATTCTACTCCTGAAACCAATATTACCCTCTATGTTAACTAATTAGAATTTAAGTAAAAACCTGAAACCACAAAAAATAGAGAGATAATTACTTTTAACATTCACAGTTGAGTGTTAAATGAGTTAATGTATGTAAAATGCTTACCATGGGGCCTGGCACATTGTAAACAGTTAAAAAATGACACGATTACCCACCTCTCTTCCTTCTCTACACGCAGACAGCTTTCCTGATCTGCCCCGAAGGATTCCGTCCTCATTCTCGTAATTAACTGGGCCCGTGTGCCCTTCCCTAGACACAGAAGACACACTGATGGTGTTTCATGGTATCTCCATTAGAGACGTCTGAAGATTTTAAATCAACTTGACACTGAAATTAACTTCAATCGGCAGTCGTCCCCCCTTGACCTTCCTCCTGTGCCAGATACTGTAAGTGTGCAGAGAGAACAGCAAGGCACCGTTGGAACCCAGTCGATCTGGTGACTGAAAAAGGCAGTTTACGTTCTTACTCCCATTTATCCAACACATATTTATTTGATGCCTGCTGTGTTTTGAGCCATGGCAGAAACACCAGGATGAATCAGATGTTAATGTTTTCTTAAAAGAAGTGTCTGGGGGCACCTGGGTGGCTCAGCCGGTTAAGACTCTGCCTTCAGCTCAGGTCATGATCCCCGGGGTCCTGGGATGGAGCCCCGCATCGGGCTCCCTGCTCTGCGGGAAGCCTGCTTCTCCCTCTCCCACTCCCCCTGCTTGTGTTCCCTCTCTCACTGTGTCTCTCTCTGTCAAATAAATAAATAAATAAAATCTTAAAAAAAAAAAAAGAAAGAAATGTCCGTCAGAGGGTGGGGAAAAATCAGATAGCTTATGAATACAGGTAGAAAGTGACGTGGGCCATGGAGAAGCAGGGCTGGAGTGCTGTGGCCCTTCGTGACGGGAGAGACTCGAGAAAAGAGAGTAGAGTTCATACAAATGCAGGTCACTGACGTCTGCTGTGGGTAGTGACTCAACCTGTCTTAAGACAATTACCTTAAACGTAAGGATGTGGTCCGTGTCGAGGGCTTTTTGTTCTGCCAGGATGGAGATGCTGGCCAAGTCTGTCATGTCGTACGCCTTTATATCCGCAGTCCCCCTCGCCACCACAGCCACCGTAACTCCTACCCATGGCAGCAATGTGTCCAGCCCTGAATCTGGACCTGTGCCCTTTGCCAGTCTCATCTTGATCAAAATGGCCCCTCTATATGTCCGTTGTCCTTCAGGGTCCCCGGGTGGTTGTGGCCAGTCCTCAGAGAAATACTCACCAGCGCCATAGACACCATAGACATGACACGAGAGATCTCTGAAGCCATGACTCTATTCTGTCCATGTTTAAAGCACAGTGGATACTTAGTCAAGGTAATAACCAATCAGTGGGTTTTGACCAGCTCAATCACAGAAAAACCTCAATAACTAGCTGGGACACTGCGAAGGTTAATGCAACTTTGGTTTGGTTATCACATTGAACTCTCTATGAATGGCATCAGCTAATGTTGTGCCAAGTGCAATCTACTCACCAAAACTTGGAGGCCCTGACTGAGAAAGCCACAGGGTTTTAACAGCTAGACTTGTCAGATGAAAGGACAAATGTTTTTAGATAAAACATATCACAAGTAATTACATTGGTTTCATGTTTTAAGCATGCTAATGGCAAATGGCTAATGCATGTGGCTTTGTAGATGTCTTTCCGAGTTGCATCTGTATCTTTGTCAATATAACAACATCTTACCTGGGTATAACACCATGTGATTTGGGTAACACATCATTCTTTTACAAGACTGTATTCTGGAAAGGTCAGCACTGTGCCAGCCCACCCACAGCCTCTTCTGTGGGGATCCACCCAGCCCACACTTCCTGCTGAAGGGGCAGGCCCAGACTGCCACATTAAGTATTCAGTGCCCCACCTCCTCTGTCCAATGATGACTAACCCCGGCCCAGGCCCCTGGGCCGACTGGACACACAAGGAATTACAGTCTGCCCTAAAAGATGGACTGGACCAATCAGATTCTCTCTTAAGGCCCTGAACTTGAAGCAAACATAGCCATCAATTAGTACTAGGACCAGAAGAAGACATGTAGTGTGTTGCCTAGTCATAGAAATCAAAAATCCATGAGCTCCTGCAGCTGAACAGCCAGGAACCTTTGTGACTCTAGAGTCACTTTTGAGCTCTGGGCTCCTTGAGGCCAAGACTTAATATGGCTCCTGTTCTTGGATTTCCATGAAAATTCCTTTATCATTTAAAAATAATGTGACAGGGGTGCCTGAGCGGCTCAGTCAATTAAGAGGCTGACTTCTGATTTTGGCTCAGGTCATGATCTCAGGGTTGTGAGATAGAGTCCCACTTAGGGCTCCATGCTCAGCGGGGAGTCTACTTCTCTCCCTCTCTCTCTCTACCTCTCCCTCTGCCCCTTACCCTGCTTGGGCTCTCTCTCTCTCTCTAAAATGAATAAATAAACCTTTATAAATAAATAAATAAATAAATAAATAAATAAATAAATAAATAAAATGTGACATAATACAATATGCTAAAACCCTTTGTCTCCAGCTGACTTGAATGACTTACTATTCCTCGCACGAAGAAGAGCCAGACTGAAAACAATGAGAAATTAAAACTGGGTCCCAGCTGAACTCCTTCCTGGGCTATAAAGTCTTCTAGAGAAATCATGAGAAGAAAGACAAACTGGCAATGTCTTAACCACTACTGGGAAGGCAATAGAAACCAAAAAAAGAAAAAAGGGAACCGAAAACCTTTAAAGACGACTTGGAAAGTGTGTGCGTGTTGAGCCCCCTTTTGAGTATACGGTGACTTATAGAACCGACTCCATGAATGGAGAAGACACGGCCTCCTCAAGCTCTCTCCCATGAGCGAGACGTAGCATTTGAACAACCAAACTTAAAATAGACGACGAATGACCGATTGCTGGTGATGAGATATACTAAAGGCACAGGAGTCACAAGTGATGGAAGCCAGTTCACAAGAAAAACAGGATCGGATTTGAGGCCACCTCAAAAGCAGGTGCTCAGTGTAGGGCATGTCTACATGGCCCTAGTTTTTGTTTCCACTCGGCTTTGGAAACTAAATGACACTGCTCTCTATTTAAAAATGTAAATGTATTGGGTCATATAGACCATGTCTAAATAAAACACAGTTTCCAAATATCGCCTCAATGGTGGTATTCCATGGCCAAAGATATTTCATGGCTTGGAGTTAAATACAGTTTGGCCACTATCTAAATATTCCAACTGATTTGGACATTGAATGATTATCATGCTTGATCCATGAAGACATTCCAGTAGTTTAAAAACTAAACTGTAAATTGAATTTCTCACTACTCGGATCAATTTTTTCTATGCCTGCATTATACTAATTGTGTCTTCTTGTCAAGGGGAAGCAGTGTGGTGATGTGGCTAAGTTACAGACTTTGGAGACAGACAAGCTTGAGTTCAAATCCAGATTCAATGACTCTCTAGTTATGTGGCCTTGGGCAAGTTTCTCCTGCAGTGTCTTTATTTCTCAAATAAGGATGATCATAATAATAGTACATACCTTACAGGATGTTGTAAGACTTAAATGAATTAATGTACATTAAATGCTTAAAGCAGGGATGCCTGCATGGCTCAGTCGGTTAAGTATCTGACTTCAGCTCAGGTCATGATCCCAGGGTCCTGGAATCAAGTCCCGTATTGGGCTCCCTCCTCAGTAGGGAGCCTGCTTCTCCCTCTGCTACTCCCCCTGCTTGTGTTCTCTCTCTCTCTCACACACATAAATAAATAAAATCTTGAAGAAAAATGCTTAAAGCAATCCCTGGCACATAGGAAATAATCTACAAATGTTTGCTTCTATTACTCGTATTATTTTCATTGAACTCACAAAGTAAATCATTGAGGACATGGAAATATTGTGCTTGGTGTGTACTTTTGTAATTTTGTTTAAAACTCACAAGGGGAGGGTAGGAATTATCATCTCAATTTTACCATTGCAGATGCGAAGCATAGAAAAAAGTTAACTAATTTGTGAAAAGTTGCCTGGTTATTAACTGGCAGAGTTAGGATTCATTAATTCACTCACTAATTCACTCAACATGTTTTTATTGAGCACTGGCTACATACTATCTTAGGTGCTGGAACACAGAACCAACCAGACAAACATGCTTGCTTTCATTGAACTTACTTTCAACTAGGCGAGACAGTCATAAAACAGGAGAAGTCAGTAAAATGTACAGTAGGGGGGATAGTGGAGTGTTCTGAGTAAACAAAAACAGGCAAGAGGAGAAAGAGCATGTGTGTGTGTCGGGGGGGGGAGGGTTGGAGTTCAGAATGCAATTATGGCTAGCATAGGTAACTAGGGATGGTCTTAAAAGGGGATGTTTGAGGAGAGGTTTGAGAGAGATAAAAGTCATGGGGTATCTAAGGGGAAAAGGTTCCAGGCAGAAGAGAGAGCATGTGCAAAGGCCCTGAGGCAGGAATGTGCCTGGCATGTTTCAAGAAGAGCAAAAGGGCCAGTGTGGCTGGAGCAGAGCAAATAAGGAGAACAATAGGAAATGAGGTCAGGGAGGGCTCAGCTAACATTGGTAATTGTTCAAGAGAACCCTGCCCCATGTTCCTGTTAACTGGGGTTCTGCCTCCACAAAGCCAACACATCTTAAGAAGCCACTGATGGAAGAGTCTCCCGCTTGGAAAGGCCATCAGACCTCCCATCCTCTCCATCCTGTAGAGAGGAAAACCCAGGCTTGGCGTTGGCAGTCAGGTAGTTCATCAGAACTGGAAACCACCTAACCAGCACCCCCTCAGCCCACTGGAAGCAACCATGACGGTGGTGCTCAGCGCCCTTGCAGAGATGTGCTGTGGTCTCTCTGAGCTCATCACCGCACCTCCCTAGGCAAGAGTTTCAATTCAAGGTCATTTTTGGTTCCTTTTCAGTAGCAGACTCAGAACCAGATCTATTCAAGTGTAGGAACAGTGCAGACACATTAATAGCCAGACCCAGTGGGGGTTTTATTTTCCATTTCCTCCTCCCTCATATTTATTTGTTTCTTCATCTCCTCTGCGTGGTAAAGGTACCCTTGCAGGATATTTTCAGATGGAGTCTGAGAAGGTAGGGTGGAGAATGGAAGGTGTCACCCTAGGTTGGAATCCACTCCTCCCCAGACCCTGCCAGGCTCTCTGGAGTTGGGCTGCCTGGGTTCAAATCCCCATTCCCCCACTTAGAACTGGGTATGATCATATCTGTTTCTAGTAAGCTTCTAGTGAGAATGGAATGAAATCATTGAATGCTATTGTAGAATTTAGCCAAAATCAGGGACCGCCTCCTGTCCCTGGGGTGCCGTTGCAATGAGAAAGGTGTTTCAGGATTCCTTAGAGGTATCCAAATGGTGTGGTTGTATCTGAGTTTCCGCTTAAAGCATGATTCAGATATTTCCTGTGTCCTGTATCCAGTAGTTCCCCTACTGAACATTCTCACTTTCCTCTGCTGGGTGGTCCCAGAACCCCATGCTGATAAGCCTCTTGAGTTCTTAGAAGTAGCCACGGGGCCGTCTCAGCCCTGTCTGTGGTCTAGAGAAGCAATAGCCCCAATGCCTCCAATGGGGATGGGATTCCAACTGCACTGACCGCAGCTCCTGGAACAGACTCTGAGCTGTTCTTATGTCGTGAAGGGCGTTGAGGTATGTTTGCAAATTCTCTGGTAGAAATATGAAACAATAAGCAAGTGCCCTTTCTAAACAAGGAGGCCTTTAGTGAAAGAATCTACGGGGCTTATATTTTTCCTCCTTTGGTCGAATTTATCTTTTGGGAAAAGGACACACAGAATTTAGTGAATGTTGTTCAGTAGTTGCAGCTTATTAACTCTATGTGTTCCTGTAGAAGGGAAAAAAGAAATCACTACACGGTTATGCCAGGAAGTCTCCCATGCCTAGGATATAGCAGACAGTCAGTGTTACTACTGTCGGTGCTGTAAGTCAGTAAATAAATGACACATTAGTAACAGCTACCTCCGTGCATAGGAACAGCCCAAACTATTGCCTTTGGATCATTGTAATTGAAAAAAGTGTCCTAGAAATGTTTCCGTAGCTCAATGATTTAAACAAACAATGTTTTCTTATTGGCCCAGAGCTCCATCTCTGAGATGACTTATCAGGGTTCCTGCCGAAGCTTCAACAGGAAGACCCCCTTCCGATTACGATTTTTTGTTCACGTAGCTCAGGCTCGTCATCACACAGGCTCAGTGTCAAATAGTAAAATGACTTTGACACAAACCCCTGAAATGTATTTAAAAGCCATAGAAAGGATTCCTTGCAGACCAGAAGCCAAGTGCAGCATGGATGTTGACCCCCGGCTTAACTCAGTTGTAAGTTTAGATTGAGATGTGCCAGGACTTTCTGAAGGATGCACCACAGGACAAAAGAACCTGATTTAATGATACAGACCCACCAATCCCACTCCTCATCCTATCCCCAGAGACATGCCCACCAAAACGTGTGTGCAAGAATATTCATAGCAGCTTTATTCATAACAGTCCAAAGCTGAAAACAATCCAACATCTGATAGTAGTAGAATGCATTAATTGTAGTATATACATTCAACAAAATACTATTTTTGTATTATTGTTATACAATAATACAATAAAATTATTGTTATACACAGCAACTTGATAAGATCTCAAAACACACTGAGGAAACGAAGCAGAAACAA
This sequence comes from Neomonachus schauinslandi, assembly GCF_002201575.2. Lineage (NCBI taxonomy): Eukaryota > Metazoa > Chordata > Mammalia > Carnivora > Phocidae > Neomonachus > Neomonachus schauinslandi. Next base: position 92,174,790 of record NC_058408.1, read on the forward strand.
AAACATACACACTGTATGATTCCATGAGCATGAGGTTTCGAAGCAGTAAAAGTAACCTAGAGAGATGGAAATCAGTGGATCTCCACTGACCAGCTGAGGCAGGGAGGGTGTAAGGGAATCGGAAGTGTACAAAGGAGCCTGATGGTTTCTAGAATATTCTTGATCATGATTGGGGTTATATTTCCATGGGGTATACGTATGAAAAATTCACCTTCTGTGCATTTAGTATTTGTGCAGTTTACTCTGCATTAAGTTATACCTCAATTTTAAGAAGAAATATAAGGAAACAAACAAAAAATTAAATCTAGAGATAAACAGGACTTGCGTTTTCTGGGTGGCTTCTCTAAGACTCTGGTATTGCAAACCTAAGAACTATGACTCCTCTGTGAGGAGAGAAAATGTGAATTCCACCTTTTTCCACACTACCCAGAGAGGGGTCCCCACAGCGTCCTTCTGCGTTTCCTGTCGTAACTAAAAGGGACTTTCACAACGTCCAGAGCCCTTGACGTCCTGCCACTGAAGGAAGACGATGCCCTCAAATTCCTTGCAGCAAGACCCACTTGGGTGGCCCTAACCTTGGCTTCCACATGGACCAGTACATCTGCGGAAGGAAAAGTGAGGGCATCTACAGCATACATCTGAAGAGAACCTGGGAGAAGCTTCTGCCAGCAGCTCATGCCATCTTTGCCCTTGAAAACCCAGGGAGTTGTGAGCATCCTCTCCTCCAGGAATCCCGGCCAGCGAGCTGGGCTGACGTTTGCTGCTGGCCCCGGAGCCACTCCTACTGCAGGCTGCTTCACCTCTGGGACCTTCACTAACCAGATCCAGGCAGCCTCCCCGGTGGCTTCTGGTGGTGACTGATCCCAGGGCTGAGCGCCCATGGGAGGTCCCGCATGATCTCTACTTCAGCAGAGAGCCTGAAGAGACCAAGAGCAAGCCGCTGCTGGAAAGGCAGTGACCCAGGGGGAATTTCAGGGTGAATGGGCTGCTCCGGCTCCTGAATCCCCTGCTACTCAGCCTGAAGTCGTGGCCCGGTCCGGAGTAGGGGCAGGTGCCCTTGGTAGCGACTCAGCAGTTCCCTACTGAAGACTGGAGCGCTCAGCCCACCTGCTCCCACTGCCCGGGCCACTGAATGCGGAGGAAGAACCATTGAGTGGCCTTAAGCTGCTCTTCCACAAAGGCAAGCAAAATGGAAATAAGGCTGGAAAAAAATAAACAGCTTCTAAAAGTTGGGGGGGAAAAAGTGAGTTCCTTACAGTTAGATTTATCCCAGGATTACGATGTGGGATATTTATTCATCATTAACCAGCATTATGGAAAGTTGTGTGTCAGACAGTGGGCTAGCTGCTGGCAAGACGTTGGGGAACAAGACTGTTATATCCCCACTGTAGAAGACAGGGCAACAGTCCAGAAAGCAACTAGACACATTATTCTCTGATTCTCAAATGTGACACAGGCTCTAAGAAGAAAGCATGGGAGAGGTGTTCTATGAGAAAGAGTAAGAGGTGGGCCTAGGAAGAAAGTCTCCCAGAGAAAATCACATATGCACAGAGGTATGAAGGCCGGGTGGGAGTCAGCCAGGAGAATGAGGGAGAGAGGGATGGAGGGAAGAAAGGGGCAGGGGAGAGGAGAAGAGAGAGAAGCATGGGCGAGGACTTGAGTTCTCCGATCTGGGATTCCGGGAGAATTCTAATGTGCCTGAACTGTAGTGGCGGGGAGGGGAGGGGATGCAGAGAAGAGGGAAATGAAGCTGAGGGAGGAGGAGTATACTGGGGCCAGGTTGTGGAGCTCTTGCCAGACCAAGATTAGGGTTCTGATCAAATGCCAAGTATAGTACAAAGAGTCGACGTGTTCTAAGTAAGATCTAATTTACATTTACAAAAATTTCCAAAATTCCAAGAAGAGAATAAACTAAAAAGAAGTAAGAATAGGGGTGCCTGGGTGTCTCAGTTGGTTAAGTGTCTGACTCTTGATTTCAGCTCCGGTCATGACCTCATGAGATCGAGCCCCAAGTTGGGCTCTGTGCTTAGCGGGGAGTCTGCTTGAGATTCTCTCCCTCTGCCTGCGCCCCCCCCACCCACTCTCTCTCCCTCTGATCTCTATCTCTGTCTGTCTGTCTGTCTCTCTTTCCCCCTCCTACCCCATCAAACCCATGTACACACATTCACAGCAAACCCTCACACACTACCTGCTAGACCCCAGCTGCAATGAGAGTGCAGGAATGATGGTGCACACTCAGGGCCCCACTACAAATTCCAATGCATCACTCAGTTCAAGGAAAGGAAATCAGGCGTAAATACTGCATTTACTCAACGTCGACTATGTGCCAGGCATTGTGCCATGTACTTTCACATTTGTTAGCTTGGGTACTGTGATGGACTTCATATGTTGAAATCTAAATTGTGATGGTGTCAGGTGGGGTCTCTGGGAGGACATTAGGTGATGTGAATGGAACCCTCATGAATGGGATTAGTGTCTTTCTAAAAGGGCCCCTGGAGAGGTTCCTTGCCCCTTCCACCGTGTGAGGGTATATCAGATGACTGCCATCCATGGATCAGGAAGCAGGTCCTCACCAGACACAGAACCTGCCGGGAACTTGATCTTGGACTTCCCAGCCTCTAGAATATGAGAATAAATTTCTGTTGTTTATAAATCAGTCAATGATATTTTTATTATAATAGCCTGAACAGACTAAGACATATATCAAATTAGATATTATTATTTCCATTTTAATAGGTGAGGAAACTGCAGCTTGAAGAGATTAATAATCATTTTATTGATGTCTCACAGCTATCTTAAAGGGCAGAGACAGGATTTGAATTCAGAACTATATGATGATCCCTTTATGAAAGCTGTATTTCATGTTTATAACAAACATCAAGAAGAGTCATCCAAAGGAATGACTCTCTAATGGTGAAATTTCAGACTTTAAAACACCTAGATGAAGGCAGGTACTTTTGAGCACTTGCTATAGGCAACACCTTACTCTACTCTGATGGTGACTAATCGCAACCCAGCTCCATGCACAGCAGCTGGCGGCCAGTGACGTCTGAGAGCAACCATTAGGAGGTGGGGGTGGCTGCACAACTCCACAAGTAGTGACAGCAGAGCTGAGTTCAGCTCAGGTTTGCTTGGGCAGGTACAGCCTTGAGTCACTCTGTGGCCTCTTATCCTGGGTTTCACTACGAGTCACATCTGATCCAGCTCCAGAGACAACACCACAGTCTTGTGGGGAGAAAATCAGAAAGGGCATGAGAGGCTCACCAATCCTGGGTTTCTTCCTGCCTGTGACGGTGACTTTGCCCAATTACCAGGAACAAATTTCTATACCCTGGGGACCCCAGGAAGAAGGATGAATCAGTTAGAGTTTGATCAGAGAAGCAGAGCTACTCTGAGTGACACAGAACAAGGGATTTGTCATAAAGGTTAGACCTTGCCCAATGATGGAAGCTGGTGGAGTCGGGGGCAGCTTGTGGCCTCTGCACCTGGCGGGGGCCTCAGCTCACTGTAGGTCAGCGGCTCTGGGAATCAGGAAGAAGCACAGGACTTAAAGCAGGGCAAGCAACCCAAACTGGAGGCACCGGAAGCACCGGAAGCAATGAGCATCGGCAGCAACCCATGGCTGCCTCTCAAGGCCAGCGACTTGACCAACACAAGGCACCTGCCAGAGCCAGCACCTTCTCCATGGACCTGCACACACAGTGAGCCGGTGGCTCGGAGACTCTGTAGGAGGAGGCTAGGTGGCAGCTGGAGGAAGTGCGGACTCAGGTGTTGCTGCACGCCCACAGGAGGAGCCTCTAGGTCAGCCTGAGCTGGGGGCCCGCCTGGAGCTGATAACAGTGCAAAGAGGAATACAAGAAATATTTTGAAGGAGGGAAGTAATGGTTCGTGGTGCCTACTTGCACACTGGAGCAGAGATGCTAAGTAGGAGCCAAGATTCCAAGCCTGGGCGCCGTGAAGAGACATAGGGAAGCTGGGGGTAGGGCGTAGAAGAGAGAAAAGAGGCTGTGTTCCATGTGGAGATTCTGTGGGTCCCACCAAAGATCAGTGTAACCTGCCTGAAGAACCTGGCTAGTTGAGAGCAGAAGGGATGGGCGTGAGAGGAGGCCTGGCTGAACTTGGGGAATGCCCAAAGGCAGTTGAGTTAGTGTCCACAAGGTGGTCATCATGGCCACAGTCAGGGTCCCTTGGGAATCAGATGGTACATTCAAAGGGCCCAAGAGTGATCATGAAGGGACTGTTTACAGTGATCATGAAAGATCAACCATCCTCCTCGACCTGAAGAGGGGAAGAGGGAATGATGTTCCCTGGAGCCCAGTGAGGGCCATGGGGGTGGAGGAGGCTGTCCAATTAGAGCGGTGGCTATGGGAGAACGCAGCTACTCCCCCAAGCTCCAGTGGTCAAGGAGAGAGCAAGAGGAATACATACTCCAGCTTTTCTCTCCTGACACCTTCCCATTTCTTAAGAACAGTTCTCATTGGCCAAACCCAAGCAGAAGCCACAAGATAAGGAAGTGTGGGCAGAAAAGGGTGCACAGACCTCGGGGAGAAAATGGAGAATAACCAGAACATTGACCCAGTAGGATTCCTTAGCTCAATGTCATCCTCAGAGCAAAAGTAGAAATAATACATTTTTATCACTAGTAATGCATACTTGTGTAACGTTTTACGCTTCATAGAGCGTCTTCACATAGATTCTCCCTTCTGAGCTACACAGCACCCCTGTATAGCTCTTGTGAAGTAGATAAGACCTTGCTATTCAGGTCAGTTTAACTCTGAAGCCCAGAGAGGTTAAATGATTTATCCGAAGTTAGTCACACAATGAGTGAATTATGAAATTCGTATTAGAAATAAGGCTCTCTGACTCCCAACCCAGTGCTCCTCCCCAGGTGTGAAATTTATTTCCCTGGGAAGACACCGTTGCTGTGAACGACATGACGAAATTGCTGTCCTGAATGTGGTATGTCTCCTGGCCCCAGCCCCGCTGGGGGTTCGGGGCCTTCCTGGGTTGTTTTCAAGAAGCAAATATTCCTGACACTTCAATTATCCCAATCCAAACAATGAACACACTGTGTAAGAAGCTTCATAAAATTCATTCAGTTGGATGCAATGAGAAAGCTTTGTGTGTATTCCCTCAAAAAAAAAAAAATTATCCAACAAAACAGAGATTGTTGTAATGGAAATATCTAGGCTAGAAAAAAAAAAAAAAAGGCTCTGTGTTTTAGGAACCTGGCTCTGATTCTTTCATCTTCATCACTGTGTCTTGGCAGAGAAAGTGTCTTCTCTCAGGAACCCATGTCTTCCTTTCTACAAATCAAAGCAAGGCCTTCTGACATGTGGATAACGCTGAACTGTGTTTGGTAAGGTATTTTTTAAAACTTTCCTATGTTGGGTGTCTTGTCATTTCCATATACATCCTCCCAAGCCCCTCCTTCTACCCCACTGTTACGAGTTGAATTGTGTCCCCCAGTAAAAATATGTTGAATCTCTAACTCAGTAGAGTAACTCAGAATGCGACCTTATTTGGAAATCAGGTCCATATAGAGGTAATCAAGCTAAAATGAGATCATTAGGATGGGCCCTACTCCAATATGACTGGTATCCTTTAAAAAGGGGAAATGTGGACACAGAGACAAACACCCAGAGAGGGAAAATGATCTGAAGAGACAGGGGAAGATGGGCATCCACAAGACAAGGAATGTCTGAGGCCACCAGAAGCTAAGAGACAGGTCAGGACCAGATCCTTCCCTGTTGTTTCTATGATGTATACACAGTTATGCCCAAGATGTAACCTGAAAATGGTAGTTATTTCCTTGGCAGAACTCAAGGTTTTATCAAAACATGTCAAAAGGCAATGTTAGGAAACTTTATATAAATTAAATATCACTCCTCCTCTTTTCTGCCCCTCGAGAAGAATTCTAGTATCAGTGGCTAATGTGTTGTTACCTGAATTCATTAGGACACTTTGGGTTACAAGGAATAGAAAATCCATACCAAAGTGGTTTAAACAATAAAGATGACTTCTGGGTTCGCACACCTAAAAATGCAGATGTAGTCTTGACTTTAGACCCGGTTTGATCAAGGCTCTAGATGAATTTCTCTGTGACTCTTTCAATCTTGCCTCTTTGTTGTGTAGCTGCCTTCCCTCATGGTAGCAAAGTGATTGCAGTGTGTCTCTCTGAAGCCCACAGTTCCCAGGGGAAAAAGGCTCATATACTCCAGAATCCCCAGCAAAAGTCCTAGATGTGGTGCTGATTACACCATCCCTAGCCAATCCTAAGGGAAATCCAACTGTTGATTGACTTGTGCCTGGCCTGTGTGGTCTAATCACTATGGCCAGAAGCCTAGGACTCCCTGCTGGCTTAGTCATTCAGGGCCTACTTCTGGAGCTGGAGGGGAGTGACCAGACAACCGGATCGCTACTGGATAGGAGATGAGCAAAACGGATGAGGAATCAGCACAACGTGCCATCCAGGACTAAACCTAACCTTTGTACATCACCCTTAACATACCAGCCTTACATAAAACCTTGCCGTATCAACACTGTGAGGATCTGACTTTTAGGAAACATGAGCTTGGGCTATGACCATCTGCTACACTATGAAATCCAGAATATGAAGGTTTCTTTTCATATTCTGAGTAGAGGAGGTGAGACTGTATTTATTTTATTTATCAAGCACTGTTCCAGTTTCTATGGCGACATAAGAAGTTATCTCAAAACATAGTATCTTAAAATAACAATGATCATTTATTATGTCTCACTGTTTCTGTGGATCGGGAATGCGGGCCCCGAGTCGGTGGGCATTTCTGGCTCAGGGTCTGCCCTGTGCTTGCAGTAATTAGATGGCGGGGCCTGAGTCATCACAGAGGATGCTCTGCTCACTCCAGGATACCTTCAACAGCTGAGGCTCCTTGGCCATCCCTCTGTCCTTGTGTGGTCTCTTCATATGACCCCTCCAGTGTGGCAGTCTATGGCAGGGATCCCAAGGTGCATGTGCACGTGCGCGCGCGCGCGCGTGTGTGTATCTATATACATATATACAGAGAGAGAAAGAGACAAAAAGATAAGCAGACCCGTGTGACCCAGACACGGAAGCCAGCAGCTTCCCTTCTGCGTCCCTGTGTTCACCAAGGCAACATAATGTCCCACTGGGTCAGGAGGAGGAGAAACAGACTACCTGCTATTAGGGAACATTTTATTTACTTATTTGAGAGAGAGAGAGCACACACAAGCATGAGCAGGGGGGAGGGGTAGAGGGAGAGAGAGAAACAGGCTCCCCACTGAGCGGGGATCCCGATGCTGGGCTCGATCCCAGGACCCTGGAATCATGACCTGAGCCAAAGGCAGACACTTAACTAACTGAGCCACCCAGGCACCCCAAGGGAATGGCAGGGTTCTTGATAAAAAAAAAAACCACTGTGTCTGTGTACGGACAATATAATCTGCCACACTCAGAGCGTTTGTATACCCTGCAGTGCTCTAAGTGCGTTACAAATATCAACTCACTTAATGAGCTGGGTACTAGGCTTCTTTTTGCAGAAAGCAGATGGCGTGTTCATATGTGCTTGGTCCTCACTGTTGCAGCACCTAGTAGCTCAACTTCCAAATGCCAAGACTGGGCCTGAGACTGTCTGCCCACTGTGCTCTGACATGCCGCATATGTTGGGCAAGAAATATCCCCTAGGAGTAGCCATCAACTAGTCATCAACAGGAGTTAGTGTGTACATTCTCTGGCCCCCTTGCCCTTTGGTTGGCAGGGTGTGGATGTCATTCTGGGGCACGTGTTCTAGCCTGACCTCCCAAGTTCCCCAGAGGGGTTAAGCTCCAATGGCCACAGTGGTGACCTGCATGGTAATACAATTCAATCAGCTGCCGTCCTTTCCCTGTCATCTTCCCATCACTACTACTTCCCACCCATACCTCCCACATAAACTAGGTGGATTTGAAACTTTGGTGGGGGGAACCCAAACTAAGACTTTTAACCGGCCCAAGATCCCTCAGCTAGGACTTCAATTCCAGATTACAATTTCAAGTAGTTTTGAGAAACCCTTTCTTAGCACCTTAAACTATGTGACATTAGAGAAAAGGCAGTACTGAAGAAAAAACAAGCCCTGGGAGAGGAGATGGAAAACATCCATTTCAGACCCTGGATGCTCCAAGGTTACATCCGCCAAACACTTATCGAGCTTCCGGTGTGAGTCAGCCATTGCACAAAATGCTAGAGAATCGCAACTAACTTGATTCTGGGACGGACATAAAGACTCCTGGCCAAGCTCGCCCTCAAGGCCATGGTGGGAACCATAGTAAAGCTTTTAGATGAGAAAGGCTGCCTCCAGTGTAAGACTCATTTCGGTAGCTCTGGGACTTCGGCATGACCCATTACAAGTGAACTAGGGTGATTGTGTCAGGCGGCTCCGGTGGCCGTAACAAAACGCCACAGACTGTGTGGCTTACACAACAGAAACTATTTTCTCACACAGTTCTGGAGGCTTGGTCCAAGATCAAAGTGACAGCCAATTCAGTCTCTGATGAGGGATCTCTTCCTGGCTAACACGCAGCCATCTTCTTGCTACACCCTCACATGGGGGAGAGAGGGTGGGAATGAGACACAGAGAGAGCACGCACAAGAGAGCGAGCTCTCTGATGTCTCTTCTTTTAAGGACACTGATCTATCAGATCAGCCCCAGCCCCACCCCTACCCCATGTCATTTAACCTTAGCTACTTCCTTATAGGCTGTATCTCCAAATACAGTCACATTAGGGCTTGAACGTAATTTTGCAGGCACTCAGTTCAGTTCACAGCAGTGAGATTCTGGTAGATTTCTGCAGGTGCGCCCACCTCTTAAAGCGTTTTGTGTTTGGTTTAGCTCGCAATCATAATCATTACCGGTGGCAAGTTAACGTGGAAGCACTTATGACTACAAAAGATAGTTTTAAAATGTAAAGGGCATACATATTGTGTGATTGGATGGTCCAGGACCCCATCTTCAACTACCTCCCAGGGCAATCTGTGCTGCTCCACTTGTGGGGGGAGGGGTGCAATCTGCGTTAAAGAGCCTTTGTTAAAACATCCCCCACTTTTCCCCAGAATCCAAAGTTGTTTTCCTAGGAACATGCCATCTCACTCTCCAGTCTTCTGAGTGATACCTGTGTAATAAAAAATAAATTAGAAGCATGCTGCTTTGGCCAAACAGCTGGATTTCATAGCTGCTAAACAAACCAGCACAATCTTGGACTTTAAGCCAAAAACTCTGATTGGTGAATCTCATCATTGTCCCTTTTCTCTCTCTTCATAGACTAATCAACAATCATTTATTTTATAATGACTGAGGAGTTTCTAGGTGTGAGGCATTGTGCCATCTGCTCTTCATAGGGCTGTGCCTTCAGCAGCTAACAGAACTGAGAAGAGGTGAAAAGTCAATAGGACCAGGCCTCAGTCGTGGACCTGTGGACGCCCTGTCCGTACTCACCTGGCTGCACCTGTGAGAGACCCTTTACCATGTTCTGACAGCTTCTCACTCAGGTGTCTGTACTGCTCTTCTCTCTTCCTGAGGTTACCTCTGACCCCACTGGGGGCAACCCTCAGTCAACGCCCAGCCTCCCTCACTCTGATGGAGGATTCTGAAGTAGAGTCCTCAGAACGATTGTGCACAAGTGGTAGCCCACATTTGAACAGACACTTTACTGACTTCTCTCCCTTCTTTGTCTCATCTTCCACACTTTGTCATTTGTTGGTTCTAGGATTCGTTTCCCAAATTCACTGCCGGAACCCAAGCCTTTGTCCTGGTAGCTTCTTTTGGGGAACTCAAACTGAGACCATCATTTACTGAGGTCAGCAAGTACCCAGCACGTGTGCCACCCTCTCCATTCCAGTGCTCTTGACAGACATGCCTATGGACCATGGCTTCTTCCCACTGAATCAGGAAAACATCTTAGAATTCTCTGAGCAGCCAGTGGGAGCTGACCAGTATTGGCATGTGGGATGAAATCCACTTCCCATCCCAGCCATAAAGAATAAATGTTAAAAGAGCAGTAGTCAGGAAATGTTTTAAGAGCTTAGGAGCAGGAGAGTTGGACTGTGGTGGGCTAGAGAGAAGAGAAAGTATCCACAGTGGTAGGACCTGTACTGAACCTTGAAAAATCGCCACAGTCCTGACAGAGCTTCCTGGGTGGTGAATAACAAACAGGATAGATAGGGAAATGTGCCCAGTATGTTCTAAAAGCAGAGGATCTAAGCAATAGAGGAGTTTATATTGACTCTGTCAGAGGGATTATGTCTAAGATCTTGAGAATTTTTTCCTACAAATCACATGTAGGTTTTAGTTTCTTGATCTCCCTAATTCCTGTGATTTTGATCTTCAACCAACTGGATCCATTCATCACCCTGTATCAGACTTTGAAACTGCCTCTCTACAATCTTGAACTCTGAATGTTGTCTTTCTTCTAAATTCCACTCTGACTCTTTCCTTCAAAGTTCTTACCTCCTCCTATCAACCCCCATAATGATGGCTCTAAATTATGAAGATGGTTCAGAAATTTCTGTCTATCCTTCACTTCAGTTACCCGATGGATATTTCCAACTGGTTGTCTTAACAGCCACTCGAAGTCCACATGCCCCAAGTCAAACTCATCTTTACCCACAAAACAGGCTGGCTTGCTGCTTCCCTAGTTTTCTGAAGGGCGCCACCATTCCTCTCTCTATCAACCATGCTCGAAACCCAGGAGGAAAGAAAACAAATCTAAAAAGAATGCCAGGCTAATCCACCCCTCCACTCCCCTCACCTCTAAAACCCTCAGTTTGTTTCTCAGAGTCCATAGTCTCTCATGATTCATCTCTCCCTCCGATTTCCCCCTCTTCATTTTTCACTTCCTTCTCCTAATGTCCTCCATGCTATTCCTTATGTTCCACAAATAAGTGAAACCATATGATAATTGACTTTCTCTGCTTGACTTATTTCACTTAGCATAATACCCTCCAGTCCCATCCATGTTGATGTAAAAGTTGGGTGTTCATCCTTTCTGATGGCTGAGTAATATTTTGTATATATGGACCACATCTTCTTTATCCATTCGTCTGTTGAAGAGCATCTCAGCTCTTTCCACAGTTTGGCTATTGCGGACATTGCTGCTATGAACATTGGGGTACATATGGCCCTTATTTTCACTACACCTGTGTCTTTGGGGTAAATACCCAGGAGTGCAATTGCTGGGTCATAGGGTAGCTCTATTTTTAATTTTCTGAGGCACCTGCAGACTGTTTTCCAAAGTAGCTGTACCAACTTGCATTCCCACCAACAGTGTAAGAGAGTTCCCCTTTCTCCACAACCTCTCCAACATTTATTGTTTCTTGCTTTGTCATTTTTTGCCATTCTAACTGGTGTAAGGTGGTATCTCAGTGTGGTTTTGATTTTAATGTCCCTGACGGCTAATGATGATGAACATTTTTTCATGTATCTGTTAGCCATTTGTATGTCTTCTTTGGAGAAGTGTCTGTTCATGTCTTCTGCCAATTTTTTGACTGGATTTTTTTTTTTTGGGTGTTGAGTTTGAGAAGTTCTTTATAGATCTTGGATACCAGCCCTTCATCTGTAGTGTCATTTGCAAATATCTTCTCCCATTCTGTGGGTTGCCTCTTTAAAGGGGGCACGTACTACATGGAGAACTGGGTGTTATACAAAAACAATGAATCGTGGATCCCTACATCAAAAACTAATGATGTATTTTATGGTGACTAACATAACATAATAAAATAAAATTTAAAAAAATTTCAACTAAAAAAAAAATAAAATAAATAAAAAGAATGCCAGGTACCACGCTACTTATCATCACCCCGTAGTCTCATTTAATCCTCACAACAGGCAAGGAGGTAGACAATACTGTCTCCATTTTTAAGTGAGAAAACAGAGGCTAAGAGGAGTTAAAAAATTTGCTTGAGGTTGGAAAGTAGAGCTAAAAATAGCTTTAAAAAATAGAGCTGGGATTCAAACTCAGGTCTGTTTGACTCTAAAGTTTGTGTTCTCATCATTCTTCTCAAGATCTTTTATTTTCCCCTGAGATAACTCTTGCCTCTGTCTATCCCTTCCATTTCCCTGCTACCACTCCCATCTAATGTCACACCCCATGGGCGAGTCTCTATCAGGTCTCCCTGCTCATAACAGCCAAGGGCAGCAGGTGCACACAGCATAGCAGTAGGTGCGTGCTATGGGGAGACTGATGTTCAACCTGCCTAATGCATGGTTACTGGCCTCAGAAGAATGTACCACTCAGCAGAGACTATAGGAGAGAGATGGTGGGAGGACTGTGAGAGGAAAGGGTAGGAGGTGGAGAGAGGGGAGAAAGGAATTGGGTGTGGGCTAAGGAGAGAATCTGCCAGTGTCATGGTTTGCTATGGAAACCTTTGGTTGGCTCTGCCCCCAGTCTATTTCTGGGTACTCTTCCTCACCCCTCCCTGCTCTCCACACAGGTACAATGTGGGCAACCATGATTGTAAACTAGGACCTCCTTCCCCTAACACCATCCTAAATGTGAAACCAAGCAGCCTAAAGAAGCTCTTCTAGAGGGTATTTGTGAACATTGGTTGGATTTCTTTTTAATATTACTAGCTAACATTGTCAAGCTCTTACTCATGGGCTAGACTCTGTGCTAAGCACTTTCTAGACATTACATTATTTAATCCACACAACAACCGCATTCTGCAAAGAGGTGGGTTAGGCTCACAAAAATGTACCTGGGGTCCCAAGGTTGAGACTGCCAGCTCTAGGACCCTGTATACTTCACCACTATATTAAAGTGACAATCTAGCATATCCTCCAAAAAAAAAAAAAGGTTTTTGTCACAAAAGTAACATAATCATACTGTGTGTGTGTATGTGTGTGTATGTGGTCATTATAAAGTATAGATAAACAAAAGAAAATAAAAAATCCTATTACCTCACCATCCAGGAATAACTACTGTTAACATGTTGGTAAATATGTCCCTGGGCTTCTCTATGCCTATACACACTATTCTTCTTTAATGAAAATAGAATTATACAGTGCAGATAGTTTTGTAACTTTTGTTCATAAAACAGTGTATCGTGGATTTCTTTATCATTAAAATAGTCTTCTAGGCTACAGGAGGCTGTATAGAGCTGCTATCTTTCTTTGAATGGATGTACCACAACTTATTTAACCAATCTTTATTATTAGACATTTAAGGTTTGGGTTTTGTTTGGTTTTTCAGCCTTGTACTTTTGTAAGTAATTCTGTGATGGACACCCATATGCTCAAAGCCTTCCAAAAAGGCTCATCAGAGCCTCCTCCAAATCCCTCAACTCTCTGCAGCTGGAGGGAACATGGCTTTGGCACATAGCACCTCATCTGTTTGGAGTGCTCCTCCTCACTCTCCACTTACAGCCTCTCAAGTCTCTACCAAAATGTAACTTCTTCAGCAAGCCTTCCAAGACTTCCTGGTTGGATCCGGACTGGATCAAGTCCCTTGGTTGTTTGTGCTCATGGACCCTACATAGTTCCTTTGTTGCACTTGACATATTTGTGATTCACTAACCGGTCATGTAATTCTTTGTCTAATGGCGATCTTCCTTATTAGATTATTAGTTAGTTCTGTGAGGGCAGCATCTGTGACTCATTTTTCACTATGGTATCCCCAGAGCAGAGCAAAGGCATGCAGTAGGTATTTAGTGTCTTTGAAAAAATAAATGAATGAATTTTTGTGGACATCCTTAACTATTTTCTTGAGTAAAGCCAAAGCATGGCTCAAATAACCAGCACATTTTTATGATTTTTCATACCTTGTTCAATTGTCCTCCAGAAAAGTAGTGATTCCTATCCCATCATTAGTGTGTACGTACAGTGCAGGTCTCCCTTTTGTGTGCCTTCAGACAAACTATCATTTATTTTTTGAAAGCCAGTTAAAAAATGACTGCCAAATTACATCAACAGTATTGAGGTTGACCCCAAAATCAAGTTATGTATAGATAGTATGGTCAGTTACTATTTTACACAATGTACTCTGAATCCACAGAGCAGATCTTTCTGCTTATGTATTTATTATGACTGTATGATATTAGTTCTACTCTCAGATCCTAGGTTACCTGATTTTTACAATGATAACTAACATTTGCTGGGGACCCACTGCATCAATACACCATGCCCATGCTTTTCCTGCATTGTCTTATTTAATCTATGCACAGCCTTAATGGGATAAATATCATGATGACTCTCAATCACAGATGAGTAACTGAGGCATAGAGAGGTTAGGTAACTTGCTTGAGGTCACACAGCTAACCAGTCATGGCATCAATATTTGAATGCACATAGCCTTGATTCTAGAACCTATATTCTGAGCTAAGCATTATACAGCTTCCAGTTTCAACAAATAGCCCCTACCTTTTCGGATCCCACTCCAAGCTGCCTTGAGTCAAAAATATCTTGGATCCAACATTATTTCAAAATTGTCTTTCTAGAGATAATTTAAGGACCTACTATCTGCCATAGATCTTATATCAACTCATTTTCAGTACTTTTATTTCAGTGTTATTATTATTACCATTTTACAGATGACAGACTGAGGCTCACATAAGTTATGTAACTTGCCCATACGGCTAGGAAGCAGTAGAACCAAAATCTTGATCAACAACCTATAACTCCTTGGCTCCCAGCTATTACATGTTGTTTATTCATTAACCTTTTTTTTTTTTAGCCAAGACTTTTACGAAATAAACTCATCTGCTGGAAAAAAGTACTTGAATAAGAGAGAGAAGATTCTAGTTCCAGTGTTGCCGCTGACTAACTCTGTGATCTTGGGCACAGAGGAATCATGAGCTGTAAAGACCCTTCTACTTCTGGGGGTGCCTGAGTGGCTCCATAAGTTAAGCAACTGACTCTTGATTTCCGCTCAGGTCATGAACTCAGGGTTGTGAGATGGAGCCCCGCATCAGGCTCCACACTCAGTGATGCGTCTCCTTAAGATTCTCTCCCTCTGCCCCTCACCCCCACTCACACACGCTCTCTCCCACTCTCTCTCGGTAAAATAAATAAATAAAACAGATAAATAAAAAAGCCCCTTCCACTTCTAAACTCTGCAACCCCATGCACTGGGCAATGGAAAGAACATCAACTCTGACCCCAGAAAGATCTGTTTTCAAAATGTGGCTTGCCGCTTCCCAGCTGATGGATCTTGGTCATGATGGTTAAGTGTTTTGAACTTTATTTTCCTCGTCATCGAAATGGAGATAATAGGTTCCTTGCTGTATAATTATGAGGATTAGAGCTAGCACATGGCACGATTCCTGGTGGGGGCTGGCACCCGTGAGGAGAGGGGCGCTGGCGCCAGTGCCCGCTGTGCTGATGGCTGGCGGGTGGCTTCCCTCCGTGGCTTGTGCCAGCCTCAGTCTCACCGTAGGACTCTCTGCCCGCATTCGCCTCTGCTCAAGCTAACACACGCTCACACCTTTGAACCTTCCTGTGACTATGACACAAACTTTTCAATCTCTCTTCAGGTGACCTTCACTTGTACGGAAAATCTGAAACTGTACAGTCAGAGTTGCGTAACTGTGAGGCTGGCCTATAAAGGAAGCCGCTCTTCTCTTCCTCCTGCAATTTGTTTTTTCTTCAGCAACTTGAGGCATTCCCCTTGTGGGCGTGTGATCTCCCCAAAGGCAGCAATAGCTCAGGCAGCCACAACCACAGCCCTCAGCCGCTGCAACTGAGTGTGAGGAGCACCTGGCCTCCTGCAGGGCCAGAGCTCTGAGAGGTTCCATCTGGTGGCTGCCCGAGAAAAGGCGGGCCCAGAGCAGTGAGTGCTGAGTGTGGGAGCTGGCTGGCCTTCCCGGTGCAAAGCTACCTCTGGGAGAACCTCGGTCGAATGCCAATGACGCAGGACCCCAGACGCCAGAAGAACCAACACACTCAGATGGCCCTCTGCCCACTCTAAACGCACCCTTGGCTACGGTCCAGGTAGGAAAGTGAAGGGTTCCCATGTCAGTGCAGGGTCATGTTACAGGGATAGCAGGAATTTCTTAATTTCAGAAATAGGACAAGAGCTACAGAAACGGGCTGTCATCTCTCGGGTGGTCCTTAGCCTGGTCACACTTCAGTATCACTGCGAGACAAAAATGGGCAAAAGATGCGGCCAAATATCACGATAGCGAATTCTTACATCAACCTCACTACGTGCCAGACACTTAATCATCTCTAAAACCCCAAAGGGTAGATAACATTATGTTCACTTCACACATGAAGAATGGGGGGGAGCGGGGCAAGGGATTAAATAACTTGCCTAAAGTCCCGCAGCCAGTAAGAGGCGAAGACACGGTTCGAATCCACATAGCAGCTTGGTTTCAAGCACTAAGCTCTAAACTGCTATGTTTCACCAGAGAAAAATTTCAAAGGACTGATCAAAATATGGAAAAAATGCTTAACCTCACCAGTGACGAAGGGATGGCGTGGTGAAGTGCGCATGTGCAAATACCCTGAGCGTCTACATCGGCCTTTGTAGAAAGGTGATTTGTCAGGCTCTATCAGAGGGTCCTCTGTGAATTCCCCTTGGCAGGATCCCACTGCCAGCGATCTATGCCTCTGGAATACGCAAAAAGCGTTATGTACGAGGATGCTCCATATGGCACTGTCTGTGCGAGATTGCTAGTCATCTCTGTCTGTGACTCAGTAAAGCACCTGGCACTTGCTAGGCGTGCCAGGACTATTCACAGGAATATAGGAACAATAAGTATTTATTTAACTAAATAATGATGTGTTTGTCCACGTACTTCAACATTGCTACTAACGATTCAATAGTACACGTGTGACCAGACCAGAGTTCTGCAAAACTAAAATAAATGAAAAAGGCTCTTCTCCTCCCAACTCGGATAGCTGCTACCCGCTGTGTGATCCTGGCTCCGCTGCTCTGGGGCTCCTGACTGGGTCCAGCCAGCCGGACACGCCAGCAGATCAGAAGGAGGAGTGAGAGGTTAGAGGACTGATGCCCCTCTCCTCTCCCTCCAGGACAAGCTGTCGTTTCCTGAGCGGTTGACATTCCTTGCAGCCCCAGCTAGGCTCAGCTCTCTCTGAATGGTGCCCCTCCTTTATGGCTATGACTCACACCAGCTTGGTGACACCTTTCCTTCCCCTTCAGGTCTCAAAGAGGGGACAGTTTCCGTCGTCGCTAGTCTCCCTTTGCATCACCATCCCCACTGCTTCCACGCACCTGCCCTCACCTCTGTAGCTACCCTCCCCCAAACGAAACAGGCTTCACTTGAAGCCCCCGAGTTCACCATCCATTTTGCTAGGACCCTAAGTGATTCAACCTCAGAGTTTCATCCAGTGCATATTTATGGAGCACGCGCTATGTTCTGGGAATCAATCCTGTACTGGTGTTACCAGCATAAGGAAGTCAGTCCCTTCCACCTGCTGGCTTGGGGAGGAGCACTTGTAGCAGAGATCTCTCATGGGCCCATGCAGGACTTCTTCCTCCAAATCTGGTCAGGGCTCAGCTCTTTTCTAGGGGAAAATGAATTAGGAGGGTGTACATTCTGTTAAATTACTTCTTGTTCAGGTGTCAGTTTCAGATAAATCTGAGTCCAGTGAAAACAGCCGTGCCTCTAGAAAGCTCCTAAGAACTTTATCCAATAGAACAAATGCAGTGAGTTCAAGGAGGCCAGGGGGAGCTAAGTGGAAGTAAACCTGCTTCTCTCGGGGGTCCCCATTTCACAGAAGGGCACCACCAACCATCTCGTCCCAAACCTACAGCCCTAAAATCTCTTGCTCCATCTCTCAGAACTGCTCTCTGCTTCACCCTCTCTTATCCATCATCGCTTCCATTGCCTTGGTCCAGGCCCTTACCTTTTCTCGCCTGGCTTGTGATGGGCATGAGGAGTGGATTGTGTCCTCACCTCTGAATTCCCAACCCAGCCTCGGGTCTGGCATCCCGTAGGCCTTCAAGGAGGTTGACTGCATGACAAAAGTCTATCACAGTGGCCTCCCGCCTTTAGTCCTCCACCCGTCTATCCTCCCTCCTCCCCCACGAGGTCTTTCTCAACCAGAGATAGGCTTACATTATTACTTGAAGTCCTTCAGTGCTCCATCATGGCTCTTAGTGAGGGGTCGCCGAACTTTCTCTGTAAAGAAAGAGCAGATATTTTAGGTTTCGTGGGCCATGGCATCTGTTGCACCTCCTCAACTCCGCTGTTGTAGTGTGAAAGCAGCCATATACGGGACCTGATGAATGAGCTCAGTTATAGTCCAGTAAACCCTGACTGGCAAAAACAAGGGGAAGACTAGACATAGACCCCAGGCTGCAGTTGCCAACCCTGTTGTAAACCCGTCCAAGCTGTCCGGCGTGGCCTAGGGGTGGCTCATGGCCCAGCTTCTGTCTGGCTTGTCCCCTGGCACTCCTATGTCACACATCACTCTCCAGCATCTTACAATTCCTCAGATGTGCTATGTGCTTTCCAGTATGTGTGACTTTGCACTTGTTTTTCCTTTCTAGAAATCCCTTCTGCCATCTCTGTCTCTGAAACATGTCTTTTAAAACCCCTTGCTTGTTGATGTCTTCCCTATGTACCCTCCCCTCCCCTGCCCTCACCCTCCTTCTGTTGCCTTTTTGTTTGCTCCTGCTTCCATGATTGCACTTAACCCTCTCCCGACATTACTTCTCGACATGTCTGTGTCCAGTTATGGAAGGGGATGATGCCTGGTGCAGAGACGCTTAGGAGATGCTGTTAAGTTGAATTGAAGCCAAGGTACCTTTCAGTACAGTGATTCCTGGTTTCCCAGAGACAACTCCAGTTTTTGCTTGTGGCTCCAACATAATTCTTAATTAGTGCCCCTTTTTACTCTCAGAAGTGACCCATGTTTATGGTAAATGATGTGGTTGCCCCACCTTTCAGCATTCTTTGAACCACAGTGCATAGGTGGCTGGGCTGCCTGGCCAGTCCATGGGTCAAGCAACAGAAGGGCTCAGGTCTCCTTGCCAGTGTTGGCCAGCAGATCCACATCCCTGGCTTCCTCAGGCCTGGGCCTGAACAGCCACGGGGCCAGGCCAAAGAGGTTGTCCATACAAGTTCAAAAGTCTGTGCATGCAGCCCAGGGGGCTAGGGTCCCTCGAGGCATCCAACACAGTCACACTTTCAAGGAGGGTACAGTCCCACGGTGGCCAGTTCTCCTACCCATGACTCAGAACAACCCTAACCAAAGCCAGAACAGTGGGGAGAGAGCAACAGGACTTCATGCTCAGTTCAGGAAATCCCTCAAACCCTGGTTCCACCAGGGGCAGGTCATTCATGGTGCCTGTCTGTACAAAGTGGGGATACTTTATTATAGCGACCGTCCCTCATCAAGGGTCAGAGAAGTAGCTCCTGGACAAGGTGCCCAGAAAAGAGAAAGAGAAATGCTGAATGCCCATTCCCCCCACCCCCACGCCTCCTCCACTTGTTTGACAAGCAGTCTGGTTACCCTAGACTCTTTCCTGAACTTCCTCCCTCCTCCCCCGCACCTCAGACACTTCCATCTCTGTTCCCTGGGCCCCTCACAAGAATACGAAATGGCCACCCGGATGTGGGGCTGCATAAGGAGCCCTTGGTTCTTTGAAATCCATCTCAAATCCAGGAGTGGTTCCCACAGTGCTCACAGCTCTGAAATCAGAGTAAAAGGCAACTGAATGCATTTACCAAAAATGTGTCCTTCTGCATGTAAGTCTCAAAAAGTTATCTGTACAACCATCTCCCCACAGCTGCCCTCCCAAAAGGCCAGCCTTATTATTTCCAAGAGAATCGAGCTCCTTCTTGACCTCAAGGTTCTAACTCATGACCTTGAATCTATGCTCCTGACTTTTTGTTTATTAAGTCATTTGAGTAGCTTTTGAATAATTCCCACCCCAACCCCAGCTACATTCAGTTTTTCCAAAGGGACATGCCTCCCTCATTGTGTATCAGGCAATGCCCTGCTTTAAAAATATATGCCAAGAAGCAAAAATGCAAACTTTGAAAACAAAATGATCACTAGCAGACATTCAGAAGGATTCTGTGCACAATGAGCAGTTTGTTTACAAATTGAAAGTGCTCCTGAATTTGTTTGTAACTTCTTAAAGCAGAGGCTTCAGGAACCCCTGTCAAATAAAGACCATCTCTCAAATTACAGCAGAAGGAAAACAGGAATCAATTTATTCCAAATTTCTTGGAAACACTTCTTTTTTGTCCCCCATCTTGACTTACATTACATAGAACACAGGGGTATGATTGAACTATAGCCAAAAAATAAAGTAAAATAAAATTTTGCATCAAAGAATATGACAAAACAATTTGGTGGCAAAAGTTGTGAATTCTGAGACTTTTCAGCAAATAGGTGATTTATTACCCTCCATGCACAAGATACTCCATAGGCTTAGAACAGAGGGTCATAGATGAACCAGGAACGCTCCCTGTTCTCAAGGAGCTATCCATTCGGAGGATAAATAAGAGAGAATATGAACAAGTTACATAAAGCAAATGAGCTATGAGATCTTGAACAATTTATGCAACGTTACTAAGTCGGCTTTGTCAACAATAAAAATGGAAGTTGGTATCTCATAGGATCTCCATGGGATTTAGAGGTGATGCCAGTCAAGGGTACATACAGTGCTGGGGAACAGAATAGGCCATCATCAGGTGTTAGCCATCCAACTCCTGTAGCTCTCATCCATCCACATGTGTCTTACCTGGTCATTGCAGAAAGTAGAAAGGAGAGGTTATTCAGCTCGGAGAATCAAGGAAGGCTGCATGGAGGAAGTGGGATGTGAGAAGGTCTTTAGGGACAGAGATGGGGTCAGGAAGGAGGAGTCCACACTCAGGAGGTGTGTGAACTACAGCAGGAGGAAGGACAGGCTCAGCATGAGCCTAGGCCAGGTTCTAGAGGCTGTGGACAGGTCTGACTAGCATAAAAGATACCTAACAGGGAAAAACAAGGGGTTAGGCTGGGAACAAAGGTTGAGATCAAATTTTGAAGGAAGTTTGACCTTCCATGCTGAGATATTTGAGTGTATCCTATAGGCCATAGAGAGCTACCAAAGGTTTCTGAGGAGAGGAGTAATATTCTGAGTTATATGTGAGAATGTTTTTCTGGTAGCAGTGGACCAAATGGATAACAGTAAAGAGACTGATCAAAAGGCTATGTTAATAGCCCAGGCAGGAGGTTAATGAGGGCCTAAGGAAACTCAGAGACTTTAGAATATAAGTGAAGGAGACATTCTGGAGGAAGATCAGCAGGCCTAATTTCAGGAAGGATGGCTGGAGTCAGCTTCCAGTAATTCACATTTTGAACTTGGGTGTGGACACCATTAAAAAAGTTAGGGAACCCAGGAAGAGGAACTAGTCTCAGAGCCAGGTGAGAAGACATTTGTAGCTCTAGGGTCTGACTCGAAGCCTTCTCCTGGCAAGAAGGCCTTGCACGGAAATAACTCTCTTTCCTCATCTGTGAAATGGGGATATCTGAGTATATTCCATAACTTCACACAAATAGCTTTCCTGATTTCTAAGTTTGGGTTTCTCAGGGGCTGGAGTCTCTTCAGTCATGATTCACTATAATTTGGGGAGTAAATGAATCACCCCCTGTGAGCCTATTTATATCTATTACGAGTTAGTCAGGAAGCCTTACACAGGCTGGCAAAGTCATCTATGGGCCCAACATTCTAAAAGCATCAACTTGGAAGCCAGAAGATGGGTTTCAACTATTTGCTAAATGTCAGTTTTTTTGGTGTATAGAATTCCAACAGCAGTTATTAAAACCCAATTATAATACTGTATCTGTCAGGGTCAGTCAGAAAAATGAACCATACTGAGTATTTTAACAGAGAGAATATAATGTAGGGATTTGGTTAAATGTGTGTTGGAGGACTGATAAAGCAAAATGAAAACAGGGGACTAACACCAAGGTAATAATAGTTGCCACCACCAGTAAGGAGGACAAAGAGAAAAGAACGGGGTTATCAGAACCTACAAGCTTAGAGAAAGATCCCATGGAGCTGGGGCTCAGAGCTCCATGAAGGGAGCAGTGCCCAGCTCATGCTGCTTTCTGAGGGGTCCAGTGAGGCTGATTCTAGGAATGCTGGAAGAAGATGAACCAGAACCAACTACCACTGCTGGGTGAAGGAGTAATGTTGGCTTGAGCAGCCAAAAAGGAAGAAACAAGTGCCCTCTCCTCTGCTCCTTCCCTCCTGCCGCCTATTGGAGGAACAAACAGGAAGCCAGCTAACAAAGGAGAAATAATTTACAGAGTCCCAGCATCACAGAAACTATAGAAGGGAGAATTTTGAGCTGAGAACCAATAGTTGAGTAACTAACATGAGGACTTTTACATCATGACACATGTACAGATTGCCGTACTTATTTTCTGAACAAACAACCACAAAACATAGGAACTGACTCAGGTAATAGAGCATGGGCTAGAAATATTAAGCTGTTCTCCTGCAAGCCTCAAAGTAAAGGAACAACTATTTTTTTGGTGGGGGGGGGAGCAAAAGTTCTTGTAATAGTGGAATCTGTTATGTATGGAGATTGAGGCAGATGTGCCCAATTGCTCCCACTGGTTTATGCCCTTGTATAATCCCCTCCCCTGAGTTAGAATTGCTCTTAACTAGTAGAGTAGGCAAAGGTGATGAGATGTCACTCCTTCGATTACATTGTGTTATGTGGATTCTATCCTAGCAGATTGCAGTGAGAAACGTTCTCCCGGCAGCCTTGTCTTCATGGCAAACATCCATGTTGTGAAGTGCTAGTGGCTTCTAGGAGCTGAAGGTGGCTTTCAGCGACAGCCGGTAAGAAGCAGGGACCCTCAGTCGTTCAACTACAAGGAAATGAATTCTAAACAACAACCTCAATGAGCTTGGAAACGATCATCCTCAGAGCCGCCATGGCAAAGCCTGGTTGCAGCCCTTCTGAGACCTTGGGCAGAGGACCCACCTGAACTGTGTGCAGAATCCTGATGCATGGAAACCCTGTTAGTAAATTAAACTGTATTAAGAAATGTGTGTTGTTCTCTGGAAAACAGTATGGAGGTTCCTCAAAAAGTTGAAAATAGAGCTACCCTATGACCCAGAAATTGCACTACTGGGTATTTACCCTGAAGATACAAATGTAGGGATCCGAAAGGGCACATGTGCTCCGATGTTTATAGCAGTAATGTCCACAATAGCCAAACTATGGAAAGAGCCTAGATGTCCATCAACAGATGAATGGATAAAGAAGATGTGGTATATATATACAATGGAATATTATGCAGCCATCAAAAAAACGAAATCTTGCCATTTGCAATGATATCGATGGAACTAGAGGGTATTATGCTAAGCAAAATAAGTCAATCAGAGAAAGACAATTATCATATGATCTCACTGATATGAGGAATTTGAGAAACAAGACAGAGGATCATAGGGGAAGGGAGGGAAAAAATGAAACAAGATGAAACCAGAGGGGGAGACAAACCATAAGAGACTCTTAATCTCTGGGACGCCTGGGTGGCTCAGTCGGTTAAGCGTCTGCCTTCGGCTCAGGTCATGATCCCAGGGTCCTGGGATCGAGTCCCGCATCGGGCTCCCTGCTCCGCGGGGAGCCTGCTTCTCCCTCTGCCTCTGTCTCTCTCTCTGTCTCTCATGAATAAATAAATAAAATCTTTAAAAAAAAAAAAAAGAGACTCTTAATCTCAGGAAACAAACTGAGAGTTGCTGGAGTGGAGCGGGTGGGAGGGATGGGGTGGCTGGGTGATGGACATTGGGGAGGGTATGTGCTATGGTGAGCGCTGTGAATTGTGTAAGACTGATGAATCACAGACCTGTACCCCTGAAACAAATAATACATTGTATGTTAATAAAGAAAAGAAAAGAAAAGAAAAAAAGAAAGGAAAAGGAAAGAAAAGAAAAGAAATGTGTGTTGTTTTAAGCCGCTTGCTTTGTGGTAATTTGTTACACTGCAATAGAAAACTAACAGGGGGATGATCCTTATTTGTCTATATCCCCTAGACGTTCAGTATTGGCCTGATGTTTATTGCAGCTAACATGCGCCACGAGTTTTCAGTCTTCAAAAAGCCAGTATGGGAGAGCAAGCCGACAAGTACGCAGGCCATTCCAGCTGGCGCGATGTGGTCACGATGCAGGTGTGCCCGAGGGGCCTCAGATCCTGGAGGAGGGCAGGTTGACAAGAACAGAGGTATGAGAAGCCTTCAAAGGAGGAAGTCTTAGTTAAAGGAAGATTAATTCGCTAATTAGGAAAGGGGACTTTAGGCAGAAGTCCAAAAAAATTAGATTGTTCTGGATAGCTGATCAATTTTCTTCAACTTCATACATGTAGCAGAAATCAGAAGGGGTTCTTCCGTAAATTGTTTTGCTCCCATCAGATTTACACTCATATTTCAGCATTCAATTGAAAATCCAGAATCCAGAAGAGGCAAAAAAAAAAAAAATGTGTGCTTGAACTTAAATATGTCTCTTTATAGAGATTAGATTAACAATTGTTTGTCTTAATAACCAGCACTTCCTCTTGAAACTGTGCCCAAAACAACCTTAAAAAGCTCCAATTTCATGAAACGTGTCACTTCCTCTCCACTCACAGCCCCCTTTTTCCTTCCTTCCCCTGGGTCTCACTTTTTTTTTAACATAATACTTCAGTGTTTGAAATAATATCCCTCTTTGGCAGGCTGATATGCTATAACTCCCATTTTTCTGGGGAGATTTTGATCTCAGCCAAGGTCACAAACAGCAGAGCTAAGATTCAAGTCCTCACCCCAGGAGCCTCTAGATGAGCCCCATAGCGGTCTTCTTGCCATTGTCTGACCTTGGATGGGCCTCCCACCCACTCCTGGACTTCTCAGGCACCTTCCTCCCTTCCCATAACTTCATGGAGCCAGTTCTTTGGGACTCAAACACATGGCCAGCCCAGCCATGCCACTCATTTTCATGCTAGTCAGGGAAACTTTGGGGCAGAACCATGATGGTGGAGACCAGCCCCTCCTGGCTCGCTTTGGACCTGACTGCACTGCACGAAGGAATGGAGGACAGAGCAGATGAAAGAACAGAGGGAAGGGAAAGGTGACCATGGTTGCTTTCAACCACACCCAAGTAATGAGCTGAGAGATTTCTTGCATGTGTGGCCAAAGACTTAAGTCCCTGTCACACTCCTGTCCCTTTCACATCAGGTTCCCAAACATCTGCTGATCAACCTCTTACCCATCTCAAGTTATCATGGAACCTGCTGGGGAAGAACCCTGTCTTCTGTGAGTTCTCTAAAGTGCCATGTACCCCTCCTCCCACAAGGGCAGTATAATTAGTCATGTAGAAACACTGTGGGGCTACCATCTCCTTTAAGGTGGGCTATTAACTTTTCAGAGAGTGTGAAGAGCTACTACTCTATTTTAAATAAAGCTAATGCCAAGGGACCCACATTCAAAGTTCTAAAACAGCAACTACTCACCCACCACCACCCACAGATCAAACGATTGAGATTTTCAGCTTGGCCTATTATTTATTTAGAATCAGTACTGATTTCTATCTGGATGATGTAGTCATTCAAGCTGACATCTCAAAAAGCATCCAATAGTACAGTCCCTCTCCCTTAAAAACATTCTAGGGAGGTCCTGTAGCAGCACCCTCCATAGCTGTGAGTTGACTTCTCCCAAATATAAGAGTGCTCATGAACTGACCTGAATCACCTGCTTCTCTGTACCTTGCTGAGACCATGCTCAGACCAGAGACGCCTAAGCTGGAGGCGTCAGAGATGGAAGCCCAGGCAGCAAGGGCTCATTTCTTTCTTTCTTTCTTTTTTTTTTAAGTAGACTCCGTGCCCAGCGTGGAGCCCAACAGCAGGGCTTGAACTCGTGACCTTGAGATCAAGACCTGAGCTGAGATCAAGAGTCGGGCATCCAACCAACTGAGCCACCCAGGCACCCCAGCAAGGGCTCGTTTCTGTTGGAGCCCTGGCCTTCGACACATTGGTAGCCACTGGCAGAGGCTTTGAGGCCAAAATTATGACTCAATACTTGCTGCAGCCTTCCCTTTAACTTCTGAAGTGGAAATTGTGGGGCGGGAACTGGGGTGGGAAATGGACAGGTGGAGGGAAAATAAAAATAGAGCCTCTCTTTTAAAAAATACAATTAACTTAAAAATTAAAAATTAAATTAAAAAAAAAGGCACTAAGAGAAAAGTTTCCTTAAGGAACATCTTTGCTGTGTGTCAATTAGTGAGCCTGCTCTTGCTGTAGGTTTTCTCTGCCGCCTCAGAGCCAAATCTTCAGCCTCCCACACAGATCTGTGAAACCAATTGTCTTCCCCAAACATGTGGTAACCACAGAGAAGTGAAATTAATAAAACTGCTCCAAAAGATGATTTCTAAAGATGACATTCCTACTCTAGTTTTAGGTTTTCTTTCTTGCGGCCAAGTAGGGGTCTGAAGGGGGAGTAGGAGTTGTGAGGTAAAGGATCTGGGGCTTTTTTTTTTTTTTTAAATTTTAGAGTTTTTAGTTTAACATAGTTGTTTTTTACTGGGGGCTTGGGGGGCAAAGAGGACTTAAGGGTGGAAGCCAAAAAATGCAAAAGCCAGCAATTATGAACTGATCAAGAGAGACCTGTCATTCCTGACATGCATGTCAAAGCCAAGGGGGGTTGAGGCCCGCACTCAACGCCCCCACAAACCCCCTCTGTTTGTTTCTCTCACTCCCACCCCTTGGTTGAAGACGACCGCTGAGGGCAGCGTGGATGATACACCCGACCTGCCACCAAATGAAGAAGGCCTGTCTCAGCCGCAGCTCTCACAATGCCAGGAAGACAAGCAAAGGCCATCAGTCTCCATTACAAAGACAGTATTTTCCTCCCATATTATCCTGTCTGTCGTGTCCTCCTTGGACTCCAAAGGCATCACTGTCTCATACATCATCACCATTTCTCCCCACAAAGATGGAGAGCCCGCGGGTGGGGTCCTTTCTGCCTACCGTTCAGCCCTGGATGGCCAAGGGCCTTCCCCTGCTGATAGAAGCAATGCTCAGCTACCAGGGGAGACATTTGCATTCCAATTAGGCACGGGCTTTGAAGAGTGGGGGAGGACAGCCAGTTTGTAAATCAGAAGTTTAAATAAACTTCCACAATCTCTGGAGCTGCTGGGAGAGGTCTCCGTGACACTGAGTGGGGAGGGAGAGGAAAAACCCCCAAATCAGAAGAGCTCAGGGAATACGGATACACTGAGTCTTGACAGAACAAAGGCACGTTGTCTCTGAAAATTGGAATATGTATTAATAGTTGTATTTAATTAAACATGGGATGCACCATTTTTTAAAATTTTATTTTATTATGTTAATCACCATACATTACATCATTAGTTTTTGATGTAGTGTTCCATGATTCATTGTGTATAACACCCAGTGCTCCATTCAGTGCATGCCCTCTTTAATACCCATCACCAGGCAAACCCATCCCCCCACCCCCCTCTCCTCTAGAACCCTCAGTTTGTTTCTCAGAGTCCATAGTCTCTCATGGTTCGTCTCCCCCTCCGATTTCCCCCCCTTCATTTTTCCCTTCTTACTATCTTCTTTTTTTTAACATATAATGTATTATTTGTTTCAGAGGTACAGGTCTGTGATTCAACAGTCTTGCACAATTCACAGTGCTCACCATAGCACATACCCTCCCCAATGTCTATCACGCAGCCACCCCATCCCTCCCACCCCCCACCATTCCAGCAACCCTCAGTTTGTTTCCTGAGATTAAGAATTTCTCATATCAGTGAGATCATATGATACATGTCTTTCTCTGATTGACTTATTTCACTTAGCATAATACCCTCTAGTTCCATCCACGTCATTGCAAATGGCAAGATTTCGTTTTTTTGATGGCTGCATAATATTGTGCATATATATACCACATCTTCTTTATCCATTCATCTGTTGATGGACATCTTGGCTCTTTCCATAGTTCGGCTATTGTGGACATTGCTGCTATAAACATTGGGGTCCACATACCCCTTTGGATCACTACATTTGTATCTTCAGTGTAAATACCCAGTAGTGCAATTGCTGGGTCGTAGGGTAGCTCTATTTTCAACTTTTTGAGGAACCTCCATACTGTTTTCCAGAGTGGCTGCATTCTCACCAACAACGTAGGAGGGTTCCCCTTTCTCCACATCCTTGCCAACATCTGTCGTTTCCCAACTTGTTAATTTTAGCCATTCTGACTGATGTGAGGTGGTATCTCATTGAGGTTTTGATTTGGATTTCCCTGATGTTGAGCACTCTTTCATGTGTCTGTTGGCCATTTGGATGTCTTCTTTGGAAAAATATCTGTTCATTTCTTCTGCTCATTTCTTGTTTGGATTATTTGTTCTTTGGGTATTGAGTTTGATAAGTTCTTTATAGATTTTGGATACTAGCCTTTTATCTGATATATCATTGGGATGCACCATTTTATTAAATTCTCACAACAGTCTCGCTTTACATTTACAGAACATTTTTTAGGGGACGAAATTGAGGCCTAGTGGCTCAGCCAAAATTAGAAGAAAGCTATTTGTCTGATTTCTAGATCTTGATACTGCCGTGTATGAATTGGAACACTCCAGAACTTATGCATACTTCCTAAATAATAATGTTAATAGTTACTACTCATTGAGTCCTGCTATGTGTCAGGCGCTGTTCTAAACACCTTACGTACCTATTTTCATTTAATCTGCACAGGTAACACCTCTTTGAGAGACAAACATCATTATTATCATTATCTACATTTTCCAGCAGGGGAGACTGGGGCTTAGGGAAATTAGGTAACTCACCGGATTGCCCCCCACTAGCCATTGCTAGAGTTAGGATTCAGACTCAGACTCTAGTGCCTCTATATAGCCAGTATAAATACTGATTTGCTGTCCAGAAGTCTAAACTAACACGGTAGAAGGAAGCAACCATGGAGCGTAGGAGCATTCATAACTGGGTTCCTCACCAGTGTTAATCTCGATGAAATCAGTTGAAAATGAACCTCAAGGCAAGTCTCAAAGGAGAAAACAGGTCACTAGAGTGGGTGAGGAAGACCTAGGCCTTGCCTTCGTTTTGAGAGGGAAAGCCTGTCAGCTAATGGTGAGTATGAGCTTGGTTCTTTCTTGGTGTCAGCATGTGAAACCGCGGCTTGCTCTCCAGCAGGCAGTGCCATTGGGCAGAGGAAGGAGGCCAGAGCACTGTCTGCTTGGCAACAACCAGCATGCAGCCCTCCAGCTCTCAGGTCTGCCAGTAGGCTGGGCTAAATGCACCCTTTCAGCCTGTCTCTGCTTGAAGAGGGCACTAGTTTGTCCTGGGTCCCCCCAGAATTGAACTGGGCAAGTCTACTGCATGGAATTTGACTCACTTGCTTAGAAAACGGCTGCTATCATGCTCAGTGTTAAGGCAGCAGCAAGAGAAACTCCACCTAACTCAAAACGGTTGTAAGAGACCCTATGATTTCCTAACTACCTGTCAGTCGGTCCCTTTCTTTCTGTTAATAGAACCCTGATCTTGTTCAGGTAACCTTCCTTCTCACAGTCTAATGTTTCACTACACCCATATAGTAACTCCATTCCCTGTGCCAGTGAGTGACCAAGGAATGGACAAATGACAAATTTGTGGCCAATCAGCTGTGAAGGGGGGATGTGGAAATGTTTCTGCTCTGAATTTAAAAAGAGAGAGAGAGACACACAGAGAAAGTAATTATTTTTTTCTTCCACTTGAAATTGTCATGACAGGATGTGATGGCTGGAACTACAGCAGCCATGTTGCTGCCTCAGGCTATCTCCCCTGAGAACTAATCTAACCACTCTGAGAAGGGCAGCCTAAAATGACGGGAAGAACTTGAGTCCTTGAAGGCACTGTGAAGTCACCAAATTAACCAACCCCAGAACTCTCCTACCTTGGACTTTCGATTATGTAAGATATATATTTTTCCTTATGTATCAACAGAGGTCCGTGCAGGAAACACTGGTTAAATGAAATTAAATAAGATAATCACACTTGACAGTGCCTGCCGTGTAGGAAATTTTAGCTATGATTACATCCTTCATATGTGTCTAAAGCTCCCAGCTCTGTCTTCTCTCCTGCCTTTTGAGTCAAAAGGCTAATAATGAAGACAACTGGTCTATATAACCCATTTCAGGTCTTCAAGAAGTCTCAGAAATATTCAACCTAAAAACATGTAGGTTGAACCATGGCAACAGTCTGAATGGAATCTATGCAAAGCAAAGAAGTTTAGAGATTTGAGCTAATACTACCACCTTATCTCACCTGACTATAAAGTCATAAAAACCCACAATAAAAGATATAGTTTAGAGTTTTCTTGTGAATTTCCTGGTTCCATTAACTGAATCAAAACAGAAAATAGTGTCTCTCCTCTTCTTTGTAAGTTGCACACTTTATGAAGAAAAAGCAATAATATTCCCAGCCAACATGTGCCTGTTATGTAATAAATACACATTATAGGTTCTTTGAAAAGAGTGTGATTTATAGTTGGATCCTGCCAACTACTTTGAAGCATACCATTTTTCACTTAAGGCTAATTAGAGGATTCTTAATTAGCAAATCTTACGTCCAATTGATTAGACAATGAAGATTTTTCACAACAATTGTAATATTTAGTTCTCTTTTTCTCATTTTGACAAAGCAAACTAGAAAGATATCATTTATAAAAACCTCCCTTCAAGGTCTACAAAGCTTATAACCTGGAAATGATCAGAGAGAATGAGATATATAAATTCTCCTACCCTTGATTTTGACTTGCTTTGGGATCTGGAGTAAGTCATGTCCTTTCTGATCTAATTTTTTCCCACCTATGAAATGGGGAGGTTGAATTAGATCAGAGTTTCTCAACCTTAGCACTACTGGAATTTTGGATCAGATCATTCTATAGATGTTTAGCAGCATCCCTGGCATTTACCCACTAGATGCCAGTAGCACCCCCCCCCCCCAACCACTATGCCACTGCAGTTGGGACCATCAAACATATCTCCAGGCATTGCCGATGTTCCCTGGGGTGGGGAGGCAAAATCACTCCAGCTAAGAACCACTGAATTAGATCAGGGGTCATAAATGTAGACAAGGGGGCAAGCTATTATACAAATGAGAGAAATAGTCTAGATGAAAGAAAGGCAAATTCGAGAACATGTATTCTATCAAAGGGGGAGAACACTCTTCACTAGTGGATGCTCACCATATGTTACAATTGTTCAAGAGGGGACCTGAATCCCATGATTCCATGAAATGACTTCTTCTTCTTTTTTTTTTAAGTTGACAACTCATTCCTTGTAACAGTTAAGAAATTAGGTTCTGGAGGTAGACTGCATGAGTTCAAATCCCAAGTTCAAATCTTATTGACTTCAATATTTGGCAAGTTCTTTAACATTACTAGGCCTGTTTTCTCATCAGTAAAATAAAGACAATAATAATACCTATATCATAAGATTATTGTCAGGTTAAATAACACAATACATCTGAAGGGATAATGCATAGTAAGTGCTTAACAAATATTAGCTATAATTATTCCTAAGTTATAAAAATACTACAAGCCAAATTAAATATAACTATAGATAAGATTTAGCCTAAAGACTACAGGTTTACAACTCTGAACTACAGGATTTCAAGGGTTTGTTCAGGTTTCTAAGGTTTTATGATTGCATTTTATGGAAGCAGGGACACTGATTAGCCTCTGATTAATTCTGTAGAATCTAGTTGAGGAGACAGAGCTCTGACATTAGCAAAGATCATGTAGTCAGAACAGGATTCTAAGCAAATGGCAAAAATATGTGTTCTTGGAGATAGAGGTTGAAGAGCCATCCATGCTTTTTATTTAAGAAAAGATTGGGTTTTGTTTCTCTTTTTAAAAAATGTACGTAAAAGAGAAGAGTATCAAATTTGGAAACTGACATCCTCAATAGTATCCTCTTAATAGATGCCATGACAATACCATGAGTTATTACTTACTTTCTAGCTAAAACAAATTGACAATTATAAGTTGGTATCATTAGCCCAATGGCTTTTCAGTGAGATAGCTGATAGAGGCAATCATAGATTGGCTTCTCTATCCTTATCCTCCCACTGGAAAGCAATATATCCACTCCTGATCAATACTTTGATCTGAGTTACTTATAATGCTGTCAGACAGGAGTGTTTGCTTCACTCCAGGGTGAAGAAATAAGATAGTTTTGCAAAATTTAGGTCAGACATGAAATTGTCTTGGACAAGCTGTTATTCCAGTCTAGAGCCACACAACCAAATCAGCACTTCAGACGGTCACAGAAACTAAAGGGGCAGCCTGAGGAAGTGCCACTGCCTTTATTAACTATGTCATGGAGGCACCTGGTGGCTCAGTTGGTTGAGTGTCTGCCTTTGGATCAGGTAATGATCCCGGCATCCTGGGATCGGGTCCCGCATTGGGCTCCTTGCTCAGCAGGGAGCCTGCTTCTCCTTCTGCCTCTGCCCCTGCTTGTGCTTTCTCTCGGACAAATAAACAAACAAATCTTAAAAAAAAAAAAAAACAACTATGTCATGGAGGTATGGAGTCGAATGAGCTCATGGTAGCCATGTGTTTGAATCACATTTCAAGAAAATGATTTGAGAACATGTCTTAAATGCTTTAAAATAAAAGCTTAAACCACCTGGCCCATATTTCTCCTCCCAAGAATCTGTCATAAAGAAATATTAAGAAGCTGGAATCAAAATGTATGCATAGAGATGTTCCATATAATGTTATTTATAATAGATAAAGTAGGTACTGAACTAAATGACAAATATTTGAAAAATGTAAAATTAATTAAGGAATAGCCAGTTAGAAATGGTATTTCAAGGAGTATTTTGCCGCATGAGAACATTCTTAATATATAATGCTATGCAAAAATGGTGATAAAAAATTGGATATACAATGTGATACCAATTGTGTGTGCATGTGTGTAGTACATCAAAATGTGAACTCTAGCTATTTTTAGGTGGAATTATAAGTAATCTTTATTCCCATTTATAAACTTCTCTGCATTTTCTAAATCCTTACATGGACCTCAGGTTGCCTCACACAGTTGTGTAGTTGTGCCTTGCAGAAGGGAACCAAGCCCATGGAGCACTCTGAGTCATGGGCACATGCACTACCTCTGTTCAGAGAGGATGACTTTTTCAATTCATACAATTTCATACAATGACACCATGAAGGATACTGGTTCCCTCTTATATTTCTATAGTCAGAAAAAAAATGTAATATAAAAAAAACAATATACCTATCAGTACCAGGGGTGGATAAGAGTCTGTGTGGAAAAGCCTCTTTGTAAAAAGAATTAATTATAAAATTAGTGACTGATGTGATTTTCAATTTAGAATGAGAAAATAAATCACACACTCACACACACACACACACACACACAAATCCTGGAGGTTTAGAAATGAGATCTTTTCACTCTAGTAATTTAGCAGAAATGCTTATATGGAAGTGCTCTCTGGTTGTAACCTGGCTCCCCTCCCCATCAGAACATTATCGAACCCTTGGCAATGCTCAGCTCTCTTGGGGGCGGGGGGGTTTCATGCAAGTGAAGGACTCTGGATGAAGCTTGTGTTTCATTAGTGTCACAGTAAATCTGGCTCTGATCTTCAGGGAAAGAAAAACTGGATAAACTCAGAACCAGATGTTATTTTCACAGGTAAGTTTGCCTAAATAATATAGTTCCAAATCAAACAATCTAAAAAGTAATTTAAATACCCAGCACTGCTAAAAGAACCATTTTATTTCAATTTAACAAGGGCATTCCATAAATGCTCATTAATGCTTATTAAAATTTGGGAAGTTTTCTGCTTTATCCAGGGATGCAGCCACCTTATGTTTAATATTAATTCATTTTTTAAATTTTTATAATTTTAAAAAAGTTAATGTCAAGGTCCTCTGCCATACCTAAAGCTCTCCACTGGGTCAGGACAGCTAAAAAAAAAAAAATCTTTGGGAGACCACACCAGCTTCTTAGGGCAGAGAAATGGTCTAGGATTCAGAGCAGCTCTGTCCCTGGTGAGCCACCAAGAATATTGAGCTAAATTCCTATCATGGAAAGGTAATAACAAAAGAGTGCTCCTTCAGTTAAAACAAAACAAAACAAAAGTCCAAACAACAATCAGACTTTCATATAAATATTATCAGTGAGAACCCAACTGCCAAAATTTAATCTAGATCAGTGGTTTTGCAACAATTTTAGAAAGAGAATTTTTTTGAACCAAAACTTATGCCAAACTCTAATATATAAGTGAATAAGTATTTTAAATATTTATACATTTTACCCACAATGTATAAAAACACCTAGAACTATAACTATCTCCAACATGTCATCACAACATGGTATGTTATGTGTTCCTATCTCAACTGACTCAAACTATTTTAAAGTTGACTATGGCATATGTATGCTGCCCAACCTCACATGTTGGTCATAATGCCTGAATCTCAAAAAAAAAAAAAAAAAGATCAGTATGGAGTTATAATATTCTTTAAAAGAAAAAAGATTTTTTATATATTTGAGAGAGAGAGAGAGAGCACAAGCAGGGGGAGAGGCAGAGGGAGAAGCTGACTCCACAGGAGGGAGGGAGCGCAACACAGGGTTCTATCCTAGGACCCTGAGATCATGACCTGAGACAAAGGCAGACGCTTAACCAACTGAGCCATGCAGGTGTCCCTGGAGTTATAATATTCGTATTCAGTGACATCCAGATAAGATATTCAAATTTGTGCCAGAATGGGAAAAAAAAAAACTACTGTAAATAAGATTGGAAGACAAATGATATAGTCTGAAGGGAAATATTCACAATACATATAACAGACCATATGTGTGTGTGTGTGTGTGTGTGT
Source organism: Neomonachus schauinslandi (assembly GCF_002201575.2). Classification (NCBI taxonomy): domain Eukaryota; kingdom Metazoa; phylum Chordata; class Mammalia; order Carnivora; family Phocidae; genus Neomonachus; species Neomonachus schauinslandi. Next base: position 92,209,601 of record NC_058408.1, read on the forward strand.
GTAGAATTGGGATTCCAGAAAGAGGAAAAAAAAAAAAAAAGAAAGGGACAGAGAAGTATTTGAAGAGATAATGGCTGAAATTTTTTCAAAATTGTTGAAAGATATCAACCCACAGATACAAGACCAGCAAACCCCAAACAATCTAAAAACAAACAAACAAAATCCACACTTACATATATTATAGTCAAACAGTGGAAAACAAACAACAAACTAAACTAAACCAGAAAATCTTGAAAGCAAATGGGAGCTTCAAAAGGTGGGAGGAGGCACATATTTTATATAAGAAAAGAATAATAAGAATGAGAACTAGCTTCTCATCAAAAGTAGTGGCCAGAAGACAATAGCCTTACCTCTTTAAATGCTGAAAAAAAAAGCCCTGCCAACTCTGAATTCTATATCCAGTGAACATATCTTTCAAAAGTGAAGGTGAAGTAAAGATGTTTTTAGACAGACAAAAGCTGAGTTTTTCCCCAGCAGACTGCACCTCATGGAATGCAAAAAGAAGTTCTGCAGGCTGAAGAGAAATTGCATCAGATAAAAACCTGGCTCTGCAGGAAGAAATGAAGGACTCCAGAAAGGGAAATAAAGTCAGTATATCAAACATTATTTTGAAGATATTTTCTTATACATGCAGTATGTCTAAATTTCTTTAAAATGCTTTTAATCACTTAAAGTAAAAATAACCATGCATTGTGGAGTGTATAGAATAGGCAGAAGTAAAATAAATCATAAGAACATACAGGGTCAAAGGATGATAATTGGGAAATTTACTGTTCTGAGAACAGAGAGAATGGAAAAAAGGCAATGTTTGAGGAAATTATCACCAAGAACCTTCCAGAACCAAAAAAAAGATAAGCATCCTCAGATCAAATGAGTGCCACCACTCATAGGCACAACCGGATTTTTTTTAACTCACTCTATAGGCATCACAGTGAAATTTCAGAAACTCAAGAACACACATAAAATACTAAAAGAAAACTAATTTTTAAGAAAGAAAAATTTTTAAAAATCTTCAGACATTTAAATCTCAGGAGGTTTAGCACTCACTGGTGATCTTCTAAAGAAATACTTCAGAATGTACTCCAACCGAGAAACAAATGAACATAGAAGAAAGGAGTGGGATGTAAGAAACACTTATAAACAAAGAATACAATGACTGGATTAATTCCAAATAAGTATTTATTTTAAAGGATTGTCAGAGCAATTTAGAAGTCATATTCTGTATTATATGAACATTGAAAGTGGAGAAAGCACAAAGAGAAGTAAAGGTTCTTGTCTCGATCTAGAGAGGGACAGAGACTGATTATAACTCTGGTTTTTATTATAAAAATATATGTTCATGGATAGGTAACAAAAACTACAATGTAAAAAAAAAAAACCCTTTTACCAATAAAAGGATAGAAATGGAGCATATAATTTTAAACCAACAGAAGAGAAAATGGAGCAAAGAGCAGTTACTAGCTTTATGTTTGTAACAGCAAAGACAATTATATAGAAGGATAATACGAAACTTATCTGTGTGTTTTTATGTGTGTATGTTTCTGTGTAAACATTGTGTGCATCTGTGTGTATATTTGGTATGAGTCTTTGGGTGTGTGCCTGGTGTGCATCTATGTGTATACATCTTGTCTGTGTCTGGATATAAATACTGTTATATAGTATTTTTCTTCACAGAAATAAGATCCTACTGTACTGTTTTTCCTTTTCTACATAGAATGCCCTAAATGTTATAGGCAACCTAACTACCAACAACCCTGATGGGCAACAAAGCCAGGAAGCTTGATCATCCTGGGATGATCCCTAATAGGGGTGTGGTGAAGATTAAATGAGCTAATGTATGTAAATCACTTGAATGATGCCTGGCTTATAAACAGCATTCTGTAATCGATGTGATATTTAAGATTCAGGGGAAGGACGAAGAGGTAGGAATGGAGCAGGACCAGCCATGGGCTTATGTTTGCCGGGGTTGAGTGGTGGGCACATAGTGCTCTACTTTTAGGGTATGTTCAAATTCTTTATAATAAAAATGCTTTGTGAAAAACACTCTATAAATATTAGCTGTCATGATAGGAAGTGCCAAGAAGAAACATATCTTCACTTTGGTCACAATTTTATTACAATGAGAAAGATAAGATGTCAGTACATAAAGCAGCTGTTAGACAAAGGTACAAATGTCATTTATTCTTGTTCTATGATGTGACCTTAGAGGCTTTGTCAAGGTGTTGGCCCTCCTGCCCCTCCCCCAAACCCCCAAATCTGTCTCTCAGGCAGCCTCATGGATGCCTGAAATATTTTCAGGAAAATCTTAGCTTAAGTTTTTGTAACCTAGTCGAAAAGGTGGGGGTGGGGGTGGGGAGAGGAGTGGGAAGGAGCAGAACTAAATAGTTAAAGCAAAGCTGCAATCATTGTCCTTATAAAACACACTGACATGTTTATCCTCTTCAGAGACAAGATTTTGATGAGAAGAAAAGGGCCCCACCTGGGTGGCAGAAAGGGAGGGGGACCCAGATGGGGAAGCAGACCTCTCTGTCCAGATGGGCTTTGTGTCAACCCTGAAGGAAGCACAAGAAATTCCTGCAGGAGGGAGGAAAAGAGCCTTCTTAGTCTTGCCACTCAAAGTGTGGTCTACAGACCAGCAGCTCCAGTACCACCTGGATGCTTGTAGGACCCACAGAAACTCAGCCTCACCTTAGACCTACTGTATTGGACTCTATTTTAACAAGGTCCCAGGCCATTCTCGTGCACATTAAACTGTGAGAATGTTATTGCCTAACCCAAGACCTAGATATGACTGACCCTTAGTAAATACCTGGAGAGAGAGCTTTCCGAACAGATGGAGGAAAACAGTGCTAGCTTTGCTTTTATTCAGCAACTTCGCATTCATTCTGCATCCACAGGGTGTATAGAATTGTGTGATGCTGTAGTTCTTTGTTTCTCAGCCCTTGTTATAAGTTAGAATCACCTGAGGTACTGTTAACAACAGCTGTTGGGGCACCTGGGTGGCTCATTTGGTTAAGCGTCTGCCTTCAGCTCAGGTCAGGATCCCAGGGTCCTGGGATCGAGCCCCATATTGGACTCCCTGCTCAGTGGGGAGTCTGCTTCTTCCCCTCTGCCACTCCCCCTACTTGTGTTCTCTCTCTCAAATAAATAAATAAAACCTTAAAAGAACAAACAAACAAAAAAAAACAGCTGTACAGGTCCCATCCTCAGAAATTCTGATTCGACTGGTCTGAGAGGGACTTAGTCTAAGATGATAGCAGCAGACTGTTTTCTCAAGACATGTAGTACTAAGTAATAGGACTCCTGGTGATGAGCCACTGAGTCTACCCTTGCTGAAGACAAATGCAGTGAAGATGCAGGAGTCAATGCCACAGAGGAAGGGAAAATTAATCCCAACCTTATACTGTCATTTTCCCTTTGCAGATGCCCCAGAATATATGAACCTATTGCCGGCTCATGCAGGTGGTTGGAGGGGAAGGAGACTGATGTGTCTGTGATGGGTTTTATACTGTTTGACCTTTCTCCAAATAGATTAACCTGTTGCCTGAGTCATGACCCCTTTGAGAATGTGTTTCCTGTGGCCTCTTTTTCTGCCCTTCCTCCTTCCCCCAACACACACATACAACAGGGGCTGAAAATTGTCACATAGAAGCTGGGTAGCCTCAACTTCTGCTGAGTCTCCTTTCTTTGGCTTCCTTGAGCTTAGGGAGGTAAACAGAACAAAACAACCTTGAAGCTGTGCTTCACATGGCTATTCCTGAACCAACTACCAAAGTGTAAATTTTAGTGAACCCCCTTCTGGTTGGGAATTACTTATTTCTGAACAACCCCATCAGTAAGGAGGTGTCCGTTAGCATAATTGGTCCAGTTGCATCCTTTAGCATCCATTACCAGAAAATTTAATAAAGCAATCATGTCCTCTGCCTCTGTTTTTAACCTGGCTTGATTAAAATTATGCCCCTTCCTAAGTAATGACAATGGAAGGGTGAAATTTGGGTTATGGCCTGTCTGTGCATTGTTTTCTCGTTAAAAACTTTTAGCAAAGTGGGGCGCCTGGGTGGCTCAGTCGATTGAGCAACTGATTCTTGATTTCGGCTTGGGTCACTATCTCAGGGTGGTGGGATGGAGCCCCACCAAGGGCTTCGTGCTCAGCGGGGAGTCTGCTTGGGATTCTCTCTCTCCCCTTCTCCCTCTGCCCCTCCCCGCTGCTTACATGCTCTCTCTCTCTCTCTCTCAATAAATAAAATCTTTTAAAAAAATAAATAAAGACTTTTAGCCAAACTCAAATGTCTTCACGATAATTTGGAATTCATCGAGGCAATTCAGGCATCTCAACCTCCTTTCCTTTGTCTTCATGGTCTCATTCAGGGATAAGAGAAATGGGAAAATGAACGATAAGAGAATAATCAAAGCTAAGTCCAAGTTAAGAAGAAGTAAATTAACACACGAAAATCACAATGTCTGATTAAGGAACGGGTGTAGGTGCAATTAGCTCTGACTTCCAAACGCTTTGATCAGTTGGAGCATTTAAAACTTCTAAAGGCACGAGATGTCTGTGCTGAGGTTGCACCATGGAAGGGAGAGCCGTGATTAAACTCTAGGCTGCCTGTCAGAGATGTTCCAGTCTACTCACTTGCGACGTTTCTACGGAGTTTCTGTATGAGAGCAGGCTGTCACGTTCAGGAAGAGACAGCACCCTCATCCTGACTCCTCCTCCCTTTGATGCCTGTAGAATTTGGCCATTAAAATCTGCCTTGGGCTAAAACTCAGCAGGTAAGTTTCCAGTCCAGGAACAGCTTTGACAAAATTTTAATAAAATTAGAACCAGACTGGCATTAAGGGATTTGAGTTAGAGAAAAGTTGATCTATAAATGTAGGTAGACATGAGAATGGCCAGATCCTCACTGTGGGATGCTACATAGCAGTAACTCTTGGCCTGCTCATGTTTGGTCCACAACTACTAGCGTCCTCGATCCATGAATTTTCTTAGACAGTGTGAAGGCATGTCAAAGGTCCTATGTTTGGGTGAATTTCATGAACTTCAGTATTGTTCTGTACTAGCTGGCTAAAAAGATAAAATCTTTAAGAAGAGTGGAAGGTATTCCAAGTCATTTGAGGCATTTGCTTAAGTTTTGTTTTAAATTGATAGAACAATTGCATCACTTGAAAACACAAATGTGTTTTCATTTGAAAACTCAGTCTTGCAATATTTAACTTTTCTATAAGATTCTTGGTACTTTAAGCAAAGAAGATTGGCTTACTTCTGAATATGGGCAGCACACACACCTCTATGTTTATTGCAAGAGATAGAGTAGTGGCTGTACTTTATTCAAAAACACAGAAAAAAAAGATCAGAGGACTTCCAAATATGTAATCAATCCATTTGATTCCTTTTGCCACTCTCTTTCCACGTACCTACACCACGCAGGGGAACTGCAAGTCCCAGTCCTGTCCCTTATCATTTATTAGGAACCGTAGGTACTCATAGTGATGGAATCTTTGCATCAATTTGAGTTCTATCCTACATACTCAATACATAACCAACACCTTACAGAGAAACATTGGAAGCTTCCTCTCTAACATTTAGTCTTGTCTAAGGTTATTAAATAGAGAAGCAACCATTTGACATATACAATAAGGACCTTCCAAGTTACTTTTTCAAGTATGCCTTATAGATGTATTAAAGCAGCAAAAACTGATCGATCCCCACAAAAATGCTTCATTTGTATCCTGTTCTCCTTGGCTCAGTTGCTCATTTCATGAAAGTCAAAGAGAGACCATGTTCTAAGAATGTTATGTAAATTATCTAAAATTAGTGTGAGACTATTTTCACCCTGCCCACCCTTACTCTACTGATGCAAAAAAAAAAAAAAAAAAATAGAAGAAGAAGAAGAAGAAGAAGAGGAAAGGAAGAAGGAAAAGAAAAAATACAAATCAGAAGCTATAAACAGTCTGGCTCCCATGAATGCCTATACCCTAATACGAATGAAGAAAATATATTTGCTGGGGCACCTGGGTGACTCAGTTGGTTAAGCGACTGCCTTCGGCTCAGGTCATGATCCTGGAGTCCCGGGATCGAGTCCCGCATCGGGCTCCCTGCTCGGCAGGGAGTCTGCTTCTCCCTCTGACCCTCCTCCCTCTCATGCTCTCTGTCTCTCATTCTCTCTCTCTCAAATAAATAAATAAAATCTTTAAAAAAAAAGAAAAGAAAATATATTTGCTAAATATTCATCTCTTCATAACTAGAACCACTCTCAACTACCATTTGATCTTTTTGGGATTCAAACTGGCATAATAACATTAAAATTGGGTTTTTGTGGGGTTTTTTGGTTTTTGTCTTTAACACATATAGAAGCCAGCTCTTTGTTTTGGATTAATCTGTTTTCTTGCTGCACTGGTAGATTGATTTTGTGTACTTATATGTTTTTTCTCCATTTTTCCTGATGTCATAGTTATAGACAGTGTGCTTAACCTCTGCATGCATTTCAATACTAGAGCTAAATAGCAGTGAAAGGCTTCCAGGACAAGTTCTCCTAAAAGCACATCCTCACTTTCTAGGTCAGCTCTTCTCCTTAAAAGTGTAACTCTTTTAAGTGTTCCTAACAGAAAATTTATATATATATTTTTAAGGTTTTATTTATTTATTTGAGAGTGAGATAAAGTGAGAGACAGAGCACAGGAGGAGGGGGAGGAGAAGAGGGAGAAGCAGACTCCCCGCTGACCAGAGAGCCCGATGTGGGGTTCAATCCCAGGACTCTGGCATCACGACCTGAGCCAAAGGCAGACACTTAACCAACTGAGCCACGCAGGTGCCCCCCAATGTTTAATGTTTCCTGGTTTTTGTCTCCAGAAGGCCCTTTTGTATGAATGCTCTAACTACTTCAGGCCAGGGTCAGGAAACTCCTTACTGTGAGCATCTTGAGAGTGTTTCATTTCTTGGGTGTATTTTCTGCCTTGACAAAAATCTATCAGTTGGTTGCAGGGTTTTCTTCCATTGTATTTTGGACCAGAACCCTCCACATCTCATGTGCCCATTAGTCCCTGGCTAGGGCCCAAGATCAGATGACTTCCCACAGAGCCAAATATGGAGAAAACAAAACAAAACTCACTGGGCCTTATGGCAGGAGGAAGAAGAGGGATGTTTCACTTTCAGAGCAGTTTAAACTAGACTGTATTCCCATGGTGCAGTAAGAATCCCTCCTACATGGTGCTCATGTTTGAAAGGGTTATGGCAGGTGGTATTTTGCCATCAGTATGCTCAACTCATGGTCAGTAGTAGTTAACATGGATCCCTGATCTGACATTACCTTCAATCTAGTTGAGGGAATAAGCTACAGACACCTACAATGACTAGTACATTGCTGGCAAACAGATGCTAAGAGATATATGTCTGAGGATTCGCTAGTAAAACACGCCAAAATCTATTGTTCAAGAATCTCTCAGTTCATAATGGTTCTTCTGTAGATATCTACCCTAAACACAGCATCCCTAATAATAGTCCTTGCTTCCAAGTTTAATTCAAAACTTCTTACCATCACTAATTTCTCATTAACCTCCTAGTCAGTAAGATTCTGTTATAGCTTGATGGAATGATTTTTTTAAGGAAACAATGGTGGGACCCAAAAGATACTAGGAGCTGTCATATTCTGTCTTCTGGTTATTTTGGCCTAAAGATGACTACTATGACTCAATAAATCTATTATTGGAATCAACACTTTTCTAAAAAAAGTGACTTACTGTTGTAACTGAACAAACCCCACAGATCCAAAAAGTCATGTGGTTACAGAATCACATGAGGTGGTGAAATGTCAGCCACAGACATCCACCAAAAAACACTATAGTGTTCACTTGCACAATCAAAACAAACTTATTAAGCACTACACTATGCCAAGGAAAGTATAAAGATGAATGAAAACAAACGGTTAAGTAATGTAACAACTTAATAAAATACAGTGTGATAATTACTATTAGCAAAAGAATCTGAAAGTATCATGGGAGCACCTATAGGAAAGAAAACTTTTTAGAAGGAATCAGGAAAGGCACCACAGAGAAGGCAACTTTTGCTTTGGGTCTTGAAGAATGAATAGGAGTCATGAGATAGAATGAGTAGCAGGCACAACATATACACATAAACAACTGTATTTGCCATTTTGAGCAAAATGAGGTTTAGAAGCATGAAACACACATTTCCAAGTGAGTAGCTTGGCATAGTTGGAAAAAAAAGAGCATGGAGGAGGCAATGGGGCCATGGTTAGGAAAAGATAATGGCAGGATTGTGAAGGGAGATATATATCTATATATAGATAAAGAGCAAGGAAGAAAACTACTAAATTCTTTTAAGCAGAAGAATAATGTGATTAATAAGTAAAGGATAGGGGTTCCTGGGTGGCTCTCAGTTGGTTAAGCGTCTGACTCTTGATTTTGGTTCAGGTCACGATCACAGGGTCATGAGATTGAGCCCCGTGTTGGGCTCCATGCTAGGCAAGGAGCCTGCTTAAGATTCTCTCTCTCAAGGGGAACCCCCTTACACTGTTGGTGGGAATGCAAACTGGTGCAGCCACTCTGGAAAACAGTATAGAGTTTCCTCAAAAAGTTAAAAATAGAACTACCCTATGACTCAGTAATTGCACTACTAGGTATTTATCCAAATGATACAAACATAGTGATTTGAGCCCAGATGTCCATTGATGGATGAATGGATAAAAAAGATTGTGGTATATATATACAATGGAATATTACTCAGCCATCAAAAAAGAATGAAGTCTTGCCATTTACAATGACATGGATGGAATTAGAGGGTATTATGCTAAGTGAGATAAGCCAGTCAGAGGAAGAAACATGATTTCACTCATGTGGAATTTAAGAAACAAAACTGATGAACATAGGGGAAGGGAAGGAAAAATAAAATAGGATAAAAACAGAGAGGGGGACAAACCATAAGAGTTTCTTAACTATAGAGAGCAAACTGAGGGGTGAGGGAGGGAAGGTGGGCGGGGGGATGGGGTAACTGGGTGATGGGCATTAAGGAGGGCACTTGATGCAATGAGCACTGGGGGTTATTTGCAAATGATGAAACACTAAATTCTACCCCGAAATTAATACTACACTATATGTTAACTAACTTGAATTTACATAAAACTGAAAAAAAAGAGAGAGAGTTTCTCTCTCTGTCTCTCCCTCTGCCTCTCCTCCTCCCATCTCTAAAAAAAATAATAACAAGTAAAGGATATATAGAAAGAGAGATATGAGGTGGGCAAAGAAGGCCAATATTACAACAGCTGGGAAAAGACATAATGAGAACCTGGACTAGTTATATATTTGTTTGGTTTCACCTTGTTCCAGAGAAAAGTGAAGGTAACATCCAAAGATACATAAATATAAAGGGCATAAAATAAATGTGGATCCAATGAAAAATGAAAAACAAAGGTCACAAGGCTCCATTTAGGGTGGAGCCACAAACCAAGAGTTAAAGATAAATGCTCTACATATTTGTTACTGATTGACTAAGAGAAGTACAATTCACTCTTCTCAGGATTGACATGAGACAGGAACATCTCCTGAGTGAAAGGAGATCTCTGTGAAGTCATGAGTAACACCCCTGATCATCTCTTTTTGGCTAGCTCTCTGCAGATCTGGTTTGATACAGGGTTAAATTTCATCTTCAAGCCATCCTCCCTTCATGTTGCTTTTCTGGGCTAAACTCTTATAAAAACTGGATGGCCCAAAGCTGGAAAGGGCTCCAACTAACAAGAGTCTCATGTTACTGTGTGCTGCCATTAATCACAGGTCTTTTTGTCTTAGTAGATGAGCAAGTTAGAGAAAGGACTGATCTCTTTTCTGAAGGTTGAGAATGGCTCTTCATAAGAATGGCGAAATACAAAAAGAAAACCTTTCTCTACTGGAAGTGAGCCAAGGGAGGGTATAAAGGTAAGGCAGTTCCTAAACAGAGGCAGAGGTGATGAGGATGGAGAAGAGAAAAGATGTTTGAGAAATATTTCCAAGGCACAATTAATAGAGCTATTCACTAATTGGATATGAAAAATGGGGGCGGGGGGAGAAAGTAGAGTTGAAGTTGCCTTCCAAGTTTCTTGCTTGGGCACTTGGATGAATGGTGGTGACAGAAGAAACAAAATAAGAAAGAATAGTTAGGATTTCTGGAAAGCATGATTAAATCCAATTTTGATAAAGTAATATTTGAAGCAAGGTGTTCTGGAAGCAGTTAAAAATAGGCATCTAAAGTCTAGTGAGAGGTCTGGAATGAAATGATAAACTTATAAATTGCTGACCTCTTGAAAGCAGCTAGAGATCTGCTAGTGTACCAAAGCATCCTGGGAAAACCCAGAAAGTGAAAGAAAAGAAGATGAGGGTGGGGGGAAAACAGGTGGAGACGTCCCAGGGGAGTATACTAGAGAATAAACAGTGAGAGTTAGGCAGATGACAAAGAGCTAAGAAAAGGCTCAAGAAAATAATTCAGAAGTTGAGAACTTCTAGGAAAGAGAGGTATTGCAGAAGCCCATGGAGGAAGAGGAGGAGGAGGAGGAGGAGGAAATGGCCAGTTGAGCCAACAAAGTTTTCAGGGGGGATAAAATTCAAAAAAGATGCCACAGGGATCATCAGTAATGTTAGTTACAATAGTTTCTGTGGAAGTTATCTAGAGATCACCTCTAGAGGCCTGATACATGGTGGATCACAAAGGAGTGGAGGAAGCATGGGTGGGCTACTCATACAAGAAATCTGACAGTGAAGTGAGGAACGAGGATAAGGCAGTAACATGAAGAAGAGGTAGAGTCAAGCAAACATTTTTGGTTGACAGATGTTATCCAAATAAAGTGACTTACAAATGAGTCTGTGAAATTCCCTCTTAAATCCAACCAACTAGCATTCCTATCTTCATAAGAAAGTAGCTTTATGAGTTAGGGAAGCAATAAGTTGCAAATAAAGAAACCAACCTAATGTGCTGACTTTAAGGAAGAGGGATTTATTTGTCTCACATGACAAGAACCCCAGAAGTACAAGTTAGGGCTGAGGCAGTGCCTCAAGAATGGAATCAGGAACCCAGACTCTTACTATCTTTCTGTTCTGCCACTTGTAACTCATAGTTACAAGATGATTGCTACGCCTTGGGGCTGCTTTGCAGAAAGGAAAAGAAGAAGGAAGGGCAAAGAGTAAAAGGGAAATGACTACTGAGTCCATCTCTTTTTCTCAGTAAAGGAAAAACTTTCTCAGAAACCTCACTCAATTACTTCTGCTTGGTTTCCATTGGCCAGAATGGTGTCACATAGCCACCACTAGCTAGAAGGTGACTAGGTAAAAGGGAGTTATGCAGAAAAGTTAGGTCAACCCTCACTATCACTCACAAAGAGTGTCTGTCACTCTAGTGAATGATTAAAAACAGATAAACCACAAAAATGAAGACAAAAATATAAAATCTGCCTGATAAAAAGAGACAAGGATAATTTTATATGCTTCCGCCTTCTACCTACTCGATGAAGAGTGGTCCCAGAGACAGAGTTGAGGAGAGTTTGTGTTCTTGCCTTGACCCCGGCAAACAGAAGATCACTATCCCAGACCCCAGCTTTAAACCATATACTCTTAGACAATGCCTTGTACTCTTCTACTTGTTGTAGACATCTAAAAACCCATGGTTACCACCACTCCTATTTCATAAAGGTTGATCTCCAGGCTTAATTACTATCATTGTCAACATTATTCCTGACCTAATTCTTAGTGATTTCAGTCTCTAAGTAGATGATCTTTCTAAGAGGCTGGACTCTTAGTTCCTTGACCTTCTTCCCTCTGATGATCTTATCCACCACCCTAACTTAGATCCTCTTTCTCAAGGCCATACTTTAACCCAGTCCTTACCAATAACTGCAACACTTCCATAATCTCTATTTTAAGTATCCTACTCTCTGTCCCTTACCTCCTATTTTTCCAGCTCTCTCCCTCTAGTGCTTTGACTCTGAAAATCGTTCCACTGCACTAGAACCGACAATCTATTGGGTTCTACCTTTTTACTATCCACACCACCTTCACACACTCATTCCTTTACTTAAATTCCATAGTTAATTAGTTATTGCCTTGGATCTACCCTCAGTTCTCTTGCTCTGTCCTCCCTTTAACTTACTTACATGACAAAACCCAATTTTGATTGAATCTAACTCCCTACCTACTTCAGACCTGTACCCAAAGAGTTGAATATAACTGAAGAAAAATATAACATTTTGAATAGATTCATCTTAAATGCTTGGCCACTAATACCAAGGGGGCCCTGAATGCTGCTTGGCAATCCTACTGCATTTTGCTGTTCCATTCACTCTTCCACAATGCTAGACAACCATGCAACACTTTTCCTCTCTTTTCAAATCTCTGACTTCTTCTCCCTATCCATTCTCATTTATAGTTAATTACCATTCTTCTTATTTCTTTTAAGAAAATGGTGGAAATCAGAAGAGAAATTCCACATGTTTCAATACCACTTCTCCCTATAATAGTCTGCCCTTATTCTCCACCTGCCCACCTGTTACTATAGGAGAACTCTTCAGGTCCTGTTTAAGGTCAACTCCTCTGGTCTCCCTCTAGTTGTTACCAGTCTTGTCTACCCAAAGACATTGCTTCAATTATGGCCTCCATCTTACCTCAGTAATCTGTGTGACCTCTTTTTAAAATCATTCCTATCAGTGTCCAAATATGTTGAAATTTCCCCCATCTCAAAAAAAAAAAAAAAGTTTGATCCTCATATCCCCCTCCAGCTATCATCTAAATATTCTGTTTCCCTTTGAGGGAAATACCTGAAAGGAGTTTCCTCTTCCCATTGTTTGCAATTTCCCTCTCCTTATTCTTTCTTGAACACATTCCAATAGGACTTTTGTTCCAGTCATTTGGCTAGAAATCTCTTCCAGGTCACCAGTGAGTTCCAGGTTGCTAAATCCACAGTCAACTCAGGCCTCATCTTACTTGACCTATCAACTGCATGTAACAGGTAATAATTCCTCTTTGACATTTTCTTCGCTTGGGCTCAGGGACATCAAACCCCCTACTTCCCTCCTAAATCACTGGCTGCTCTCCCTGGCTGATTCCTTCTCTTCCTTGCAAATCCTAAACATTAGGTCACCCCCTGATGGTAACAGCCATCAAAACTCATCTCTTTTCCACATGTACCACTTTCTAGGATAACAATCTCATCTGGTCACATAGCTTTAACTGCAGGTATAGACTGATGATTCCCAACTTTGCATTTCCAGCCTGGACTGCCCCCCACACTTCCAGATTTCTACTTCTAGCTACCTGTATGACATTTCCACTTGGATATGCAGCAGGCATTTCAAACATAAGATGTCCAAAAACTAAATCTGATCTTCCCCAACCTCCTCCCTGGCTCCCCTGCATACTTCCCTACCTCAGATGAAAGCAACTTCATCCTTCCAGTTGCTCAGGACAAAAAACTCATGGTCACCTTTGATTCCTTCCCCCCACCCCACCCATGCTCATATCTAATCCATCAGCAAATCTTGTTAGCTTTGCCTTTAAAATCTCTCTAGGATGTGTCCTCTTCCCATTACCTCCACTGCTACTACTCTGGTTCAAGCTGCCATCACATCTTGCCTGAATTACTGTCCTAGCTTCCTAACTTGTCCCCTGCCCCCAACCTGGTCCATCTTTAGTCTATACTCAACATGGCAGCCAGAGTAAACATTCATTATCTCTCTCTCAAAGTAAAAGCTGAAGTCCCATAGTAGCTTAAAGGCCCTGCATCCAGAATTCTGAACCTTCTTTGTAGATGTGAATCTCTTTGGCAGACAGTTGAAGTCTATATATTCCTTCTCAAAATAACATTTTTAAGTGCATAAAATAAAAGACATAGGGTTAAAAAAGAAACAAACTATACTGAAATACAGTGAACAAAAATTAAATAAGTCCAAATTTGTGATATGTTAATACATGAGCTTCTTTATTACATTAAATAACAATATTTAGCAGACCCTAAGTAAGAGTTTTTGCTCTGGACAATCTGGTTCTTGCTACCTCTCTGAACTCAGTTCCCACCACTCTCCTCCAACCATTTGGCTAGAGCCACCCCAGCCGTTTTGCTGGTCCATCAAGCATGCTTCTGCCCCAGAGACTTGGCATTTGCTGTTCTCCAAATATCTGCATGGGTTATTCCTGTCCCTCCTTCAGGTGTCTGATCAAATATCACCTTGCCAGTGATGCCTTCCCTGGCCACTCCATTCAAAATGGCAACTCTCCCCCATACACATACCTTGGCTCAAAATTTCCTGGTCTATTTTCTTTGTAATATTTTCACCATCTAAAAGATGATAGATAGATAGATAGATAGATAGATAGATAGATAGATAGATAGATAAAGAATGCCCTGGTTAATTTTTTTATTGTCTATTCATGCATACATACACATAAATATAATTTCTATGAGGGCAGGGATTTTTATCAATTTTGTTTATTGCTGTATTTATAGCAACTGGCACATTATTGGTACTTAACAAATATTTATTGAAAGGACAAATAAATAAAATGAATTTCTCCATTCCAGATGGATGACTCTGAGGGCTGCCTCCTTCTGAGCCGGGCATCAGGCAGCAGCCTGATGTGATGGCAGCTCAAGATGTGATGGCAGCTTGAACCAGAGTAGTGCTCAGAGAAGTGACTGCTGACTTTGCCCAAGGTTTTGTAAGATCAAAATATCCATTGTCATATAGTCCCCCAAATGAAGCTGATTACTTTGAAAGCCACACCCTGGCTGCACAGGCACTAGACTGAGACTTGGGTGTTTGACCATCTGGCCACTTTCCTTGGTGCTAAAGGAGAATGGCCTGGCCATGGCCATTCTTTCTCATGTCAGGGCCTTTTAAATAAAGTTCCACTCCAGAGACCCAATATGAAAGGAGAGGAAAGAAAATTCGGTGATAGATAAGATACTACAAGAGACTGTCAGAATCTTCACAACAGAATAAAATAATGTTCAGGGTACTGTCGATGAACGCAACCATGAAAGAGCACACCATTTTCTTAACTGGGGCACCATCCAATCTACGTACGGTGGCACAACATATTTCTCCTCCAAAGATGCCAATTTCAAACTATGACTATTGATCTCTATCTAACCCTGAAAATTAATGATCCCAGAGAGAAAAAGTGACATTGAATCATTGGAGGATTTCAGACAATAAAAATAAAACTAAAGGGGCTGTGGTAAGTTCTAGACTTGATAAGTGTGCATGTCACAGTTTTAATGCATTGTGTCGAGCATAACATATAGAATTAGAAATAACGGGTTTTGTTTGTTTTAGTTTAGTGGGGCTTTTATTTTGTTTTACTTTGAATCACTTCCATTTGAAGGCTCCATGGAGCTTCTAGATTCTTAATCACCCCAACCTCTTCCTTCTGTTCCCTTAGCTACTTTCTGTAGCTACGATTCTGAGATACTTTAGTATTCCCTTTTGTATATTTTCAGCCTTCCAGCACCTGTTTAACTACATCCTTATTAAATTCTATTTGAATGAGGAAAGATGTACTGTGCTTGCCTTACATTGATGACAAAAATCTGTACAACAAAGTTCAAAATATGTGATAAACATGTTTTTATAGCAGGTTTGCCATGGGCAGAGAGGATTCTCGATTTGTGTGTCTAGTGCTCTTGTTGGATGTCCTTCATGCAAAAGTCAGGTCATTTTTAAGAATCTCAAGATTTGAGATTCGAACCTATTGAGTGGCATTTCCTTCCTGTGGAACACACAGAAACAACTGGAACTGCTCGGGGTCTTGGTCTGTCATTAAAACGGTCACCAACCCCGGATGGAATACTTAGGATCTCCTACCAATTCTAAGAAATGCCTTAGAAACGACCTGGAAGAGAAGACAGCCCAGCAGTGATGCTATTGCTTTGCTGCAGAGGATATAGAGCATAGACGGGGCCCATTGGATCAAGCACCATGGAGACCAGAAAGAGTCACAAAGAAGAATTTCCGCGTGGGTTTAGGAGCAAGAGGATCTTCAGTGATCTTAGTAAGTGTGGTCTCTGTGGAGCGGGGGTGGCAGAGGCTGGTGTGGACAGACTCCAGGAGTGAGTCAGGGCAGGTTTTTGATGCATCATTTCATTAGTGCTTGGGAGTAGCTGCTAGGCAGGTGGGGAGCCCTCTGGGGTCTGCTAATGCTGACCTCCGGCGCTCTTGTGGGCACTGACTGTAGTTTGTGCACAACCTGGGGCAGGAACTGAATCTGATAAGAGGCCTGGGAAATCATATTCTCCTCCACTCAAAACTTGCTGGTAAAAGTCTACTACAAAGCATTTTTCCCTCCACTCCCAGTGGCCCAAAGCCAGCTGTTGCCCCAGAATTGTTCAGGACTATTCTTCCTTTCCTAACTACAGAAAGTATGCAAATGCACCCTAACAGCACAGAGAGATTTTCTCATCCCTGTTGCTCTAGTAGGGAAGGGAGATGGATTTCCTCGATCATGTCTAATCTCACAGAGGAGGGGCAATGCCTGGGGCTCAGAGTTCGAACAGAGGGGGCTTACATCCTGGCTGGGCCCAGAAACTTGCTGAAGTTCTCTGACCTCCAGTTTCTTCATCTGGATTATAAAAGAGATGATGGTATTTTCTCCCAAAGGGCTGCTATGGGAAATAATTAACCAAGCATCTAGTATGGAGCCTGGCCTGGAGTAGGTCAGGAGTCAAGTTAGTTGTTTTCAGGAGCCTATTTAAAAAATCATTAGATTGCATAATTCTATCTCTCAAAATTCCTTCAAAGAAAATAAATATTTAAACTCCGTTTCAGATGCTCTGGGGAGATTTGCAAGTAGTTGTAAGATCTTATCTTTCAGGAAAACCTTCTGATTATGCATTAGTTCATTCTCCCTCACCAATCCCCGCCCCCCCCAACAGGGTTCTGACTGTGACTGCTCTCCACGGATTTCTGGGTTTAGAAGAATTCAGGAATTTTTAGAGTTAACTGAAAGAAATGAGGGCAACCCTTCGGGGCTTCAGAGGCTCCACTCCCTCTGCCATCCTTGGGGTCTTTAGACTACATTTAGAGGTGCCCAGACTTCAGAGCTGTAATGGACATGTGCAATTTTGCTCTCCAGCAACTTTCCCCTCTCCTCCTGCAAAGGCCCTGATTTATTGGGATTATTTATGTGGAGGTGGGGTTTGCTTATAGTGGGGCATCTTCCCTGATTCTCAGCCCCATGGGCTGTGGGATTCCACCCACACCTTATATGCTTAAACCAATGGGATCATGGCCCTCTCTGGTCACAGAGATTCATTCAGGAGTGTGCATGTGACCTAAGTTGGTCTCTTCTGGTGAATTTCAGGGATTTGACAAGAAACTCTGGGTCAAAATCTTTGCTCTTTTCTGATGGGGTTGGCCTTGTGATGGGATAAACCTGGAGTTTCTGGGGGTATGAGGTGGAGCCTGGGAATAAGTCTGACACAGGAAGGGGCAGGATCAAGAAGAGAGAAACTTCAACTCCAAATCAAGTCATAAGCGAAATCAGCATCTGAGTTTTCAATGGCCAGAGACCCTAAATTCTCCATTGCGCTGAAGCCAGGTCAAGCCTGGATTTTTGTCATTGGCAAAATTTGTGACTGCTACTTGAGGAAATCTCAGAGTATTTGGACCAGTACTTATCAGAAGAGATAAAATCCTGACCCTCCTGGAACTGCTACAAAACTTATGATTGATTTCTCTTAGACACTACATTCTATATACCTGCCAAAGGAAATCCTCCGTTGGCTGCCTCCAACAGAGAAATGGTAAAGAAAGCAAAAATGTGATTTAAGTAAAAAAAATCCACATAAATTCATAAGGTACTTCCCCACAAGCCAAACTCCCATGATCATTTTGCAGATAAAGTCTGATAATAATAATATGCGCAATAATGAAAACAACAATAAAGCCTTGTAACTACCAATAACATTCCAGGTGGTGTCAACAAATAATACATTATATGTTAATTAAAAAAAAATATTCCAGGGTGTATGAGGGCCCAAGTATTTTTAGTGAAATGCCTCATCTATGAAAAGTAGACCCCTCCCCCCATTCCTGCCTTGAGCAAAACCTCTTCCTTAGGAGCTTTCTGAGGGCACCGAGTGATACCAGTCTGCAACCTACAGAGGATTGCCTTGGTGGCAGTCCAGATGCTAACTGCCTGGAACAGTAAGTGAGTCATAATTTGTACCAGAGATGTTGCGGTAATTACAATACAATGAAAAAGCCAGAGCTTTTAATTGTTTCCATGTCAGGATAGACCTTGGGCTTGTGGGCTAGAAGCTAAGAAACTCAGCCAGCAGCAGGCTCAAAATCTGACATCCCTGGCTCTTTGTCATTCACATTTTTGCCCCAAGGGCCAACCAGGTAAACTGTCTACAGAGGCAGGGCAGTCTCTGGCAGATTCCAGCTGGGTTCTGTGTGAAACAGAAACAGACTCTTCCTTTTCTTCTGAGCGTTGTATGTAACAGGTGCTCCAGGGAAGGAGAGATTGAGGCTGGCCAGTGGCAGAAGGTTAAATGAGGCTGATAGGGTCTTCCCTGCAAACCCAGCCATCCTCAGGAATGTGCCTTCCCATAACACTACCTGGGAAGATGCCCATGGCAAGAGAGAGAAATCTGCCTGTCTTCCCTTCTCTCTCTCTTTCTTTCTCTCTCCCTCCCTTCCTCCCTCCCTCCCCCCTTCTCTTTTTCCTTCCTTCCTTCTTTCTTTCTTTCTTTCTTTCTTTCTTTCTTTCTCTTTCTTTCTTTCTTTCTTTCTTTCTTTCTTTCTTTCTTTCTTTCTTTCTTTCTTTCTTTCTTTCTTTCTTTCTTCTTTCTTTCTTTCTTTCTTTCTTTCTTCCTCTGAAGGATCTGGAAATTTTCCTTAAGGAGTTCTGGTAAATAAAAAGTAGACTTCCTAGAATTCTACTAATAGCTTCCACCACTGATTTTTTTTTTTTTCCTGTATCAGTTAGTTTTTTTTTTTTTTTTTTCCCAGTTGTAAGCAACAGACACTGATTCTGGATAACAAACAAAACAGATTTTATTGTAAGGATATGAGAGAGCTTACAGAATTGAAGGAAAAACTAAAGACTCAAGCATGACAAAGTTGAGAAACAGAGTAAGTCTGGGATCCAGGTAGGAAATATGAACTTACTTTTTAGGGTTCTGCAATGACCACTTTCCTTCGTTGCAATGACTGTCCTAAAGAGTCAAATTCCTGGGTGAGAGAATTCAATGGGCCTAGCTTGGCTCAGCTGCCATGGACTTGGATCTCAGGGTCCCTTGACAGACAGCTCCACCAAAACTGCTCTCAATAGAGGAGGGTGAGTTGCCAAGGGGTCATCAAGAAAAGGAAAATGGCACCTGGCTGGACAAAAAAACCAATAGATGCCATATACAGTGACTTTGATCAGGCTGCCTCCTCTACCTGGAATGCCCTTCCCCACTGCAGACTCTAGTCCAGCTCAGACATCACCTCCACCAGGAAGTCTTCCCTGACTCAAACACATACCCTCCCCAGCTGCTGAATTAGACATCCCACAGTCTTCTGGATTCCCTTCTCTTACTGTTCTTAAAACACTGGAGTGTGGGCACCCGGGTGGCTCAGTCGGTTAAGCATCTGTCTTCGGCTCAGGTCCGGATCCCAGGGTCCTGGGATCAAGCCCCGCATCAGGATCCTTGTTCAGTGGGGAGCCTGCTTCTCCCTCTGCCTGCCGCTCCCCCCTGCTTGTGCTCTCTCCCTATCTCTCTCTCTGTCAAATAAATAAAATCTTTAAAAAAAACCCAAACACTGGAGTGTAATTATCTGAGTATCTGACTTTCTTGAGAAAAGAAACAATTTATTATTCAATCTTCTATCCTTAACACCTCACACATAGTGGGCACTCAACAGATGTCTTTTGGATGATCAGTTGAAAGGAAAAATGGGCCAGTGATGAATCTGATACTTTGTAGAATCTGGACTAATTTGACTTTAAGTTATAGCTATATCTTTATATAGGCAGAAGGATTCAACTATAATATATCAATCCAATAACTATCATCTTCAAAGCAGTATCAATACAAAATTTTAAAGGATTTGTTGCAGCTTTTGGAGCATAGAATATAAGTACCTGTTTATTTTGTACTCAATAGCTAGTAAAGCACTTAGTAAACACACCAGGTGAAATAAATTAAATCAGAACAATTCACCTCAAATAGCTGCCGGTGCCTGTTTGTCTTTCCAGTGAAGGTCTAATTCATCGCACATCAATCATGCTTTCCCATTCAAGCTCATTTGAAAATGCCCACAAATTTATAAAAGAGTTTGTCAAGTGATCTTCATGTGGGTGCTTCTTGGTTCGGAGGGCGCTGATGCACAGGACCTGGTTGGCTCCGTCGAGCTGCGGGTCTAGGGAATGCTGAGAAAACTGGTGCTCGCTCAGAACTGAGGTAGGGACTAGTGAGCAAATTGGATCCTCCTCCCCTCTCTGGCTGGCCATCCCATGCAGCAGAAGCATGTTTTCAACCTTCTTCTCAAGACTGCGTTAATGGTTACCTTGGTAAGGCTGGGAAACCCTGGGTGTGGCCTTGAGCTCCCAGGTCAGGTCTGCGATTCCTCTAGAGCGTGCCTTTGTGCAGATACAAAAAGGAGCTGCCTGCTATGCGGTCAGATTATGCAGGCACATGAATTAGCAGAAGGTGCCTGCTCTGGATGGATGCAAATGCACAAGGTGTGCAGTCACCTATCAAGGGGCATCGCTCAGGGAGCAGAGCAGGGACTGCGGTTCGGACCCCATTTGGCCAGCATCTTTGGGAAGCGAAAGGATTGCTCACCTATACAGGGCATCCCTGCTCTAGATGAGCCCTTTCTCCAAAGAGAGCATGATGCAGACTGAAACCAAGTACTACAAATCCAGAAGGCACTCTAGGGAATAAACAGGTCCCATTACACACTATCTTCTCAGAGACCTCACTGGAAAAGCCATAAGGAAGGACAGCCTCGGCATCAAGAAAGGGAACCCAGGGGCGCCTGGGTGTCTCAGTCCTTGAGTGTCTGCCTTTGGCTTGGGCCATGATCCCAAGGTTCTGGGATCGAGCCCCTCATCGGGCTCCCTGCTCAGCAGGGAGCCTACTTCTCCCTCTCCCACTCCCACTCCCCTTGCTTGTGTTCCCTCTCTTGCTGTGTCTCTCTCTGTCAAATAAATAAAATCTTAAAAAAAGAAAAAAAAAAAGAAAGGGAACCCATTCTTTTAATTTTAAAATGCCAAACATATGGGAAAGCATAAACATCTGTGTATTACTATCAACAGCCTAGATTTAATAATAGCATTTTATCCTATTTCCTTCAAATCTTATTGAAGCCCCCCTCACCAAACCACTACCATCCTCTTCTCCTTCATCCATCTCCAGACTGTCCTCCAGTTGGTATTTGTTCCGCCCATGCTCATTTTTCATACTTTCTATGTATTTTTACACAAACAAGATACACGTGTTTTAAAAAAATATATGATTTAGATGTACCTATATAATAAATACATATAAATGACATATATTATATATAAATATATAAGTACATAGTATAATGTAACATATAATATAAATATATAATGTGAACAATGTAAAGTTTGGTGTCTTTTCATATTTTTATCTAAATGGTATCAAGTAATTCAAACCCTTCTATATAGTTTGTTATTTGCATGCCACTGTTATCTCTCAGAGATTGATCCATATTGGTATATGTGGCTCTATCTCATTCACTGTAACTGCTGTATAAGATTGCATTGTATGACTAATTCACAACTTACTTGTCTGTCCTGTTCTGGATGGGCATTAATTCATTCCAGCTTTTTGTCTTTACAATGATGCAATGATCATTCTTGTGCCTGTTACTTTGTTTACATGTGCAAGATGTTTTCTAGGATATGTACTTACAAGTAGAATTTCTGGGTCTTGGGATATTCACTTCTTCAGTTTTGAGAGATATTGCCAAGGTGGTCTCTAGAGTAGTATCCCCAACTTGCACTCTAACCAGCAATATGTGAGGTGTGCTTCCCCAGAGCCTCATTAACTGGTTTTATCAGATGATATCATTTTGGCCAGGCTCACGGGTATAAAATAGTATCACACTATGGTTTTAATTTGAATTTCCCTTGTTATTAGTGAGATTGAGTTTCTTTTTCTGAGTGTCCAGTTCATACTATCTGTCCATTTTTCTTAGATTATCTTTTCTTATTAAGTCATATGACTTTTTAAAAATAAATTTTATTAAGAATTCTTTGTTGGGGCGCCTGGGTGGCTCAGTTGGTTAAGCGACTGCCTTCGGCTCAGGTCATGATCCTGGAGTCCCTGGATCGAGTCCCGCATCGGGCTCCCTGCTCGGCAGGGAGTCTGCTTCTCCCTCTCCCACTCCCCCTGCTTGTGTTCCCTCTCTCGCTGTGTCTTTCTCTGTCAAATAAATAAAATCTTTAAAAAAAAAAAAAAAAAAAAAAAAAAGAATTCTTTGTTGATTATAGGCATTATAGTATCTTTTTTCAGTCTCAAGCTTGTACTTTAACTTTGTTTATTTTGTCTTTGTTGGTACAGAAATGTAATATTTTAATATAATCATATTTTAAAACCTCTTCCTTTTGGTGTATGCCTTTTGAAACATAAGCCCCTATGTTTAAAAGTTCCCTATATTTCCTCCTCAAAGTTTTAACCTTTCTCTTTCATATGTACATCTTAATTCCATCTGGAATTTACTTGTGTCTAAAGTGTGAGGTAGGGATTTCCTGTTTCCATCAATCATCCCGGCACTTGACTAATTCTTCCTCTCTCTGTAGATTTGTATTTCCATCTCTGTTGTGAACCAAGTTCCCATGTGTTCATGAGTCTGTTGTGGAGACCATTCCATCAGTCTATCTGTCTCTTCCTGTACAAATACCAAACCCTTTCATCACTTTCAGAAAATGCAGTTTCACTGATACCTGAAATGATGTCATTCTTTGGGTGAGATGTGAACACCTCCAGGGAGAGCAATGCTCTAAATCAATGACAATGTGATATACATATCTTGCTTGGATTCCTTCCAATCTGCCAATCCACTGAGAGAAGTGTTGACAGAGAAAATCAGAGAAAGATCCAGGGCATTCAAGGCTTCCAGAAAGGAGAAAGAAGACAGATTTAGATAGAGAGGCTCTTGGGCAGGAAACAAAAAGAAGATATCTCCAATTACTCAGGTTTTTTCTAGGCTTGGCCTTGAATGTAAATACATTTGTCCAGAAGTATGGTACTTCGATATATAAATGTGCCCCCATAGCATTACTGGCCAAGTCTTCCCATAAAATCATAGCCAGAATCATAGCTCACATTTACTGACACATGGGCTAAACACTTGATAGGCATTATTTTATTAAATCCCATAACATGGGTAATTTCCTTGAAATATACACGAGAAAATTGAAACACAGAGAAAGGAAGTGATGTGTACAAGATCATACAGCCCGGTGAGTGGCAAAACTCAGCTTATGTTCCTTGCTACTAGATTACGCTGCCCCTCATGTTGCAGAATGTTCCACGCTAGAGTGGGATTATCTGTTTTTGAGGGGAGGGAGTGAATCTTATTTTACCATTACATCCTCAACCCAATCACTGTGTTAGTCACACAATAGGCTCTCCATCAATATTTGTAGACAAGAATGAATAGATGCATGTTGTCTGTGGGGTCTGTGGTTTCTGAGTCATGAAAGGCCTAAGCGGTTTACTTAGTAGGCTGAGGGAGAAGAATCTTCACCTTACTTCCTCTGAAAGCCATGCCAAACCTCTTTGCTACTTACCCTCAAATGATGGCCTGAGTTACAAACACACAGCAATGTACTTCTTCCTACGTCGATCCTGGAAATGTACAAATAGTGTTGGGAACGGGGGCACACAAAGGTCTGTACAAGCCATCCTTCCAGCTTGGACATTGGCTTCCAACCTGTAGAAACCTTCCCATTTCCCAGATATGTCAGCATCGCTGATTTGGTTTCTCAGCAGAGACAAGACAACTTTGTCTCTTCACAAGGCTATGTGCTAAATCTGAAAAGTAGCCTGCAGCCCAACCCCACAGAGGTTGCTGTTGCCGTGGGGATTCCCAGCCAGCACCAGAGGTCCCTGCTGCTCAGTGGAGTTCCCCAACATGAGACGTAAGTGGGCCATAGAACTCATTGGTCTCTGGTCTCTTGGGGAACATCACTACCATGATATCTCCTCTGATGAACTGGTTTTGGGGAAAGCATCTGCAAGGAGGGGGCAGTTGTCGTGTGTTAGGAGATAATTTCAGAAGGCCTGAGTCTCTTCCCAGACTCTGTAGAATTAAATGGATTGATTGGTGATGACTTCATAGCAGGTAGGCTTTTAGCTTCCACCACCTTGGATCACCCTGTTTACCATCTCTGAACTGAGCTCAACCTCAGAGCCTCCTCAGGACCCACACTTTGGCCCCTGTTCCAGGCATAGCCATGTAGGAAGCTTCCCAGCTGAGAAAGTGTCTCAATGTTAACTTCTTTGTGCTAGGAATTCTTATCCACTGTCATAATCATTCACTTGGATTCTGACATTGACTCATTGCCTGGAAGCTCTGTACTTTCTGAGTGTTGCCCAGGCATGCGGCTTCCGGATCGGCCCTTACCACCAGTCAGCTGATCCCGGCCTCAGGCGCCACACTCCTTGCCATGGATTCACACACCATCTTGATCTTCCCCGTGACTTGACATGCAATCCCATGGCCTAGAGAAGACCCCTCACTTTAAAAATCCATGCATCAATTTGACAAATACTTCCTGAACACCTGCTATGTTCTAGGCCTTCTTCTAGACATGACAACAATGAACAAGTTCCCGCCCTCAAAGACTTCCATTCTGGGGAGGAGGAAAGAAAATCAATACATAAATAACTAGTGCACATGATCTTCAGTAGTAACGAGCTGCAGCAGCAAGAAAAATAAAGTAAGTTTCGAGAATAGGGAGTACCATGGGAAAGAGGAGTCACTTCCTATAAAGGAGCCAAGGAAGAAGGTAACATTTGAACGAGATGTGAATGAATGAGAGAGAAAGCCCCATGAAGATCTGGGGGGCGAACACACCCGGCAAAGCGGCTGAGGTGGAAATGAGTGTGGCAAGATGTGAAGGAACAGAAGGTAGGCCAGGGTGGCTGGAAGAGAGGCAGAGAGGAAGAGAATGGGGGAGACCAGATCCCAAGGAGCAGACCATAGATCACGCAGATATTTGAGGCTGTGCTGAGGCCTTCTGATTGCACTGCAAGTGTGCCGGAAAACCATCGGAGGGGGGAAGCAGCAGAATGATAGGACCTTTTTGACGTTTTTCAAGCACTGAGGAGGACAGACTGGAGGGCGGGAGAGTGAGAGCAGAGAGCCAGATGGGACTCTATGGCAGCTGAGCATGTGAGAGATGACAGAGGGGGCGCTGGCCAGGCGGCAGTGGAGGTGATGACAAGGGGTTGGATCAGCACAGATTCTGTCAGCTCTTCCTGAGAGGATGGACGGAGAATGTGTGGGAACAAGAGGAGTCGAGAATGACTCCCAGGGCTTCCGAAGTCCTGACCTAGTTTAGAGGTACGAAATGGGAAAACAAGCCCATGAAGATGGGTTCCTCACCAGCTGGTCCTTTGGGAGACCACTCTTCTTGGCCCATTCGACCCCAGCCTGAATCCCCAAACCATCAACGGGCATCTAACCCGAATTACAGACTTAATCATAGGGAGAGTTGAAAAGTTTCATGCCTATACTCTTTGTAAACTGATCCAGTGACAGTATATTCCCAGGAAGGCAGTGCTGAGGATTCTTGATGCCAGTCTCAGGCCCCTGAAAACCTGGAAAGGACACTTTGGGTATGGACTGAAGCAGAAAAAGGCCCTTGGTGGGCCTAGTATCTCCTCCCTGTCCCTCCAAGTCCAAGCCCACAGCCACAAGCCCACTGCTAATCAATAATGCCATTCTTATTCATTGTGCCTAGATGCCACCTCACACTCCCTATCAACCACAACACGTCATGCAGCCACTACCAATTAATGACCGATGACCGCCATTCTGGTTCCTGATTGGTCAGAACAGTTTAGTTCCTCAAGATCAGACAATCCTTCGGTAGCCTT
The DNA here is from genome assembly GCF_002201575.2 of Neomonachus schauinslandi. Taxonomy (NCBI): domain Eukaryota; kingdom Metazoa; phylum Chordata; class Mammalia; order Carnivora; family Phocidae; genus Neomonachus; species Neomonachus schauinslandi. Next base: position 92,235,702 of record NC_058408.1, read on the forward strand.
GACAGTCTCCTAGCCGGGACAGCTTTCAGCCACAAGATGGATGGAGCGGAAAAGGAAACAGATTTATGAAGCTTTGACCCGGACACCTTACATAGACTGTCTTGTCATGTTGTGGCAGAGTTCATCTTTGGTGACAATGTTAATCACGCCCCGGCACACTCAGGCATCCCAGCGCCTGCTGTGGTCACGAACTACACCACTGCGTTCTCCGGAACAGGTCTGGGTTCCTGAGTGATTCTGGAGGCCTCTCACCTTTGATTGCCTCCTTCCCAACCAGGACCCCCATTTCCCCATTCTCTCTGCGCACGATACCAGGAAATAATAGTTTAAACCACATACGTTTATTTCTGCCAGGACATCAACCAGCTGATACGTAATGTCTTTTTCCCATAAAATGAAGCCTTCACTCAATAATACCCTTAGGGTAACATGCGCAGAATGGGAATTTCTGGAATTGTGACAGAACTTCTGGGAAGAAAGGTATTTTGGGGCAGGGAGCTTTGAGCCCTCTCACAAGCATGACACCAGACAGACAAGAGTCCAGGAGGGTCGCCATCCATCATTGCAGGCCATAGAAAGCCAGCCCTTTCCAGCTTGTGACCAAAATAAAGGAAGGGAGTCCTACCAAGGGCCATTTTGAATAATCTTTGGGGCAGAAAGAAAATTACCATGCCATCCTGACACTGCTAAAGTTCTCCTACTAACACTGTACACATAATACCTCAACTTCTAGGTATTATTGGAACTGATTTCATCCACACCAAACTACATGATGGAGAAGCTCAAAAGGGAAATTTCTTAACCGTGTATAGTACTCTGACCACATCCTGCCCAGAAAGGAGGCGCTGGGCTGTGGGTCACTGTCCAAGGCATCTAAATGGTTTTTTTTTTTCTCAGTTGTTTATTTTATTTGGGGCTCTGCATTTGGACTTTTGAGAAAATTCTTAAATTTTTTTAACTAACCCCACCCACACAAATAGAATGACTCACCGCGGAGGGGTCTAAGTTGATGTCTGGTAAGGCAGGGAGATTAAACAGCTACTCTAAAAAGCAATGTCCTAAATTATCCCTGTAGCAATTGCTGCTCGGAAGAAAGGCTCAGTGAGAGGGCATCCTGATACTCTTTCATAGATATATCAAAGTCCCAGCAGAAAATAATGGCACACTCAAATTGTGAAGTATGAAGAGAGTTAATGATAAAGAGACTCTTTTCAGAGATATGGCCAGGGTATGGGGAAAGAAGAAAGAGCATAGCATCTGGGGCTGGCCACAGCAGCCCTCCCTTTACTCTCCCTGGGCTTGAAGAAGCAATGAGAAGGAGCGGTTTCCAAGGAAACGGAGGACTGTGAGGAGAGGGTCTCCAACAGGTGACAGGAGCTATATGACTCACAGTATTAGGATCTGGGCAGTCCACCTTGTCCCACAGGAAGAGAGTCAGGGGAATAAATACCCCAGTTTCACACTTACCTGATTGCCAGATCTCCTGTTGATGCCTCCCACTGGCCAGTTGCCAAGAGGAAGCCCAGGGCAAGGAAGCTCAGTGATCAGTCCACAGGTCAGCCCCCCAGGGCACATAGCTGGGTGGAGAAGGGCAGACACTGGATCTGGGGTGGGGGTGGGGAGGATAACTGGAAAACACGCAGCAGATATGGCGCATTTGTGTGTAGGCAAATAAGTCAAGCCCAAGAAAAATAAGACAACTCTTTGAGCCTTCTCTGACTCTAAAAATTCTCTAACTCTAAATATATTTTGTATAGTCATTTGCTACTTTTCTTTCCAGATTACCCAGGTACTCCCTTAAAAGAATGTATCTAAATCTAGGGTGGGAAATGGGCTTTATCTCACATGTCAATTCCAATCAATGAGTTGTACGGGCCTCCAATGTCTTGTTGAGGATTGGGAGGCCCAACTGGGCTTAGCAAGAATAAGTGCTATATTGATAAGTATGCCCACCATGGGCTCTGGAAGGGCAGGGGCAGAGAAGTCCTCATATTAATATCCAATGAACTAAAGCAAAAGGAGGAATTGAGATAATTATCCAGATAATCTGATTTAAAAAAAATTATCCAGAATATTCCCTTTAAGTGTGTGTATGTTTATGTGTTTGTGTATAACTTCAATCTATCTAGTACAGAAAAAATTTTATATGAGTACTGCAGACACCATTATCATGTCAGTTTCTAGGAGCATGAACAGTTGACACTTCTGATTTTATCCTACTGATGGTTTTTATGTTCACATGTCCAAATGGCATAGATGATCTTACAAAAGGACTTGTTATCTTTATGTTTACTCTCTAGATCTACATAGTCCAATATGGTAGCCACTAGTCATATGTGGCCATTTTAATTTAATTAGAATTAAATAAAATTAAAACTTCATCTTTTCAGTCACACTAGCCCCATTTCAAGTATTCATAGGTGCATATTAGACAGTACAAATATAGAACAGTTCTATCACTACAGAAAGTTCTATTGGAAGGTGTTGCTCTAGAATCCAAGGCTTATTGTTGAACACAGTGAAAATGATGTGTCTGTAAGCATCACTTAGGCATTTTTTATTAAGCTTTTTATTTTAATTCCAGTATAATTAACATAGAGTATTATATTAGTTTCAGGTGTACAATATAGTAATTCAACACTTATATACAACACCCGGTGCTCATCACAACACGTGTACTCTTTAATCTCCATCACCTATTTCACTACCCCGCCCCCCACCTCCTCTCTGGTAACCTTCAGTGGGTTCTCTATAGTTAAAAGTTTGATTTTTGATTTGTCTCTCTCTCTTATTCCTCTTTGCTCATTTCTTTTGTTAAGTTCCACATATGAGTGAAATCATATGGTATTTGTCTTTCTCTGATGACTTATTTCATTTAGCATAATACTCTCTAGCTCCATCCACGTCATTGCAAATGGCAAGAGTTCATTCTTTTTAATGGCTGAATAATATTCCATTGTGTATATATACCACTTCTTCTTTATCCATTCATCTATCAATGAACACTTGGGCTGCTTCCATAATTTAGCTACTGTAAATAATGCTGCAATAAACACAGGGGTGCCTTATCCTTTTGAATTAGTGTTTTTGTATTTTTTGTATTTAAATACCCAGTGTATCACTTAGTCATTTTAATAATCCTGTTATGTACAAGGCAACAAAATAAGTGCTTTATAAACATTATCTCATTTAATCTGTGCATGTGTGTGTGTGTGTGTCTGTGTGTGGTGAGAACACTTAAGTTCTGTCAGGATATTTCAAGTGTATTATTTATTATAGTCACCATTCTGTATATTAGATCCTCAGAACTTATTCATCTTATAACTGAAAGTTGGTACCCTTTAACCTACATCTTCCTGTTTGCCCCTCCCCCCAGATCCCAGCAACCACTATTTTACTCTCTGTTTAAATGAGATTAGCTTTTCTTAAAAAAAAATTCCACATATAAGTGATACCACACTTTCTCCACATTCCCACCAAAAGTGCAAAAGGGTTCCTTTTTCTCCACATTCTCACCAAAATTTTTTGTTTTTTTAGTAATATTCATCCTAACAAATATGAGGTGATATCTCTTCAAGGTTTTGATTTACAGTTCCCTGATGACTAGTGATGTTAAACACCTTTTCATGTCCTTATTGGCCATTTGTACATCTTCTTTGGAAAAATGTCTATTCAGGTCCTTTACCCAATATCTCCCCTAATTTTTACAACCACTGTGTGAGGGAGGAATTATCACTCCATGTTATAGATAAGGCCACGAGAAGCAACTCATCCGATAACCACAAGGTAGTAACTAAAAGAGCTCAGATTCAAAACTAAATCTTTCTGACATCAAAACTCAAGTTCTTTACCATTATATCTGCACCTGCAAAAGAAATAGCAATTCTATTGAACAATTCACTTGGTTTTGTGTTGAACACCCGAGACTCCCTAGAGATAATAACTAAGTTGAAATGCAATTTATTTTCCAAACCAGCATATTTCCTTACATAATAGATTGTCACCTGTTGTTCAAAAGGTATGAGAGTGAGGTATGACATGTCCTTGAATTAACCTTTCCTCCATCTTTAGTATTGTAAACAGGAATTAATAAGCAAATAAATTATTGTCGTCATACTACTTTTATCTGCATCAGTCAGGGTCCCATCAAGAAACAAATGGCACACTCAAACAGTAATTGAGGAGAGTTTAATAAAGTGATGACTATTTATCAAGGTGTGAGCAGTGTTTAGGAAAACCAACAAGGAAAAGTACATATGTTATGGCAACCAAGAGTGGGAAGCCATTACTACCCAACGCCTGCGGTAGGGGCAGACCAAGGGAAGGAAGCACTTTCCGGAACCAGAAAGGGCTGCTGTATGGAGAAGGTGCTTGAGGAAAGCTGTGGCCTTTTGTAGAGGGACACAGTGAACTTTGAGTGACTCAGTGGGAGAGAGCCACCTCACTGACCAGCTACCCTACAAAGTGAAGGCAAGGTAGTCCATTAAGACCGTCTACATAGTACAGCTTCCTGGGGTGCCCAGCAAGATGGAAAAGTGGAGAAGAGGGACACATAGATGATACTGTGCATATTATCTTTCCGTGTGGTTTAGAAAAAGACTAAGGACAACAAGGCATGAGGTTGATGTTCATAGGAATGAGGTTGACTAACAACAGACTCCTTTACGTCACAGGGAGTCACTTATGGCCAGTCAGAGCCTTGAGGTAGATGAAAAGCCCAGCCTCAGGCCTAAGCAGGCACGGGTCTCTTCCCATCACTAGTTCAAGAGGAGTAAGTGAGTATTAGACTTCACTATGGGATCTGTGGCATGCCATGGTGAAGGACATGCCAACTATGCCATGAAGCTAACCTGAAGGAAATAGGCACTTTCCAAGAACATCTGCTTGATTGAAGAGGCTGCTGGGTTAGTGGCCCAAGCATGGGCAGTTAGAGTCACAGAATTGAGAATAAGGATCCCTGTGGTCTTAACTCCAGGGCCACCTCTATGGAGCTGCTGAATGGAGCATTTGGGACGAATCTCTGAATCACCGTTTACCAAGTGCCTCCTGCGTCCCAGATACCAGCGCACCAATCACCCCGCTTCTCTCTCCATTTCTGGGCACACCATTCCCTTTTATGTAGTTAGGACTTGGCACCTGCTGGTCCCTCTCCCCAGCTCCCCCTCCCCCACCCAGTCTGTCAACTCGCACCCTGACTTCAAAACTCACCCTGGGGATCCCATCCTCTGGGAAGCCTTTCCAGTTGCTATTCTGAAGCCTGAGGGGTTCCCTCCCCGAGATCCTCACAGCTCTTGGCTCATCTTCCCGTTCGTTAGCGGGTATCAGGATACAATAAAATGAATCGATTTACACGTTTGCCTCCTCAGCCTTGGTGAGAGCTAAGTGCTTAGCCTGAAAGAGGATGGTTTTCATTATATTGAGTCCCTAAGTATCTTTGAAAGGCACTGTGTTAGGCACTGTGGGACTGGGTGTGGGAGTGTTAGGGACGTTGGGAGGAAAGAGGTAGATAAGGAAAGAGTAAAGTCCCTGATCCCTGCCCTCAAAGGAAGAGTCATCCGTTAAAATACAGGATGCCCAGTTCAATGGGAATTTCAGATAAGCAATAAACAATTCTTAGTGTTACTTCTTAAATATATCTCATACAAATAGATTCAAGTTCTGCATGGGACACACATGAACTAAAAAAGTATTTATTTGAAATTCAAATTTCACTGGGCATCTTGAATGTTAATTTGTTAAATCTGGAAACCCTATTCAAAGGCCTCGTACTCTAGTTGCTGAAATAAGATGCGACAGCATGGGTCCCTAGCGCCGCCAGGCTGCGCAGGGCTCGCTAAGAACATAAGCGAGGCGCAGTTCAGGTGCCACTGGAGGCCCCCAGGGCAGCCGTCCCCACTGCTGGGCAGAAGGGCCTGGCCAGCGTGCAGAAGCCTGGGGTGCTTCGAGCCCTCTGCCTCGAAGGAAAAGTTCTCGGCTTAAGTCTGACTGGCTGTGTAGCTTTCAGGAAATCACTGAACTCCTCTAAGTGTCATTTTCCTTTCCCATAACTGAAAAACTCCGAATCGATTTAAAAAGGGGGGAGGGGGCCTTTTGATAGCCTTAGGGATTCACACGGGCCCTACTCTGAGAAAAATTGGAATCTTCCTATAGCTTCATCCACTGTCCCACCCTTTGCTGCCTCCCACTGCTGACAGACACGGGACCCAGGCATGAGCCAAGAAACGAATACTTAGTGCATGCCTCATCCCTCAGAATCTTCTGTATCAGGGGTCAGCAAGCTTTTGCTATAAAAGGCACTATGGTGAATATTTTAGGCTTTGCAGGCCATCTAATTTACAAATTATAAACTATTTTAGGCTTTTCAAGTTTCTGTTGCAACCACTCTACTCTTCCATCGTAGCACGAAAGCAGCCAAAGACAGCATCAGTAAGGAAGCAAACAAGCGTGGCCGTGCCCAGGTTCAGCTCTATTTGGGGGCACAAAAGGCCAGATTTCATGTAATTTTCATGTGTCGTGAAATAGTATTCTCCTTGTGCTTTTTTAAAAAAATCGAATAAAATTCCAATAAAATGCTTACCTTGTGGGCCATAAAAAACAAAAAACAAACAAAAAAAACAGACAGCGGGCCAGATTTGGGCCTTGGCTGTGGTCAGCCTGCGCCTGTTCGAAGAAGACCAAATCGCTCACCTCCGATAAAGTCTTCAGGCTGGAGGGGTGGTCCGCCTCCTACGATTCGTGCCCTACAGCAGAGGTGAGGAAAGGGCCGGTCTGAGCTCTTACCCGGCCCTGGCCTCTGTCGTTAACTCGCAATGTGAATCTAGGGAAATAATATCACCACTTCCTGCCTCATCCTTCTTCTGTTTAAAAAAGGACCCAGGGTGAAGGGGCGTTATATTTAGCAAGCTGCTAAATAAAGTGATTGGGAAATAGAAATGAGGTCAATAAGGACAGACACTTCGCGGGGATGGTCCAAGTATTGGGTAACCTTGAAAATCAGATGGCAAGAGAAATAGGGAAATTAAATTGTTTTCCTTACAAATTTTCCACCATGATTTTTTTACTTCATGGAAAGCAGAGTAACGTGTGAGGTCATTTTCCTTCATACACAATTCACTTTCATGGAGTTTATTTTTTTAAAAAAGGCGGGGTGGGGGAGTTTCTCTCAGAAACAGAGAAGCCCCAATGCCTGACTGAGCCCAGAGGGAGCATTTTCTCACGAAGGCCATTTCTGTCCCTCCTCCGCCCCTCCCCTTTCTCCCTACACTGCTTCCCATCCCCAGCTGGTATATCCTGGTTTTCCCCCATGACAGATAATCCTCACCTCTCTTCCTTTTTTCTGCAGGATTGTGGTGCTAACATATACCAGGTATACTGCAAAGCCAGGAACCCAACACAAACTACAGTGCTTAGAAATCATTGATATTTTGATGATATGACATCAGAAAGATAGGGGGGGGGGAAATTAAAGAAAATCGTTAAAATGTATGAGAGTACAAAGTGTCAGGTAAACAATGATATAAAACCCCAACTATAAAGAAGGTACTTGTCTCAATCGCCCAGGAATTTTTGCTGGTGAGACATGGCAATCAACTTTAAATGACAAATCCTGGGGAGTTTAGAAAAAGGGCCTTGCAGGTGACATAGGGGGAAAGATCAGGTTTTGATAAAAGTAGAAAGCATCCACCAGAATGGAATGATAATTAGAGATAATAATAATCAAGCACGAGGGTGCCAGAATATTGGTGTCTACCCAGCAAGTTACAGTAGGGTCAAACCTCATTTTTAATCACTTTGAACATGCCATTTTTATTTCTTGGCTGATGAATTGTTCCCAGACAGTCTTGGTGTATTTACAGAGTATTTAGTTCAACTAAGGTAAAGGCAGATGTACATTCTCCTCAGAGCCTCATTCCCTCTCAGATGCTTAGGTAAATGGCTTATGAGAAGCCACATGGAGCACAAAAGGGGACACCAGAATTCAGGGCCTGGTCCTGCCCCCGTTAAGCCAAGTGAATGTGAGCACATGAACTTCTTTGAGCCTCCGTTCCTTCATCCATAGAATGGGGCTAATGCTGTGTTCCACTTACCGCACAGCTCTGTTGTGAAGCTCAAACAATACGACACATAGAAAGGGCTTTGCAAATAATAAAACTAGAAGCGCTTCTTATGATGATTATTGTTGCTAAAGAAGGAACAGTTGTTTAAATCAACTGCTAAGTTACTGAACGGCAGCTTCGGTTAGTTGAACAGATGGCTTGTAAGGGTTAATCAGCACATGTCTTGGTCACCAGTTAGGCCTGGTGAGTCAGAGCCCCAGAGCACGAGGCCCAGATCATGGGCTCCATGAGATCTGCTCATCTGATTTGGGCAGCAGAAGCTCTCAAGTTCAAGAAATCTGGGATTGAGTCCCATCTTTCCCCCTTCCTCACTAGGCAAGTCCTTCAGTCCATCCAAGCCTCAGTTTCTCTATCCCTAAGATTGGGACATTAACACTGCCTTGCAGGGTTGTTGTGGGGCTCAGAGACCACATACGTATTCTCTGGTACCTGGTAGGTTTTTCACCCAGAAGCAAGCAGGAACTGTAGAGGGAAGAGGCAATACTTTTAACCCTTAGCAGCTATTTGGCAAATGCACGTGGGGATTGCTTATATAATCTTCTCAAATCTATCCCTACTTCTTGAAAAAAAAAATTCAAAAGACATGGCTCACGAGTGATGGGATCTGCATCTAAAAATGTGAGCACATTATAAACCGACTTCTTTCAGTTACATTTCTTATTATCATATGGTCCCTGAGATATACAGAAAATTTTGATAAGTTGACCTAAATTGGCCAGAAGGCTGCTCTGTGCTCAAAACTGCAGATCCTCACCATCCCCCAGACCTGCCACTTTACTATAGTGAATCCTTTCCATACTTCTATCTCATTTGCCCCTACATTCAACACTACACCCCAGCCAACTGGACGTCTCAACTGTTTCCCAAATCCACCCTCTGCCTGGAAAGCCTGACATTGTCCTAAGTCAGGCATTCTGGGAACAGACAGTGTGAGATGCTGCAATGTGTGTACAGGAGGTTTACTGGGGAGCTCTCAGGAAGACCCGTGAGGGAGCGAGGGGAGCGGGATTGGGCAAGGGGAGAAGTTGAACCATGATATGTCCAGAACTGAGGCCCCCAGCAGATCCCACCTGAAGCTGTGGAGCTGAGGTGGTCCTTCAGGATGTCAGAAATTGTGTCAAGGTGCTGTGCACTCCACTCCGCATTGACCAGTCACTAGAGCTGGGCTTCCCCCAGGGAGGAGGTATGACCTTGGGCAAGAGGCAGATCTCAGAGAGGGATTCAACTGAGATCCATCAGCAGCCAACCCTCCCTGCAGCTGGGCAGTGTCTGTCTCCTCCTGAAGGGGCATCTGGGCAGCGCCCCACCACACCCACTACTCCAGTTTCCAAACCACTGCCCAGACCTCAAGGCCCACATTCACCACGGCCTCACCATGAAGCCCACTCTGACCGTGTATTGTCCCCCTCTTCATACTTGAGATATGGCCCCCAAACCAGGTGCCTCTTGCATCACCACTGAGTTCAGAGTTGACAAAGCTCAAAACATATATTTGGTACTACTTCTCAAAATTCCAGTGAATGTAGAGAACAAGAGAGTTATGCCCCTTTAACACATGTAGTGAGGCATGTTCTTCTAGTTAAAATTTCCAAGACCTCAGCATATTTAAGCATACTTAATTCATCTCAGTCTGGTTCCTCATTTTGTTTATAGGAAAGAATATTTCATCGGTAATGATACAATTCTATTCTTACACAACATCCATTGGGGTTTTCATTTCCTTTATTTGATGAATAATTTTTCTTTATAAAGTATTCTTTTGAAAATATAACAAGAAGTGCTATATACTGAAAAGAAAAAGTAGGTTAGACAAGCAGGGTCAAATTAATAAGAAATCTGCTACATTATACAAAATTACACAAAAGTATCACCCACAAAGAAAATACAGTCATAAAGAGAAACCAGCTCCTTTAAGAACTGAAGAAATGAGGGGCACCTGGCTGGCTCAGTCTGTAGAGCATGCAACTCTTGACCTCAGGGTTGTGAGATTGAGCCCCATGTTGGGCGTGGAGATTACTTTAAACAAAAGTGACGAAATGAAGATTAGTGTCCGATTAGTGTCATGATGTCACACATTGAAATAATTTATTGGATCAAAAACATAGAAATGCTTGCTTTGCAATAAATAGGTTATATGAATAAAAAAATCGAGTTAATGAAAAAAATGAAGCCAAATTCTTCTATCAAGTGAGACATATGTGTGAAAGATATACATATGTTTATGTTTATACATGTTCATAAAAATTTATAAAATAAATTATGTGCTTATATATTATTTCATATGTATTTATATACAAATGTATATATGGGAACACATGTGTGCATTAGGGGAATACACACACATACATATGCTTCCCTAACAAATTATTATATAGCTGTTGTTTTTTGGAAAATGATACCCCTTCACTCTGATAGACCATTGCAAACTGAAGGGCTAATGTATATCCAGCTTTCAGTCAACAGTATGGCCATTTACTTATGAACTCTACATGCTTCCAAATCTACAGTACAACACCCTCCATAGCACCACCCTTAGACCCAGGCAAGGGGCCCAACCCCATCCACACCTCAGAGTACCTCTGCTTTGGAGGTCTTGTGCAAATTCTTCTAAGTCTTCCTCAGATGCCTGGGACCTACCTGGGCTAACTGTGCCATCTGGGTCCTGCAGCCCCGTCCCAGACCAGTGCCTGCAGGGGCCCTGGCCCCCACTTCTCCTCTTCAGGGCACTCTCTAACCCCTCTGTCCCAGGGTGGCATCAACCAGGTGCCCCAAGGAAGCCCTGACCTCACACCTCTTGGTTGTTGGGGACTGTGGTCCAGATCTGTTCCAGGAGGTTAGCCTGGCAACAGGTCACCCCCAGCAGCCAGCACACTGTGTCTTCCCATACGACTAGGCTACCAGAGTGGGTGTTGGCATACTGACTCTGGGTTGGACATAGGATTATTCAGGGCAATGGGCTAACTGTCCACTTCTGGGCCTTTATGGGCCTGTCAGTGTTCCCACAGCGGTGCTGCCTCCATCTACAAAACCCCAGGGTGGTGGGGTGGTGGCAAGAGGGGTCCTTCCACAGCCGGAGAGCCCCCCTTCATTGCTGGCCTGAAGGTGGTTGCCAGCCTCTGACATGCTCCTTGCCTCATGTTGGTCCTCAGAGGCAGCCTCACTCATCTCCTCCAAGGTTTTTGGAAACTGTTACTTTATCACATACCCTTGCAACAGACATCCCCAGGTCTCTGGGTCAATGTGGTAACACTGCATTTTCTCAGACTGGCTGTTTTGTGGAAATGGAACCATTCCTCTGCTGGGCCCACAGGACCCTCTCCCACTGTCAACATTGAAGGCCTTCAAGAAAAGACATGGCTGAAAATGTGTCATTCTACACTTACACTAGTTAATTGCCAACAGTCGATTGAACGTGACCTACGCATATATTATTTTGCTGCATACTCTGGGTAAAAACTGCACTTGTGGTCATCAGCAAAGAAGCACAGGAATGATCCTAAGAGTCACGGGAGGCCCATATCCATGGGCGGCACTGACATGACCAGTGCCAAACAGACGATTCTAAGAGGGAGGGACGAGGTCGGGAGATGTACCTATACTTCAACAGAAACAGGCTCCGAAGAATAAGAACGTATTTCTTACCTTTTTCCCATGGTGGGAGATAGGAATTGAGCCAGGAAGGGTGCATTTGACAAAAAGAAGACAGAGATGGTCCCTGAACCGAAATAGGAAGAGATGGCACCCAGCCCCTGGGAGAACCTTCTTCACAACCACTGACCGGACCGTAAACAAATATGCGAGTATCACGTCTTTACCCATTATTCTAAATCGTTATTCATACATGACTAGACCTCACATGGGTCCATTAATTTTATGTTTTTAGTCAAAGTGTTTATATAAATAGGGCCCTGCAAAAAATATTCTTCTAAGGCCCTGTACAACCTAGAGGTGGCCCTGATCCTATATGAGTTTTTTAAAAATCACCCTGAAACCTGGACATACTGAATGAACAATACCTTTCACAGGCCCTTTTAGTGTAGCAAATTCTCTGAAGGCTTTCCAGATTGCAGTGAATATCATTATTAGAGTCACTTGGTGATACTTTGTAGCAATCCGATGAAATGTTAGCTTCCAATGGAATTTTGAAAAACCTATTGATTTTAAAATTAAAATAAATGTTGAGACCAATGAGACAATTTCCCTTGGCTCTTGTTAGTAATATTCCCCATGCTCTCTTCATTCTTACCTGTTTTTGTTATCCACTATTTTAAGTGAAAATTCTGTAACTGTTTAAATTTCAAATATAGGTAATTCATATTTGAAGACAACCTAGTATAGCACTGGCCCAGGAGGCTCGCTACATCTGACCCAGCTGCTTCACCCTCTTTTCTTCCTCCTGCTTTGAAGTAGTTTAAAACCCAAATAGACCAATGGAAATGTTTCCTGGTTTTCATAATCTCCTGAGAAGAGACTCCATCACTCTGCCCACTCACCCATCCCAATGCCTAACAATGCCCACACTGCTTCCATATGAGGAACTCATCCTTGATCTGAACATATCTCTCAACTGGGGTCCTAACCAGAGACATCCAATGACCCATCCTATTCTATCGAGGCAAACAAAACATTTTTTAAGGGACAAGTAACTTTTCTACAAAGACCATGCCTTAAATCCCTCTGAATGTATCTGCTACTTTTAAACATAGACTCAAATATTCATTTCTTTTAAAATTTCATCCTTAGACATGCTGATAAATCCCTTCTCTCGAAGAATATTTAAGCCCCTTTGATTAACTCGGTGGTAAGCTATGAACATCAGTCCGTCTAAGGTGAACTCAGTCACTGGTTGATCAGGGGATCATCATCATTTCAGGGTGCTCCCATCCCTTTCTTCTACCCTATCTCTATGGGGTGATCCAAGTTGGGGGAAGGGGCTTTTGAAACTTGCTGGTATTAGGCCAAGGTCATCAGTAGGTGTGATACTCAAAATATTTAACAAGCAGTAAGGTAGAGGCATCAACCAATCAGAGCAGACACCAACTGACACAGCTGATGGGGCCTTGCTGGTGAGTTCCAGGTGATGTCAGCCCCATCCATCAGCATCCATCCATGTGGACTTCCAACAGGGCTTGTTCTAGGATTCTCGTGACCTGCCACATGGCATCCATGGTTGAAAAACCTGCATCCTCCTGCTCTGTCCTCAGGTTGATGAGTCATTGAAGGTCACCCAGATGACTCCTGAGACTTTGGGTGATTTGACAGCCAGACGTAGGAAAAGAAAATTTAGACTACAATGATTCACTCTTGTAGCAGTTACAAATTTTATGTGTTAAAAAAAATGGTAAATGCAAATGGTCACTCTTTTGCTCATCTCAGGGGAATGGGAAATTTTTGTCTCTGGCGTCTCCGGAGGCTGCAGGCTTTTGGGGGTGCTACTTTCTCTGCTGACACCCTCCTGTCCCCTTTTATACTTTGCTGCTGCAGAACCATGCTGGAATGGGAGACTTACCTACAAGAATTGCTTTCTTTCTCTTGAGCTTCATCAGGAAACAAGGTACAAGGTGCCAAATCTATCCTATCCTATCCTATCCTATCCTATCCTATCCTATCCTATCCTATCCTATCCTATCCATCCTCAGGTTCCCCAAAGGCTTTGTAGGAGGGAAGCAAAGCACTAAAAACTTGCTCCAGCTGCTCATCAGCCCCTAACCTCTATTTCTCCTCATGGGTACCTGCAGCTCAAGCCTGATCTCGCTTGGCTAGAAAAATGCTTATGAACCATTCCTTCCCACTCAGTGGTTTGGCATAAACTCTGTGCATTGAAACTTCCAAAATCTTTTTTTTTTTTAAGATTTTTATTTATTTGTTTAACAGAGAGAGAGAGCACAAGTAGGCAGAGCAGCAGACAGAGGGAGAGGGAGAAGCAGGCTCTCCGCCGAGCAGGGAGCCCGATGCGGGGCTCGATCCCAGGACCCTGGAATCATGACCTGAGCCAAAGGCAGCCGCTCAATGACTGAGCTACCCAGGCGCCCCTGAAACTTCCAAAATCTTAAGCTTTTGGAGCTCAGGCTTTTATAGCAAAAGTCTCAGCTTTCCAGAGTATTGTCTCTCTGAGGACTTTAAAAAATAAATTAAGAAACTCAATTGACTTCTCGGGATCAGCTATTTTAGCCTTCTCCTAAAGTAACAAATTCCACTGAAGCAATGGGTGGAAGGTTGCAAAGAAGTGAGGAAATTGTGAAGAAAAGAACATACACACACACACACACACACACACACACACAACCCTCATTATCTCCAAACTGTATCTTTTCCATACATTTTGGGAGAGGTTCTTTCAATATCCAAGACAGAGACCCAGAGGTCCATAAAATAATTTGTATGGATAAAAATCAATCAGTCCTTTATAGCTTGTTGTAATTAAGATGTGCATATCAATAGTTAATCAATAAGATATGACAAAGATATTTAAAATATAAAATTATCTTCATTAAGAAAATTCTACTCCATTTAATATACTACTTGTTCAATAACTTCAGCTCAAGAAAAATTCAAGATAGTACTCTTTTTTACCCTCTACATTTTTTTCCCCAAAGAAAATATTTCAAGATACGACACTCCTCACATATGTGTCATCGTGTTCTAAAAGCCTTCCCTCTTGCAGAAGGAATGAGGTGACTTTAAGGACAGTTAAGATTTTTCACACTGAATTTTAAGGGCTGATGACATAAATCAACCATCAGAGTTGCTGACAATTCACTTCCTTGTTTTTAACACTGGTTTAAGAGGAATACTTTCCATCTTGGTTTTTTCTCCCCTCAAATCCAGAAACTAAATATTCTGTCCGTGAGGGAAAATTGAAAACAATGTTCAGTTTCCTAGTAACACAGGCATTAGCATCTGTCTTCCTTACAGCCATGTAGATACAACCTATCATCCTGGAAGTAAAAGTGTAAACTCCAAAGAGGAGAAGGAGGAGGGAAGCAGAGAGTACTTCTTTTTATAAAGTACCTCACAGAGTACAATAAACTCTTCCGTTGATCTTGTTTGACCCTGAAAACAACCTATGCAGCAGATGAGGCTGAGATTGTTATCATTCCTATTTTACAGTTAATGAAACTGATGCTCTGGAAGATTATGTCTTAGGCAAGGCCACCCAGCTAACAAGCGATGAGCTAGGACAAATACAAATCCAGGCCTTCTGATTTCAAATCCATACTCTTTTCACCAAAGCACAAGGGCATCCCCAATTAAATGCACATAGATTTGGGAGCTGTGACCATTCTCCTGTGAGATCATCCCCATCTACAAAAAATTGTGGTTTTTTACATATCTATTGAAACCTATGGCTGAGAACTCTACTGCTCACCTACATGCATGTTTCTCCTCTTATTTTAGAAGAGGAGATATATTAGAAATTTTTCAAATTGTCTTTGACTTTTAGTGTTCTCTTATATTCGACAGAGGAATATCTTATTAACTGGTTTAGGAAAGGTCCAAGACTGGTGAGTTTCACACACACACACACACACACACACACATTTTGCTTTGTATCAAGTCATTCTTAAATAGGGTGGATTCAGGCTTTGAAAAAACAAAATTTATATAATGGAAGGGTGGTCTTTTTGAAGAACACAAATTACAAATAAAATTAGGTACAAAAGCAAGTATTTATTGATAATTAAATTATGACAAATTAAAAACATTATAAGCTGAGAAATACCATAGTGTCACAAAATCCAAAAAAGAGAACATAATATTTTTCATTAATTAACTGCCTGACACACCTAGATAATATTTGTTCTTACATTTTTGGCTACATAGTCTTTCATCACCCCTTCAGGACAATGATTTTATATTTTTTAAGAGGGAGAACAGAAAGATAAATATCTTTTTTCTAACATAATTGGTCAAATTTTGTTTTTATTATTGCTGGTAATATCATATGCATATTCAGGATTATTGTCAACTTTGGGAAGAGCTCTATGAAGCCTCTGCCATATATGAACTGTAAGGCTTAGAAGAACTATCCACAGACTGGCTTTCAACTCTATATCTCAAACCTTGTTTCTCTTCCACGGTCCACGTGCTTCCAGTACTGGGGACCATCAGACACATTAATAGTAAGACAGAAACCTTGCCTGAATCTGTGTCAAGATGTGAGGTTAAACTGGCACATTGGACAACAGAAATATTCCTGGAAGACGTGTGTATACCAGGATAACTAGGCAGGACGTGGAAGGGTTGGAAAACCATATAAATATATCCCACTAAACCCATACTAAGTGTATCCTCAGTTGTACTTTCTCTAAGTCGGATTTTGAAAATATATAAAAGGTATGGTTTTGCCGATACCAGCTGACATGAGAAGTGTCACATGAGAAGAAGTGAGAAAGAGAGGAAAGAGTGAGCTTAACTGATTGTAATTAAAATATCTAGAAACTCTCCCTAGGGGTGAATATTTTAATAAAACTCAGGCTGATGTCCAAAGCTGACATGATCCATGGCTTTGGGGATTAAACGCCCCACTCCCAAATAGCAAATGTCATTCAGGAAATCCTAACTTGGCTTCTTTTATTGAAGTGGGTCCAGTCATGTCCCAGATTATCTCTCTCTCATTGCAAAAGAGACAGTCTCCCAGTTACACTGAATTTTGTGAACACTCCCAGGAGGCAAGACCATGTACCAAGGTGCCTAAGATAAAGATAGATACTGCCTATTGGCACAGAAAGGTTTTGAAGCAGTCACATTAGCTAAAATAGGACCCTCTGAATTTTGTAATTGCTCAAGTGGATTGAAATGGAAGGTGGGTTGAGATTATCCAGATGGGTTAGAAGTTGAATGGAATTAACATGGAAAAGCTCCTTGGGGGAGATAAGTAATTTGGAGCATTATAGGATAGTAGTGGTTAAGCTCCATGAGTACAGGGACCTTGTCTGCTGTGTTTGCTGTCACCTCCAGTGCCTATAACACTGCTCAGCACAGTGTTCAATTAGACTTGGATGGATGGATGGATGGATGGATGGATGGAAGGAAAGATATGGAGAGAAGAGGAAAAGGGGGTATGGAGAGGGAAAAGGGGAGGAGTGGAAGGAAAGAAGAGAAAGGAAGGGGTGGGAAGGGGAAGGAAAAAATAGGGGAGGGGAGGGAAAAAAAAGGGGAGGAGGGATGCAGGGGGAAGGCCTTTGCCTTAGGTAAATTGCAAATTAATATGTCTCAGTTTCCTCACCTATAAAATGAGAATAAAGGGGCTCCTGGTGGCTCAGTCGGTTAAGCGTCTGCCTTTGGCTCAGGTCATGATCCTGGAGTCCTGGGATCGAGCCCCACATCGGGGTCTCTGCTCAGCGGGGAGCCTGCTTCTCCCTCTCCCTCTGACCCCCCCACCCAGCTTGAGTTCTGTCTCCCTCCCTCTCTCTCTCTCTCAAATAAATAAATAAAATATTTAAAAAATAAATAAAATAAAATGAGACTAAAAATAGTCCCTCCCTCATAAAGTTGTTGTGAGGATTAAACGAGCTAATACACATAAATCACAAGAGGGCCTGGTACTTAGTCTACCTTTAGTTACTACAATGAATATTTGATTTTCACTTAGTTCCTTCAAGCACTTAGTCAGGGTATCCAACAAAAGAGGATATTGTTACTGGCGTAGAGAAAAGGGAGCTAAATTAGAAGAATAATTAATGGGAAATCTGTCAGAGGGCCTGAAATCTCTACTCTAAAAATTCTCAATTCCATGGGAGAGTCCAGAAGATCCTGGCTCTCAGGCAGGACGAAAAGAAGAGCATGCTGTGTGGTATGGTAGGGCCCCATCTCAAGCCCCAGTTGGGTAAATGCAATCAATAACATCCTGTCAGTAACTTTTTGTGGTCTCATGTAAATATAGGGTACCTGAATAAAGATAAAAACTGTCATTTCCTCTCTCAAGTTGTAGCATAATGATTTATCTATTCTTTTGAAAGAACCAAACCAAACAATTGCTTAAACTTTCCTAGTTATATATGTCCATTGTGAAATATGTGGGGAAAATATGGTGCAAGATGGTACAATATTTTTAGGACATTAGCAGAGAGGAATACTAGAAAGAATAAGGAACAGTTAACTCAATCCAATGGGCAAGTCATTATAATTACTCCTAAGACAGCCAATGAGGGAAAAAGTGTCATGGGCTGTTTAATCAACCCTGAACTGCGGGGGTGACTAGGTGTTTTCCAATTAGCTAATACAAAACAGTAATAAATGGCCAGCTGCATTTTTTTTAAGCAGGCTCCACCCTGAAATCAAGACCCGAGATCAAGAGTCAGCCAGTCTTCTGACTGAACCACCCAGGTGACCCAGCCAGCTGCATTCTTAACAGATGCTTCCACATACTTAAAAAGAGTCATTGTAGACTTCCTTTCCAACTTTAAACTTGACTTGGGATGCTCATGAAGAATTTTATTTTTCAAAATTATTACTATCAAGCCCATGATCTTCAAAGAAACTTAGGCTCACAAAAGCAATATGAAATATCACTGAGGCAGGAAGTGAGTACTGTTTTAACATTTAGGCAAGCCTTTGTGAATAACAAATCCTTTACACGGAGACAAGGTTGAGGTCCAGGCACAAAAGACCAATTCACAACTTGTCTCCCACCATTTCCAATCTGCTTTCACTTTGATGCGTGGGGAGTGTCATATTCAACACTGTCTACGTTGAAAGATACATAAGATGTGTGGTGGAGAACTCGGTGTTTCAGACGACCCCATGGAGAAACAGGGAAACATCTGGGCAGGCTCCCCAACTTGGGCTCAGCCCAAAGGCTCCTCTCATCTCACTCAGCAAGGCAAAAACAAAGGTTGACACCATCTAGCCCATACCTGCAGACCTAAGGCCTCCAGACAAACACCTACATAATCTTACTGTGATCAAGTATCAGGGTCGGGGGTGCCTGGGTGGCTCAGTCAGTTAACCAGCTAACCATCTGCCTTTAGCTCAGGTCATGATCTCAGGGATCAAGTCCCGCATCAGGCTCCTTGGTCATCAGGGAGTCTGCTTCTCCTTCTCATTCTCTCCCTCTCAAGTAAATAAATAAAATCTTAAAAAAAAAAAAAAAAAGCGTAAGGGTGGGATTCATACTGTTTTTCCTAAGCCTCAGCCTAATTTTTGAAAAATCAGCTCGTTTGTGTAAACAACACTAGGGATTATTTTCAAAGGCATCTTTCTGAAGTCAAAATATTATTTTAGAATAATCTTGTTTATCATATGGGTCAATAGTCATGAAAGATTAAAGTAAAATTATATCTACTCAAACCCCAATAACTAATGAGAAAGAAGCACAGAGAAAAAACTTGACCCTGAAAGTCAGACAAACTAAGAGTAAGCTCTCAACTTATTAGAAATAGGACCTGGAATAAATTATTTGACCTGGAGGAGACTAGGTTTCCTCGACTGTAAACGGAACTAAGAAACCTCACCTTATAAGGAAGCTGTGAGAAACAGTACAAGTGCCAAAGAGATAGTAGGGGATCAGGAGATACTCCATTATTGTTATGGTCAACATGAAGATTTGGTGGTAGTTCAACAAAGACAGGGCATTCGCAGATCTAAGTTCTACTCCTGAAGGCCCAAAGCTCGGCAATATGATACTAGATAAATCAATCGTGTCCCACTGCCTTATCCTTAAATGAAGATAATAATTGCAATCCTTGTAGAGTCTATAATTTTAACGGTGAAAAATACAAATGTAAAAATCTCTAAAAATTAAAAGCACGTATAAAGTATGATTCGTGTAACTGCTGGGGCTGCTGGAGTGGCCACATACCATGTGCGTCTTTGTTTTTGCGGCTCATCTGGTCCCATTTCCAGCTGGGCGCCTCTGAGTTCTGTGCTCCCCTGGTTTGAGTCTGCCAGTGTGGTTGCGGGGGCAGCGCCACACCCCATTTGCTCCCTACCCGGTTGAAATAGGACATTTTTCTAAACTGAAATTTGGCAGTTCTAGATAGCATATGGTAGGTGCTTTTGAGTAAAGTAAGCAATTTCTCCTCGTGGAAATCCTAACCTACTGAGCAGGACTTTGAGATTGCCCGCGGCCATTTTGACAGTCTCTGACCTTTCCGGATGCGACTTGTCTTCCTAACTATGAGGTACTCTTTCTGAGGCCAGGATCTGTATTTTAATTACTCTTGAACCTTCTACATCACTTCCTATTTTGTCTTCACAGGCTGTTAATTCTAATCTCAGATAAATCCTTCTTTTTAACTACTTATTAGCTAAGTTTAGCAAAATGATTCTCCCGCAATATAATGGATGGAGGACCTTGAGTTTCTTCATCTTAAAAACAGGATATAACAGTATTTCATGATGATGATAATAATAGTAATTATCATAACTAACATTGGGCATTTATAATACCTGAGACATTATACTAAGTGCTTTACAAATATGACTTCATTTCATCCTCTCCGTAACCTGATGAAGTAGTTTTCATCTCTCATTTTACAGAGATGGAAGCCAAGGCACAGAAGAATAAAGTAGCTTGCCTGAGTCTGTGGATAGTGGAACCAGGATTCTGACTCAAAGCCACACCACCTTAACATTTATAACACCCCTGGCTTTTGGTCCCAAACCAAAGTTTCAAAATTTACTTTGAAATGTCAAAGGCCTGTATACAAGCCTATCGCTAATTGTGAGAACTTGGTTTGTGGATTTATAACACATTTAATTAATGTCTCTCATTTTATGACCCAAACCCACTTGTAATTTGCATTGTCATTTAAAGTAATGAAACTGGCCTAATTCATAAATATTCAGTTTCTCCAATTTGTACCAAGGAAGCTTCCTATTGGCAGAGCTCATTTATCCATTAGCTACAACAGGCACAGTGCCTACACCCCAGAAAACTTTTAGGGGACCACAAAAATCTTTTCATTTCCTTAAAATAAGAGGAAAAAATGAACTTTTAGGTCAAAAGAAATGTTGTGATATATAACATTAATATGCTGTCTTTATACCAATGCAGTCATGAAACTTAATTATTTACTTATTTATCTAATTTTTATGGAGGAAAGGGCCACAATGGCAAAACCTCTAGGGCCCCCTGAAAGCCCTACCTGTTGGCTCTGCAGGCTTTACTGGCCCTCTCTGTCTTACTGATGCAATTTCTCATTGCATCTCTCTCATTGCCCCCATGGTCACTCCCCTGCAGCTTGTGACTTCTGGCTCTGTGGATGTCAAGTGTGACAGAGAGTCTGGTTTATAAAAAGCATTACAGCTGCTCCTAGCATAAATAGCACATCCTGGGAGCCTGGTGTGAGTTGTTAGAAGGTGGTTTCCTTCTCCCTTTCAGCATGATGAGGAAACGCAGCTACTGGGGTGTCTACATCACCCATCGGAGGAGGGTTTTCTGGCCACAAAGTGTCTAGCCACGAGAAACAGTCTACAGCAAAAGGATATTACAGAGAGGAAATAGAAAATGTCAGGAAAACCCATCTTAACTGCTCAATGGGAGCACTCAAGTCTGGGATTCTAAGAAATGTACTTGCCACAACCAATGACAGCAATGACAGTTCTAGGTCACCTGGGGGCCAAGGCCCTAGAGAAGGGAAGACCTTCCCCAATTTGAGGCTGTTTTGTGGCCATTCGTCCCTCTCCCCGTGCCCATAATCTTGAGCTCTTTTTAGCAGGCTCAGATTCCAGATGTCAGCCTGAAATCCTTGCAAAGCTGAAGGCAAGCCTTGGGTTAAGACAGGACCCTAAAGACAGGACGAGGGCTATTTGACCCCAGTGGAGCTGGGGACCCACAGAGAACCATGGATTTTCACTTTTGTTATCCTTGAACTGTAATGACCTTTATCCTCAAGTCTGGCTTGTGAGTAATGAATACGAAGTCCTCTCCTTTCAGCCTCTCAGTTTAAAGAAAGAGGAAGGAAACGGTCCATTGTTTTTCTAACCTTACAGTTTCCTAGTGTGAGGTGGAAAACTGTGGATGGCAAGTGAAAGCACCAGGCATCTCTATAGGAGGACATCCGGTGAGGCCCGACCTGCTCTTGAGGGGCACACAGGGACTGTGAAGCCATGGGGCACAGGAGTAAAAACAAACTGAAACAAGTTTCCTTAGCAAATACATCTGAATACTCACCACAAGCAACTCTTTACTCTGAAACCTAGCACACAGTCTGTCCATTCTGTAACTTAAACCCAGGGAAAGAAAACCTCCTTGGGTTTCCAACAAAGCAGCAATTTTCTCCAGTCTGAGAGAGATTTTGTTGTACCCAGAAAAGCTAAAAGGGGTAACCAAAAGAGTTGTGTGGGTTTTTTTTAATATTGTTCTGTTCATCCACTAATTTGTTCAAAAATAGCTCTCAAGTTTGTTCAGCACAATTTGACCTTCATAATTATGCGGGTGATTATGAGGCCCCATTAGAGTTTTCAAAGCACTTTGTACATAAGGGGCCTTTAAACATTCTACTATAATAAAAACAAGCTCATAAAAATCCCACACGTTTCACATAGACCTTTGATAACCCATCACATGATAATGACCTTGAGTAACTAACAGTCTATACTACATTCAAACCAGTAGCTTGGAGGTAAAAGTTTTTGTATCTTATTATTTCTGGCTAGAGTCACCCAGATCCTTAGAAGAAACACACACACACATACACACACACACACACACTTGCCCTTAGATGAGCAAATTCCATGAGTCATGAAAAATAACCCCTGTCTTCTCTGGCTACCACCTTCTCCCAAGCAGGTTTGTCAGAATAGATGGTCTGGATCAGCACTCACATGACCAGGGTGCCTCGACCCCAGTCCTACCTAAATGGGGGATCCTTGGTCCCTTCCTCTATCTGGGTCTTGGTTTCTCTTCTATAAAATCAGAGGGTTAGTCTAGAATCAGTGGAATTCTGTGCATGACTTTAGGGCTTTTTGGTTGGGGAAAGCTGCGGAGCAGGGAGGTGCTGCCCACCTCCTCTCAATCAGAGCGTCATCATACTAGATGATCTCTAGGGCACCTTTTATTTTGAACACATTGAGAATCTGTGACTATCAGCAGTTTACCTTGGGTGAACTATCCCTTCGGTCGAGCAGTTGTTAGTTTTGGGGGGATATTTTTTAACCCATTACTATCAATTAATGGATTAATAGAGATGATTTTATCCTAGTCTATCCTGAAGAAGCAAGACATAGGGCAGATAAGTCTTAATAGGGACATTTAAGAGAAAAGTGGGGAATAGATTAGAGGCGACAGAGTGAACAGTAAGGCTCTGCCTGGGGACAGCAGCCTCAGTGGGGCAGCAGACGGCGGTGGACACCTCTGGGCCCCCAGAAAGGGCACTGGGCAGTAGCAGAGCCACAAGCCTTTGCTGACCAGTGGCTTTCACATAATGCCGTCTTACTCCATCTTTACAAGGGAGTAACAATATCCCCATTTTCCAGCTGCAGTCAGAATCCCAGCACAAGGGAAGGACCAGTGTGCCAAATGGGAGGGGGAA
This sequence comes from Neomonachus schauinslandi, assembly GCF_002201575.2. Taxonomy (NCBI): domain Eukaryota; kingdom Metazoa; phylum Chordata; class Mammalia; order Carnivora; family Phocidae; genus Neomonachus; species Neomonachus schauinslandi. Next base: position 92,259,298 of record NC_058408.1, read on the forward strand.
AAGAAGGCCAAGTTGTCTGGTTCTCTTTTCCATTTTCTTCCAGCCCCATGCTAAGCTCTGCAGGCAGCCAGTTACCAGCACGTATCGCTCTCCTACTACAGGCTGGTGCTGAAAGAGACAGAGGAATGAGTCAGTGTCATTACCTTCAATGAGTTTATGGCTGGGAAGACATATATGTAAATGTGGTAGTATTAGTGCTAATCACCCAACATTTCTGTTCTCCAGCCAAACATACATGACAGCTGTACTCTGCTACTTCCTTAGAGTGTGTCCATGCTTCTTCCAGTGACATTTTGAGCTGAAATGATGTGTACCACTTCCAGGTGGGAGATTTAGGACCCTGGGCTCAATCCACTACTCTGTGTCTCTGGGCCACGATGACTGGCAACATGTCCCGTGGTGGCTCCTCCATCAGTCTGGGTCCCCAGGGAGGCCAATCTGGGGCAGAGACCTAGACAAACTGATATGGGCATGTCTCATAAGGAAGAAATCAATCTCGTTTAGGCCACTGAGAGTTTTCAGAGTTGTCTGTTACCTCAGCACTACCTGGCCTAACTTGGCTAGTAAATACCCACCGTGGCAGAAGAATCAGGAAGCCAGAGGTTTACATCAGTCATCATCCAAATGAGTTAACCTATAGCAACAATTCTTTTAAAGAGAGGTAGTAGTTTTTCCTTTCATTATAAAACCTAGCAAAATATATTTCACTTGCTTACTATATGGTAGCCAGTAGGCTTCTGTTATTTAATTAAATACTACAGATGCTAATAAATTCTACTGATATAATTTACTGTTAATTAAAAGTTCTTTCCAAGTTCCTACATTGTAGGCTAAAGAAAACTATCTGGCATATTTAGTTTTACACCAATTTCTTAAATAGCCATAGCAAACTCTGAGGGAGAAGTGGGTATATGAGGGCAAGGGGAAAGCAGAAAAGTGTAGAAAGCACTTCCAATTTTTCCTTTGCAAAGCTAATGCCAGTTTTTTTAACTTGCCCCACCAATGGCTATGCAGTATTTTCAACCAAGTCTCAATTTCAGCCTTACCTTTCTACAATATTCAAAATACTATTGCATTACTCATTATAAATGACAATTCTCTTTTCTGATTTTTGTCCCTTCCATTGAGAAGTTCTCTACAGCCTGATTCCCTTATCAACTCATGAAACGTCATTCACACCTAACAAGAAGCCACTACTTGTAGACTGTGGGCGGGCTCTTTGCTGTGTGTGAATCTCTTCACTGACCCTCACAACAACCCTGCGAAGTAGGCGCTCTTGTTACAGATTTTACAGATGAGGAAACTGAGGATTTTTTCGGGGGCAAGTAACTTATTCAAGCCCCATAGCCAGTAATTGGTGGAACCAGGCAGTTTGCCTTAAGAACCCACATACTTTACCCCCACACTTCCCAGGCCTCCTGGTTCTCTGGCAACTGAGGAATGCTCCCCTACAAAATGGCTCCCTCCTCTGTGGCCTTTCACACCACCGTGGGGTTGAGGAACAGGGAGGGGGCTAATAGCGCCAGGCCCTGTGGGGCACAGACAGACGGCCAGCCGGAGCCCAGAAACCACACGCCCCTGAGAACAGACTGTACGGCTGGAGGCAGCCAGCCAGAGCCCATTGTCCTGGGGCCCTACTGAAAGGTCTTAAAATAGCATTTGACGATGTGGAAACACACAGGTGTTGCATGTGACTGATCTCTGGAACCCCATGGATACCACAGAAAATGCAGAGTCAGGAAGTTGGGGACTGGGCCTGGCTCTGTCATTAACTGGCTTTAATAATAGGAAATAGCACCCCAACAAGGTGTCAGGGGGTATGCCCAGCATATCATGTGTATGCTCTCATTTCACTTACTCTTCCCCGAAACTACAAAAAGGAGGTGTTATCATCCTGCATTTCAGAGATGACAAGTGACAAGTAAGCGACTTGTCCAAGACTACACAAATAGAAAGCAGCAGAGCTGGGATTTATTCCAACTATTTCCTTTCTCTGGGCCTCAGTTTATCCATCTGTATTAGAAGGTTGGGTGTGATGAACTCAAAACTCCATTTCAGCTCTAATATCCCAGCTCTTTCACTCTGTTGCAAAGTTCTGTTTACACGGGCACAAATATCCCTCGAGAGGGAGATATGCAATCTATACCACCTTGAATTTGCAGGGTACCATTTGTATCTCTGTCCCCTCTGCCCATCTTTGTAAAATTGGCCAAAATAGGCCAAACTCTGATCAACACAGCTCCTCATTTTCTGCAGCTCCTAGATATTGTTAGAGAGAAGTTAGCAAATCTACCATGGGATTAATCCCAATGACAGAGGTAATAATGAAAAAGAAAAGATTGATGTTTAAACATATCCCCTTTTCTTGTAATATAATGATGCAACCCTTTCCCCATCCTCGTGGGTGGGTTTATAATGTGCGGAAGTGGTCTGGAATTAAGACTAACTTCATATTCTTTCCGCAGCGCCGACTGAGGTTAACACTACCCCTGGGATTAGTCCACTGGTCCAAGTTCTGAACGTATTTGTGACTTTAAATCAACAAACTAAAAAAAAAAATAAATAAATCAACAAACTAACAACATTCCCCAAATAATGAACTTTCTCTAGGGCCTTAGTGTTTCCTTGATTCTAAGCATCTCATCCCAGATATCCTCAAACTTTAGAGTACAGCAGAACTACCTGGCGAACTTGCTCTATATGCCAAGAACGAGGCCCATTCTCTGAGAATGATTCTGGAGTCTGGGGTAGAGACTCAGAATCTGCATTTTAAGCTCCACCCTCCCACCCCTTGTCCCCTGCCCCAAGCAAGTCTGATGCCCAAGGTTTGTGGACTGCACTTTGAGAGGTATAGCCTGGTCCTTGCACCAGATCTATTAAACTTCCTTTCCCTTGAGAGAGATATGGACTGTCCTTGCCATTTTGGCCAGACACAAACCAATTAGGTCAATGTAGATGACCAATTCAATTGTGGTTGGTTGGTTTGGTGAGGTTTTATTGTTTGTTTTTGTCAATTCAGATTTTTAATTGTGGCACACAGTTGATGCCCAATAAACCTTCACTTATGTCGAACAAAATCACTATTTGGCTTCTTTGCTGTACAGTGAATGGACAAGTTTTTCACGGAAATAACACACTCTGCTACTTGTTTGGGGCCATTAGCCACAGCCTTCATGCCACTTCACATTGTTACTCAATAGTACTTTACTCTATTCCCCTGAAAAAGTTCACTTTGAAAAGCACCACCCTCAGGTGACCATGTAATGTACCATCCAAAACAGGAGACTGGTGACACTAAGAGGAGATGCTATTAGTAATTTCCCTGGGAAAGCAAGCATAAAGCAAGACTGTCTGGGAGAAGTGGGAGATATGGTCCCCCCTACTTTCTCAGTTAGAAAGGAGATCGCCAGGGGGCCACCTAATTGCCAAGACTCCAAAGCGACCCCTCCCCTCTGTGAAGGTCCACAGCGCTAGATCAGACACGGCCTGGTGTTGCTTTTATCTTCCTACGGGACTTACAGCTGTCTAGCCACCAAAATGCTTATCACTGCTACAAAGGTAGAGGCTGTGTCTCTCCTCATCTCCCTCACGTTCTGGCCCAGGTGCTCCTCAAGGGTGCCATCTGATGGAGAGGTAAGCTAGGCAGCAGAATTCACTGTTCATATGACACTGCAGGGGCTCCCACCCAGCCCAGGGAAGCCTCATGTGCTAGGGGAAATCCTTTGAACTATAGAGCCACAAAAATTAGGTTTGCTTTCTAGCTGTGTGACCTTAGGGAAATCATTTAACCTCTCTGAGCCCTAGTTCTCTGGACCATAGAGTTGCTAATGTTAATTTTGCAATGTCAGTAGGAAGATCAAATGAGATAATATATGTAAATCACCTAAAAAGGCCTTCTAAACAATGATAATTCCCTCCCTCCCTTCTCTACAACACTGATCCTGTTGAACAGAGAGATGAACTGCAAAAGGTCATTAGTGCTTACTCTTCTTTATTTTTTTCTTACTGTTCTAGTTATGACCACAGCATAACAAATTACCCCAAACCTAGCTTCATAAAATAACCTTTTTATTATGCTCACTGATTCTGGGTGCCAGGAATTTGAAAGGGGCAGAGTGGGGGTGCTTTTATTCTGCTCTTTGACATCTGGGACCTCAGCAAGAAGGACCTAAAGGCTTGGAGTGATTCAACTTCCAGGACCAAGAATCATCTAGAGGCATTTTTTACTCACATTTCTGGTGGCTGATGCTGGTTGTCAACCAGAAGGCCGACAAGTGACCTGGGCTTCCTCATAGCATGGAGACCCTGCCTTCCTACTTTGGGGTTTAAAGCTCCAAAAGCAAACGTTCTGAGAAAACTAAGAGGAAGCTGCTTGGCCTTTTATGACCTAGCCTCAGAAGTCATATGGTCACACTTCCACCACAATCACAAACCAGCCTAAGGAGGGGAACACAGATCCCACCACTTAACAAGAGGAAAGTCAATAAGATTATGTGGGATGAAAAAACTTGATTTGGTCATTTATGGAAAATAAAATCTGCCACATTTACCCTGTAAGTGACCACATGATAAAGACGAATAGATTTTTAAAAAGAAAAAAAAAAAAAAACCAACACACACAACATCTTAGAATCCCGAAGCACTCTGTGATAATCTGAACCTCATATTAATCCAGGCTTTGGTTAACCAGGCCAAGCTCCTGTCTTTAAGACACTAAAAGATGGTTTAGCAAAGTACAATTGTACCCCTACTCTTAGAAAGCATTTGTCGTTGAAAAATCAATCCTTATCAACCAGAAATTTTAGGGGATGGACATTCATATTGGTGAGTTATGTGAGGAATTTACTTATATACCAAATAAAATCTTAACCTGGCATTCATGGCCTCTTACACCTGACTTCTACCAACTGCACCCATTTTATCTCCAGCTCTGCTGAATGACATAGCATTCCTGGAATAGGCTTGTATTTTTTGCCATGACACCTCTGGGTGATTTTCCTCTCTCTGGAATGTTCTTCCAGCCATGCCTTTCAAAATCTTACCCATCCTTCCACACCTGGTTTCAATGTCACCTCCTCTCTGAAGAATTGCCTGGTTGCCCATGAAGGTAATTTGTCCTTCAGAACTTCTAGAGATCTTTATTTATACCCTTTCTTTATCAGTACTACATCCCACCTCACATAAACTTTGCCATTTCCCAAGGCCCACAGTGAAACTCCACCTCATTCTTTCCCTCTGTCCTGATCTCCACCCTTAACTGTTACAAGGAAGAAAGCAGGATTAAAGTGTTTCATCCATTTGCACCTTGACTTCTCACCACCTCTTGATGCCCACACTTTCTGCCTAGGTGAGAAGTCAAGGTGCAAATGGAGAAGCAGAGATGAATTAGTAGGATTGCCCCTAGTCAAATGACCTCTGCCCTGTTTCTCATGGTTTCTTCTTTTTTTTACTACTCTGTGCTTTGTGACGTGTGCACATGCATGTACACGCACGCTCTCTCTTTCATACACACACACACACAATTCAGCCACTTAAAAACATTATGAATTTCTATGGGGAGAGGTATATTTTTTCAGTCACTTTTACATTATCCTTTATCTCAGAAATGTAGAGCTCCATTTTTTAATGAGAAAATTCTTCTACTTATTGATTCTTTCCTATTTGACAAGACTCTCTTCAATCCTTGGATTCCTATTCCTTCTTCAAAACCACATTCATCGAATTGACCATGGACACTCCCATACACACATA